>NC_080595.1:25611957-25941124 GCF_027887145.1 Ammospiza caudacuta
CTGTCTCCTCCTTCTCCATCCCTCCAGAGTCCTTCCCCAGCAAGCTCTGAATTAAAAGGGAGAGGGAAAAAAAAAAGAAAGAAAAAAAAGTATTGGAGTCTTTTCTACCCATCTTAATATTAAAAGTGACTTAACCCTGGGCAAGTCAGTCTACACACACAAGCCTGAGCTAAAGCAAAGTTAGGGAAAGACAGCTTTGATTCACCGCACGTGAAGGGCTACTGACAATCCCTTTTAATAGAGCTTGCAACATTAATGTAGCCAGAGCCACATGTGACACCCATTAGGGCCAGGGAGAGCTCCCACGCATATATTTCAAGGAAGCAGTAGATTCCCCGGTCCCAGAAGCTGTCTTCATTACAAAAGTCTAATGCATTTTTTATTATTCAGCCTTCAGTGGAAATGTCACCTTTCTAAAGCAAGCTGTTATCGTGTGTTTCCCATGCCAAACACATGGCCTCTAAGGAGAGGGTTTTATCTCTACATTTTTAGTGATTTGTATTTCTCTTTCAAGGAGCTCCATGCCTTAAGGCACCTGAAACGCTCACAGCACAAGAAGGTGAGGTTACGCGGGATGCTGCCGACGAGGACAAAAAAACCCAGGGCCGGGAGCCGGCGCAGCTCCCAGCAGCAGCCGCCCCAGCCGATAATTCACCTCCTTTAGCAGATTTAATTATTATCCCTGGTCTTGCTTGGGACCACATCCTCAAAGAAGCAGGGCGCCCACCAAGCGCCGCCACGGCCGCCTGACAGCGCGGCCAGCACCACTGCCCGGCGCCTGCCAACCAGCCAGATGCTGCCACATATTGGCATCTGGGGCCTGGAAAAGCAACTGCGGGCTCCGTTTGGCGGCCAATCCTGACCCCGACAACTGAAGGAGACAAAAGGAAGATAGACGGGAGCGGGGGGCGGAAATCTCTCCTGACAATTTCACTGGTAAAGATTTAGACAAAAACCTATTGTTTCATCGCTCTCCAAATGAATAAGTTTCGGAGAGGAGAAGAAAAAAAACCCACCCGGCATATTCTAAATGCTGTCAGAGTACAGGGTGCAAGGACAAGGGATTATTTATGAAAAGAAATAATGAGGAAACCAGATGCCTGCCTTTCTCAGCCCTCTGTGCTCCAGTCACCCTAACCGGGCTTGTGCAGCCCTGCTCATCAAAGACTTCTCAGCCTTAAAACGCAGGGCAGGCTCTCAGTAACTCTTCCCATCTCTGCCACCAGGCAAAATGCCCTCCCTGTTTTATAGGGAGGCCCCCACAGTAAATCAGAGGCACAGCAAAGGCTGAGGGAAGACTAGCAGACCTCACCCCAGCCAGGGAGAGTAACTGAACTGCCATATTAACTGCACCCACCAGAATAGCAAAGAAACCAAAACAACATTAAAAAAAAAAAAAAAAAAAAAAAAAAACCACAAAAACAATTAAAAAAAATACCCCATGCTTATTTCACTAACACCAGGACTGAAACTGCATGGGTGTGCTTAAAGTAGGAAAGCAAACAAGCTTTCTATACCTGTTTCCAATGAAATTGGCTTCTCTCTGTAATTGAAGGGTAAGCTCCTGACCCCAGAAAAGTCAATGGGAAAACTCCCAGTGAAGTTAATGGGGCTGGGACTTCACACTGTGAGGTTGCTTTACCCTGGGAAGGTGATTAACTCAGGACTCGGCAGTATCCCAGAGCACCTGTCAAGGGCCTGCAAGGAGCCAGAGCAGCCAGGGTCCTTCTCAGGGGAACTCCCCTCTCACCTCACCCTGCTGTGTGCTGGGCCTGGCAGGGGCAGATGGCAGGGGAGTTCTCTAAGGCCAAAGAAGACATGAAGCTGGAAAGGATGGAGACCAAGGCAGCAGAGTAGCAAATTTTAAAATCTGGAGAAAGGGTATGTGCCACTTGGCTCATGATCCATGCTGTTGAAGTAGCTCTTCTCCATGCCTGGTTTGTAAAGGAAGATTATGAGCTGGCAAATGTGAGTCCACAGAGCACTAGCAAGACCCCAAGTGGAGCGTGGCTGGCCAGAGCCGTGCTCTAAATCATGGCACACCACTGGTCTCTCTCATGGAGGCTCCTTCCTTGTTATCCCAGCGCTGCACGAGGTGCCATAAAACTCTCGTTACTCACACACTGCTGGGGGAACCAATTTCCCAACGCTTTTACAGTCCCTGTACTTTCATATTGTGGGAGTAACCCTCTCTCTTTGCTTCACCAGTGCATGGGGATAACAGCTGCATTTAATAATCTGCTCCTGTGTGCCAGCATTTTGGGGCAGCATTTCAGAATCAAGGGCACAGAGAGGGTAAGAAAATCTGTGACCAAGGCTGAAGGATGTAACACAGGACACCGATGGAGAGAGCTAAGGAAACCTAGAAAATACCCTGTAAATAAATGGCTCAGCTCATGGAAGGGAATGGGAGAAACTGGCACAAGTGAGGTTGTATCAAAGCAAAAAGTCTCTTCTCCAAGGCAAAGAAAAAAGAGGTTAGCAAGGCTCTGCTAAGACCACTGACCTCAACAACTGCTCGTTCCTTATCTGGTCCATCTTTATCCAGCTCCACCACTTGGCAACAGCCCAGTCTAGCTTATTACCCTGAAAAGACTTTTCTCAAACTTGCCACCCTTAGGATCTCAGCAGCAAAGCATCAAGGTAACCACCCACAGCCTACCCAAGACAACACCAATTCCTCACTGCCCAGGGCTGCACATGTCCCCAGCCTTCCCACACATCACAGAGCCACTGCAGTCCTCTGGCAGCAGCACTAATCCCTCCTGATGGGTCCCTGGGCCAAGAAGATGGAGACAGAGCAGCCTTTGGAGAAGGAGAGCCTCTGATCTGCCAAGAGACAGTGAGGTCCTGTTGGGGCAGCACATCAAGCTGTTGCCCGCTGCCAGGAGTCTGGAGCATCCTCTCTGCTGTACCCTGATTAGCCTCCTCTGCCCCACAGCAGGGGTGCAGGAGATTTCACTGCACGGCACCAGCGAGCGGTGGGATCACTTCCACCGCTTTGCCACTCACAAGTTGGGATTTTCTTGAGGACAACACAACCTTTGGGCCAGGGCTGCCCAGCTCTGCTCATGCAGATGGCTCAGGCAGGAACCAGCCCTCCACCAGCCCCGCGGCGCAGCAGCCAGCCCTGCGCTGCCAGTCTCAACCCCTGCTGCCAGCAGCAGCTGCTCGGCACCTTTTAAGCAAGTCCCATTTCCCCTCTGGGAGTTGGCTCTGCCACCCCTTCCCAAACGGCAGCTGGAGCCACGCGAGGCACCCTGTCCCAAGGGCTGCCAGCATCCCTGCTGCTGCTGCTTGGCCCTGTCCCTCACTCCCCCCCTGGCCCCAGACCCACTCCCCTAAGCAGGAGCTCACCCCAGCCCGGTGACCTTGCCACAGCCCTGTCCCCGCGCAGCGCTGTGGTGTGACACCCACAGGGGCCCGGTCAGAGGCACAACCACACAGAAGGTCCTCAGGGTGGCCAAAGTCCCAGATCTGGTCCTCACTACACCCTAAGCTACCCTTTGCTGGGGGCACATGCCAAACAGCCACCATTAATGCCTGTGATGCCACAAACTACCACAGGGCAGAGCCCACAGGGCGGGAGCATGGCTGAGGGGAACAACAGGCCCCGGCCACGCAAGGGCCTTTCCAGTGGCATCTCCCACAGTCCCCTCAGGACACCAGGCAGCAAGCACGGCACTCCTCAGGGAACAGCCACTGAGGGAGGGAATGGGCAACATTCAGCAGGACCAGGCAGCAAGGACGGCACTCCTCAGGGAACAGCCACTGAGGGAGGGAATGGGCAACACTCAGCAGGGCGCTGCTGCAGCAAACCAATCCCGCACACCAAACCAAACCTCTCGGGGCCTGCAAAGAGCTGTGGGGCTCTGATGTGAAAGCCACGGGTGGCTCAGCTGACGCACAGAGCTGAGGGCTGGCTGCCAGAGGTGCTGCTGACTGGAGGAAGGGATGGTGCCCAGCCACAGGATGGCACATGCCGGGGCCCAGGAAACAACCCCTTACATGGAGCACAGGATCAGGCAGCAGCCAGGAGCCACAGCACTCAGCCCACAGCACAGCCCTCACAGAAAGCAAAAACCCAAAGAAACCAACAATTGTACTTTTTCATTTTATTGCTAAAATCCCTACCATAAATCTCACCACAGAGGAAGTTTCTGTTTCTCCAGCTTCCTACTCAGTGTCCTTGAGAAAACAAATGATACCACACTCAAAAAAAAAAAAAATTCCTTTAGTGGTTTACTTCGCACTTCCCTGTACCTTGTTATGCTGAGTGCTTCATTTAGAGAGAGCTGACCTCCCCAGCCTTCTTCATCCCAGTGCCCTTCACTGCAGGGACACACCAAGGAACAGGTTAGCACTGGCGAGAGGAGCGGGGTGGATGTTCCGGCACGGGTAACCCTGCCAACTCAGCATCCCAAAGGTGCGCCCGCAGTCAGCGTGACAGTGACTGCTGTCTGCCAGGTGATTTTCACAGGAGACACAGGAGCTGTGCTACAAGAACAGAAGCTGTGAATACAGCCATTCAAAGTTATGTCCCTTGTATTTCATGAGATGCACTTTCTCCTATAGGTCTGGGCAGGGGCCCAGGCTTACCTCACGGCAATTCTACCTAGGGCAAGCCTTTGAACATTTTGTATCCCAGATTTTCTTAGTAGGACACAAAGAATATTACAGGGTTCAACGGGGTGCAAAAAATTACCACTTTGAGGTGCCCCAAGTGTGTAATCTGCTGTACCTGAACATCCAGAGGAGAATAGGAAAATCTATAGGTTTATTTTACCATGTTTTACATAGACTGTAGCTAATTCTTGTGGGGAAAAAAGGCACTGATTTGTTTTGCTGTTAGCTACTAGGTGTAACAGAAGGAAGTGGGAATGAACACTCATCCAAATGGAGGTGTGCATCACAGGGCTTTGTGACAGGCACCAAAAAGAAGGTATCTAGAGCATTTCAACCAATTAAAGCAAAGGACAAGCACTGATAGGTAAGGTCATTCTTCAAGAATGAAATGTGAAGTTCAGAAAGCCAAGGCCTGAATTAGGTTTGAAAGGTTTTGTTTATTAAAGGAATACATGTAAACACCAATACAACATAATACATGTTCAAGGAAAAAATAAAAATAGAAGCAGGATTGGTTTTGTGCAATTAACTCCAGACCGTGCTTCCCTTGATAAACAATTATCTGAGTCAGTGGTAATGTTACAAATACTTGTAGCATCTCAAAAGCTCATTTCTGGCAAGTCATACTGCCATTCCTTCTACTTTCCATGATCTAGATTTCCTCACTACTAACATACTTGAAAAAATATGTTGATGTCATTAACTAAACCGAATGCTTTGCAGTGAGAGTGACTGATCATCTGGTTTCTGCCAGAACAGGGTTCTCCTGCTGCTGCTCACAGAAACCAGTTTGTGCTCCTGTGCTATCTTATCCTGCCTTTGCTTACAGCCAGCACACGAGCACAACCTGAACACAACCGCATTTCCAAGTAACATGGAAAATACTTTTTTCTACCATTATCACCAGGCAAATGCAATGGGACAGATCAACACAGGCAGGGGCATTATCTGATGGCTGGGCTGCAGAGCCCCAGGGAGGGAGGGAGTCAGGTGGCCAAGGGGAGGGAGGCTTTCCTTGAGCAAGGAGCCCTCTCCAGAGTCCCAGCCAGGGCAGTGCTGGGAGGAAGCCGGGGATCAGTTTGCTCTCTGCATTAGAGATTTCCGACACAGGAAGTTGTTCCTGTGGCTCACCTGAGGGAGTTCCTGTTATGAAGCCAGAGGGTGGCGAGTTGAAACGCAGCTTCTGCGGGTGATGTAATCTTGGACAGCCCTGGCTAGGCAGTGATACCAGTGACCTGGTTACAACCTGCAGTGTTGTGACAGCCCCTCTGCTGGCCTGGTGATCACAAGAAAGGGAAGAAAAAAAAAAAAAAAGAGGGGAGTGGAATAATTTTTAAAGGAAAAAGAAAAAGTTTCCAGATTTCCTTTGTTTAAGTGAAGCATTTTCCTTTTCCACTTTATTTGAATACATCGACCTGGTGTCTAACAGATGGAGACTGTACAGATGCACTTTTGGGAGTGCCCATAAAATACACTGCTAAAATACAAATGGAAGGATACCTCTTTTTTTTTTAGAGTTGTAAATTCAGTAATCGTTGCTGTCACCTCACTTTCCCAAAGGAATTTGCCCTTTGTTCTCCGGATAAAGCTGGGCAGAAGAAGAAAAAGGGGGGGAAGAGAGTGCAAGCAAAGGGAATATTTAGGAAAAAACCCACGGATACATAATCTGTACATTGCAGTGTACAGCATTTATACATCAGAAACCCATACAGGCATGGCTGCTTAGCAGCACTAGCAGCACTCAGCAAAATATTCTGCATGTCTTATATTCTTCTCCCATTCTCCAGACATTTCTAGCAAACAAACAGGTCAGCTAATTGGCTCCTACCCATGTCTTACCCACTAGGGTTTGCTCAGAGATGTCACTTAGTCATTTGGCATGAGCAAATCCCAGGCTTCTTCCTGTTCAAGCAGCAGAGTGGGTGAAGGCTTTCTTTGATTTATTAAGACTATTAACAAACAAACTGGGGAGTTCAGAAGCTTCCTCAAGCACAAGAACACGAGCAGAAAGGTTTTTTTCCTGAAGTAGCAGCTAAAAATAGGACACTTAGAGGAAGTAAAGTTCATTAAGTGATAAAGCAGTGGCTGCAGCGATGAAAGAAGAGTTTTTCCTTTTTTATCTATATATTTATTTAGTGTTATGTGTTCTTGCTCCTTATTAGAGTGCTAAAGCAGTGTTTATCCAGCTGAGGAAAAGAAGATTTCCCTTTCTGTAGTGACTTTAACATGTAGCTCACCAAATACAATAGTCAAGAGTTTTAAACAGACATTGCCAGCCAACAAAGTACAACATTTGACAGCATTATTTGCCTTTCATATGCTCTTTCCAGAATGGGAAATGATATGCTATTTTCAAGACACATTCTGCAGTATTATGCAACAGTTTTCTTAATTTTTAATGGATATATTATTTTTAATGTGTCAACTTTTGCATAAAGCATTTTAGTATTTTATTTAGTATTTTCTTTAGCATATACCGTTAATAAATTATTTGCTTTTTCCTTCCCTGCCCCCCCAAGAGCTGCACTTAGCATAGGGAAATGGTCTATTGACACAATAAAAAAATACTTTCAACTGGCACAGTCTATAGACACCTCCATCACCAGACAAAGCACCAGGAGGACATTCCTGCCCCTGCTTATCTGGCAGTGCCAGACATGCTGCCCAGGAGTTGCCTCACAAACCTTCCTTTGATGAAAGGACTCACACACACGTAGCAACCAGCTGTGGTAAAAATAAGCCAGCACCCTGTACAACCAGTGATTCCTGTTAAAAGTGTTCACTTCTGGCTCTGTTGCTCCAGCATCCTTTAGCCATTACATCCAAGTGGTTTGAGACATCCAAAGGAAGTGAGTCAGGGTGCTCCTGTGCCAGAGAAACTTGTCCAGTTGACCTGAGTTTGTTCAGAGGGCACGTGTCTCTCATCTCTGCAGATCTGCCCATTCTATAAGGGCAAAAAATGGATGAGATTTGATGTCTTCAACACCAGCAACGCCAGCACCAAGACGCTCCGCAGGATTAAACTGCAAAAGCTTGACATAAAAGAAAAAAACACATGATTCAGTGAGTAAGAACAAAAACAACTGCTTAAAAGTTCCAGAAAGGTCTAAGGTAAGGGACATCCTACTGTTTTCCTGCTCTATGAATTACTTTCAAGAGTGCAAAAGCATACTTGAAATTCCTAAAATCCAGTAAATGGAAGAAGACTCTCCTTTCCTTGAGTATCAGTCTTACAGTCTTCAGAGACTACTGATCACAGCATGCAATTCCCTGAAGCACTGCACACTGGGACTTCATTTCAAGTGTAACCTCATTTTAAAAAGAGACAGCAGCAGCCAGAGCCTGCATCAGTAGAACTCTGGACGCTGCGTTTGCTTCATGTTAACCTTTGCTCACACCACTGTGTTATGGCTACATCAGGGACAGCAGTCTGTAACTTTCCGTTTCATAAATTTTGAGCTGATCCTAAAATATCAGGATAACATAGCCAGCTCTCCATTTCCTAAAAAGAAAAAAAAAAAGTTTTAAAGAGTCCTACAAATGGCCTAAAACTGAAAAGTCAAAACCCCAGTGAAAGAAACAAAACAGCCTAATGGCTTCATGGAAATTTCCTGAAACTCAGCACCTCATTTGCTTTTTAGTTGTACATCACATGCTGAATTCATGTGAGAAGGAAATCACAATATTTACATCTGTTTAAAGATACCAATCCATATAAAAGGGAATGCAAAGGTAAACTCCAAAGAGACTAATAAAGACACACAAACATATTTTGCAGTTTTCAAGAAGTGTTTATACTCTATTCAATTACAGCCAGTACAAAGGCAGGATCTCTTGCTTGCTTTTTCTGCAACAGCTAATAGGATAACTTCTCCCAGTTGTCACTTGGAAAAATGTGTATTCATATCTTGATGCAGTCAACATCTAAGTGAGCCTACATCCATAAACATAGGAATTTACACATTTTAAGATGGCTCTGCTATTTGCAGTCACAGTGTCACACAGTAAAAGTAGCTTGCTGACAGTGAATGGCGCTGCTCTGGTATCTCCCACAAGCCACAAATGCAGCCAGGGTGTATCAGTCTTCCCTGGAAATACAGGCAGCACCAGCACAGGAAAATCACGCATGGTCACTTATTTTCTGGAGTCTGTCCTTCCAGAATAACTTTAATTTCAGAAAACAAATGTAAACTGAAACAGACACCTATTGAAAAGTCACATTGCATGTTTTGTTGGTAGTAGAACTTGAAGGTTCCTGAAAACAAAAACCTGAGTGCAAAATTCCTAACGAACATAAAAAAACCACTTTATCTTTCAGCAGAAATAAACAGATCTCTGTTTTTCAGATGCTGGCTAAATGAAGATGATGTTTACAATGAAGTCACCTGGACTGGATGCCACAGCAGGAGACAACTCCTGACACAATTTTCTGTATAGCTGAACACTGATCCCGGAGAGTTACTCTGTGATGTTTTGACCTGTTTACCCTTGGCAGTGGGGGGAAGGAAAGTCGCAATGACAAATTGCTATCCATGCCAAGAGAGCTCTCTTCCTTTTCCTGACAAGGCTTCCTTAACAATGAATGGCAGCTTCCTTGGATAGTCACACAACAAAAATGTGATTTACTGCTTCATATAGCCAAACCTCCACCAGATAAGTCACCACCCTACACGAGACAGCTTGATCTAACAGGCACTGGGGAAACTGTTCTCTGAACAGACATGGCCTTGTAACACAGCTGTGAGGGGCAGAAATACATTTGCCACTTAAACCCACCAGTGGCAAAAGAGACATTCTTTGGCATATGTGAAAATAGGCAATACATCAGAATTATACTAATAGTAGTACTAATAATACTATTAGTACTTATAATACTATATTAATTAGTATTAGTCTACATCCAAAAACAATCCTGCAATGGCAGGGACACATGGACTGGACGACTTCATTTGTCTTCTAGTCTTAATGGGAGAATTCCCTTCATTAAATGTGATTTTGCTTTCCTCCAGCTATTTGTCTCTTATGGCGTAAAAATTTGCTACCGTCCAACTATATAAATGCAGAATATATAGAAATGGATTTTTCTTTAATCATTTCCCTTTCTACCTTTGCCAGACATGAACTTTCACCTTCAGTGACTTCATGTCACTTAGTCAAAATAGGTGGTGTCCAAACATACAGTTCCATTTCCACTAATCATTTCACAGTAACAGCACAGAAATCAATCTGTCACTGGATCTTCTCACTCACTGAATTTTCAAATTCTGTTTCCTTTGTTTTCTTCAAGAAATACTTTTTCCACTTTGCTCTGTTGAAAACTACATCTAAGTCATGCCACTATTTATGCACCCACTAGCAAGATCCTCTTCAAAGCTAAACAGCACAATTTGCATATGTTGTTGCTTCTTCTCAAGTGGAACAGGTCAGATCTAGGCACCACATCCACAGCTATGTCAAAATTAACTAGCAGGAACATTGCATTAATTGAATTTCAAGACCCTGAACCATATGTGCAGTTATGACTACCTAAAGTTAGAGTAAACTAAACCCATCAAACAGTACTATTCCCATTAATTTTAAAATGGTGTATCAGTCTGGAAGATTGTCTGTATCTTACAATTTTGCCTTTTGTCCAACCTACCCACTTATCTTCTGACTACAAAAGTCATTGGATTCACCATTTAAAGTACTTTTCTTTAAAAAAGTACATTTCTTTAAAATGGCATCCAGAAGGTTTCCTGGAGGAGAGCTACACACTTTCAACCACAGCAAGGTCATAACTTCAAATCAGTGTGCTACAGGTTTCGTAGCACTTTGAGCTATTCTGCTGAATTGGCATCAGCATTTTTACTTTATTTCACTACAATGTTTCCACGAACATTTAGGGCAGAATTCCTAAAATGTTCGTGCATCACCAGCAGGTGTTTCCAAAGCATTTGCCAAACTTGTTCTTTGAAGAAATAGCAAAGCACTCCAGTTTTCTACAGACCCAGCTGGCAGCAGAAGTCAAAGTTTGCAAATGCAACAAGACAACTGGGCAAAATTCATCAGTGCTGACAAAAGGGCCATCCACGTTCCTACCAGCAGCTTACTGGTTTTACATTTACTTCACCAGAACAAATTAGGTAGGTAAGTATTTGTCCCATCCACACATGCACATAGACAAAACAAATTCTCCCCTCACCTACCTGCTGAATCAGTGATCTGGCCTCCTTCGATACATGGTCTGGTATATTCAAAGAAGTATGAGTGTTTATTCCTGATGGATGGCACTCAGCCAGAGACTGGAGGAGAAAAGGAAAAACGGATAAAATAAATCAAAGCAGGAAGGCATATTTATTGATTTCAAAACTGCAGTGTTGGATTATCTCCTACTATCCATGCAAATTTAACACACAAAGCCAAAATTCAGTGCTTCCTAGTGTGAAGTACTGGTTCTGGGAAGAATGTCTACAGGTGCTGAGGAGCTCCCTGAGTTAGAGCTTTAGAACATTTACATCTTAAAGCTTCTGTTCTATTGCTCAAATTTGAAGAGCCTGGAAATTTGGTGGACTTTGCTTTCTTTGTGCAGAGCCGTCAACCAATCACCAGTTTGATTTGGTCGATCACTCTTTGCCTCAAAATACTGAATTAATGTGTAACAACAATATATGGCTTCTACACAGTCTCAGGAAATACTACTGGAAGTATTAGGGCAAAAGTTTTGTACATGTACAGATGGAATGTTAGAGAATTTGGATTTCACTGCAGCTAAGAGGGCATCATGGTTTTGGTTATTTTTTTCAGTCCTTAGTTTGGTACAGCTCTATTAAGTTGTTCTGCTGAAGGCTGAACATGTTTTGTTTCTCTGGTCCCATGCAGACTAAGCAAATTGAGAGTGCTCAGGTTGGCAAAGCTCATCAGAGAAATACAATCAAGGGAATCACACCTGGGCACATCACTGGTAAGAAACTACTGGCCAAGAAGTCACTTTTATGGAGTCACTTGCCCCCAGCCCTACCTTCCCAGTGAGGAGTTCAAAAAGAATGGCACCCAGGCTCCACCAGTCACAGGCTTCTGTCTCTTCTAGGATAGCACCAACCTCTAAACATGAGACATTTCAATTAATATTAAAAAGGTCAGTTACACCTTCAAAATTAACATATATTTACAAGGTGACTGTTTAATGCTGACAGAACATATACTAAACACCACAGAGCTTTCATTATGCCTGCAATTTAGTTAGCCCTTTAGCCACCTACAGATTGCATTGTTCAAGCACAGCAACACCATACATTTCATGCATAATTTGTATTTTCCATGCACACATAGGCACTTTCAAGACTTGTAGGCATTACAGTTATGATTTTTCTATTCTGGACAAAACTGAACAATGACAGACAGTAAAACAAAGCATATTTAGAGAATTTACCCTGGCCACAAGAGCTGGACACATCAGAATGGCCTAATCCAGAAAAGCAGCTCAAAGGAGGGTGCAGTAGTTTACTGCATACCTTAGTTTTGCCTTTGAGGGTAGGATCTGTCTCATGGAAAACCCACACCATTTACTGAGATCCCCATGGGAGATCTCCATGAGCTTTTGACAATGGTCTCATGGAGAGATATCAAATCTGCTTCAAACAGCATAACCACAGCCAGTAACCGTGTATTGCTACAGCCCAGCCCAAACTGTACATTGGTATAAAAAGTTGTTTCCCCTTGCATCCAACCCAACAGTGCTATTGCTGCACAGGCACAAGGGACAGCAGGGAGGGGAGAGGGGGGTGACAGTCCCTGGCCATATACACACACCTATTCAGTGGCATGATGCATGCAGAAAACTTGGCCTTCACTGACTCAGGCTTTAAACTGCAAAAATTATTAAATACAAACACACCACACTGTCTGCCCTAAAACAGGCAGAAAACCAGATTGCAATGAAGATGAAATCTTCATTATGACTGTCAAAAAAATGCAGAGGCTGCACTAAAATAGCTTTGGTGGCAAAAGCCACACCAGCTCCCCAGCAGAGGACAACAATTAGCATACAGTCACATAGCTGTTGCTGTGAAAAGCAGTGCAGCATGGGCAGAAAAATCCTGCTCATCATTTTATGGAGCTTAGCATGAGCATGGCCAAGAAGAGCTCCAGATGAGTCCCAGCCCAGGGTCAGGGAGAGGGAGGTGTCACCCCGGAGCTCCCCAGAGGCAGGGAAGCACAGCCACACTGAGCTCAGGGATGTGCAGCTGCCACACAGCTGGAAGAGGCTCAGCACCTCCCAGAACTAAGCTCAGGCTGCTGTTGCAAGAGCAACAAGGAGGGATGGCTCAGACATTG
Organism: Ammospiza caudacuta; assembly: GCF_027887145.1. Classification (NCBI taxonomy): domain Eukaryota; kingdom Metazoa; phylum Chordata; class Aves; order Passeriformes; family Passerellidae; genus Ammospiza; species Ammospiza caudacuta. Next base: position 25,624,900 of record NC_080595.1, read on the forward strand.
TCTCTTGAGGTAGCACATCCCTCACACTGAAAAGTTTACTACACTTAATGGCCTTGGAACGACCAATACATCACTGTAAGGGTGCCACACAGCAGAATTTATTCCTCTCCTTACAGATTAATGCTCCTATCAGCACCAAGAAACTTTTACAAAGATGGAACAGCAACTATAAGAGGAACTGTATCAGGATAGTTACATCCATTTTTAAAATGTTTTAAGATCCCATGTGAGCACCAGGATGAAGCTGAAGTTACAGTAAACTGAGAGAATTTGTGTAAAAATCAAAATGTGTTCTTGCAATTTAATTTTAAAGTCCTTCAGAAAGTCTAACCTTCTAGGTAACTATCCTTTAGAAAAAGAAAAAGAAAGAAACCCCAAAGTTGGGCCTTTCTACACAAACCAGCTGGTGAAAGGTATTCAGAGCAATTCTCAGTGAAACCTACTACATGGAATTGCCTTTTCAGCTCAAGGAAGATTTCTTCCCAACAAGTGAAGATTTTTATTTTTAAATTAAATTACACACTTATTACAGAATAAGGACAACAAAGCCAAGAATTAGTAAGATTGACTACTACATTCTCAGTTCCACTAACTATCCCATATTGACACACCTTAAATTTTAGAATAATGCCACAGAAGGAAATAATTCAATTTTCCCAAAGGTGTTTAGTGGGAATGGGCCTTATGAGTTACAGCCCAATTGAAAAAAAATTACCTAAATGTGAAAAAAATACATCATTCAGAGTACAGAGAAAAGAAATTCTAAAAAACAAATTTTACTCAGTTTTGGTGCTATTTCTCTTTATGCTGGCAATCAGAGATGCTGATCCAGTTTTCTAAAGAACCAAAGTCACAGTGCCTCCTTTCACAGAACTGTTCATTACAGGAAGCAGCACTGATGAAAATGGACATATATAGAATAAGAGTCAAAAAGCAAACCAGAGTCCACTTCCTCAAAATCCAAGCTCATATTTTCAACTGGAAGAACACTTTCAATATATGCCAAGCCAAAACAAATGTCACTGCAGTTCTCTGACAAGAGCAGCACTGAACTGGTCCATCCACTTTTGGCCATCACCAAAATGACATGAGTGGAATAAATTAAGAACAGGCAAGTAACACGGATTTCTCCCAGGGCTGAAGGGCTCTGCCTGGGTTCTCATGCACAAGCAGAAGCTGCATAACAAGTCATCTGAACCAACACAGAACACAAAATGGAAGACTCAGCTGAGGGCAACACCTGAGTCCCCTTCTTTACAAAAACTAAATTTTAGCTCAACTTTTTTCCTATTATGCAATGTCTGCCTTCCAGCTGCTTTCCCTATGTTCCGAAGTTTCCTTATTTCATGTTAAAATAAACGTTTTCCTTTAAAAAAAAAAAAAAGAAAATTTAAAAATCACTGTGTACACTACAAATAAACATATGTTGTTTACATTTCCTTCCTTCAAACAGGTCTCATGATTTCTGATGCAATACTGATCATAATAAGTCCAGGATACCACATCAGTATTACTGCATTTTATCTTGATTAAACATCATGGAAAATTTAGAAACTGTAGATTATGAAGTGCTTTTGAGGGACACAGAGTAGCTGGCTAATGTAATATACACACAGGGCATATGCTTTTTTTAAAGCTTCAATATTGCAATAAATCTGAACTACAATATCTGCCTTCACTAAGAAAACATTTTCATCTCAATCCATCAGCAAAGTAATTTAGACAATAAATGGTAGTGACACATAAGCTTAAGTGAATAACATGGGGATATTTGTGCCAAATCTTTCCTTCATGAACCTTGAAATCAAGGACCTTACCCAGATTTGTACAAAAATAAACATGTGTACACATGTACAGTGTTGGTGCTTCTAGGACTGGCAGAACAACATTTGCAGAAAAAAACATTCCTATCATCCTCAAATAGAAAATCAGAGAAATAATAAAGTAGGGTGAAAAAAAGTTAATATCTCTTTCAACTCTACTGCAATTTCATTAAAGAGAGAGCTGTCCTCTTTCTCCCTCCCAAAGCCATGACATCCAGCAGCACGAAGCACAAGTCAACAGCAATGCTAAATTCCTGCACAAAGCAATTCCAACGGCAGCCACTGGGATAACTGAAGGGAAGGGGATTTGTAAAATGCTGTCAGGTTTATACAGAGACAGATGGTGCAGGTAAACACCTTCACTACCCTGCACTGTCCTCCTTCCAGAGCAGCTGGTCTCAACTGAAAGGCCCTTTCTTTATGGTTTCCATACTTATCTCAATATTTGCATTACACACAGCAATACCTTACTTCCTGATAAGGGAGACATAGCTGACAACATTTTGTATTTTAAACAGAAGTGCCAGTTCTGAAGAAAAAGCAGAACTTCCCTTCTCCTGAACACACATTCTCAATAAAGCTATTGATGGCAAACCAAGGCTTTTCTCATTCTTTACACAGTAACTTGAAATCTATACCCTATATATACCCCTCTTGCTGAAGGATTTCAAAAACTGTTACTACAACACCTGCCACATTTTCTTCCAAACACAGTTTCCTCCAGGGCTGACAATAATGCCTCATGACCAGCACAGGCAAACAGTAGTTAACATGGAAGAAGCCAGGCTTACAGGAGGCCTTAGACATTCTCTGTGCAACTCAGGCCAGATGGCTCATGAATCACCAAGAACAAAAACTTCATCAAAAATTTTGTAGGACAAGCAGTAATTAAAAAAAAAAAAATTTAAAAAAGCATCTCCAGTCAGCTCACAGAAAAACTGGCGCTAGGTGGATGTAGTGCATCCCCAGACACCCAGGAGTCAGGAAAGGCTTACCCCTTACGCCACACTGCAAGCAGGAACAGCATACTCTCAAGTATCATTTCTGCACTGATAGGAAAATAGGGAGACTCATCTGAACTACCATCAGGTGTCTGAAACTGTTCATGAGGAATTGGACTTGTTCAACATCCTGAAAATAAATACAATGTTTTCCCCTTCTGCGGCCATTAAGATAAACATTGCATGAAAAACCATTAGAGACTCTGTAAATTCTATTTACCTTACACTCACTTAATTTTAAAAGATTACTGTTTTATCATCTTTTGATATCTATATATGTAAAGAAACATTTGCAGAGAATCAACTAAAATAATTCCAACCTAATTCACTCGCAACAGACTCAGTCAGCCAAGATACCATAAGATACAGTCACTAAATAGAACATCCCACAAGCAATCTGGCCATAATGCTTTGCCTAAAATGCTTCAGCAATTTATAAAGCACAGTATTGAACCATCTATATTTAAGTATAAGAAGTTTATCATGGTATTTAAACAATAAAGTAGTGAGGCAAGTCCAATGGACATTTGCTAAGATCAAATGGAGTATGAAAATAGGAAGTTTCATCTAAAAGTTATTCAAAAACACAAGCATCTGTGCTCTTCTTTGGGAAAAAAAAAAAAAAAAAAAAGAATAAAAATAGAGGGAACTGTATTCTTTCTTTCTTTTAGTAGCCCAAGATGGAATCAAAACTTCCTCTAAAATAATCATGTGACGAAAGAGACAAAGTTTTATGACTGTTCTGTTATCAAAACAAAGCAAACATTAATTAACCTCACAGCCAGCTCCGTTTATTTTCACAAGGCATCTTGTATGCTATCTTCAAGGTTTAGTCCCATCTGTAATGTTAATACTACTAATAACAACAGACATAAATAAACACAGGTAAGTACAGTTTCTTCTGGAGTTAACAACTGGCATTTATGACAGCCAGACTAAAATATCAAATTTTTACAAATCAACAGCTTGGTACATCTTACTGCTTATTCTAGTTACAGAGTCTAAGAAAAACCACAAGACCATGTGCTTCACCTGAAACACACTGTGTACTTACAACAAGCCTGGGATCAGATTTTTTTCAGAAAGTACCTGATGCTCTCCCCAGACCTATGCCTTCAATTACCAACTCCAAGTTCATGACATTTTGCTATTCAGGGAGCAGTCAGTTGTCACTGTTTTCTGTGGGACACTCTGGGGTCTCTAGAGAGCTGTCCCACTCCAAATAGTTGCTGAAAAACTGCTACTCCCAGCTTCACAGGAATCAGTACTTTTTCTGCACATTCAGACCTTATTCACACCAGCCATTTATTTTTCATGCTTGTGTTTGATCCTGCTTCCTATTGCCAGGGTTTTTCAAATCTAGCTCATCCTTCTGATTTTGATGTCCAAAGCTCCTTCACCTATCCAGATATTTTCTTTTCCTTTTTGGATAATCCTGAGACATCATCCTGAGACATTAATGTCACACAAAAATCTAGGACAGAGTTAGAGGCAAAAAGCAGGAAGTTCAGTCTTACACTATAACTACGAGACCAGCCCACCCCTCGACACATCTCAGGGTCAATGGCACTTTAATCCACCACAGTTATTTTGCTTCTTAAACAATCTACTCAAATTAAATTACTATAATACAGAATAGCAGATTTAATGAGTGTCTGCAAACTCCTACTGAAAAACACATACACAAATAATATGCAGGTTTTTCTGCATCAAATGTCTATTTGGTAAACAGAGGCAAATAATCTTTTTCCTTATTCAGTAAATAAAAATTATAGCATGCAGGCTAATAATATCAACTAGCAATTTTTATTTTCATGCCATCTATTTTAGGTGACCAGCTGCACTGTATTTTCAATTGTTTAAGAGCAAAAGTGACATCTTTATTTGGGAGTACAAAAATCAGGTTGTACATTGAAACATTTTTGTCTTTTTTTTTTTTTGGAACAAAATCCTTTACACACAATTCCTTCTTTTTGCTTAGGTTTTGCACTGTGCACAAGTAACAGCAGGTTACATAAAGCCAAATTCACCATATATTTATTTGTAGGCTTCTGTGAATGCTACTTTGTGTAAATAAGACTTGATTATAGCACACAGCTTATGAAAGCCTCAGAATAATATGAAGCATTACTGATGGCCAGTTTCCTACTTACATTTTCTAGGAAGCTAAGCTCCCTTTGGCTTTAGGATCTCAAGTAGCAAATCTCCAGTTTTTAGTAAACACAGTCTGGTGAAAACTTGTTTAAACAAGAAAGAAAAAAGACTCTAAAGGCAGCCCAGTTCTGAAACCTTGTCCTCCAAAAACACTACAGGGATGCAACAGAAAGCATCCCCGCTGCTGGAACAAGAACTCGGGGAGTGTAAATAAAACATCTCATTCACACATCATATTTACACAAGATGTCAGACCAGCAAGCTGCTTCTACAAGGTTCACAGGTTAGACTGAAAAAGTACCTTAAAGATTTCTCTTCATGAGAAAATCCTCAACTTAATTCTGCTTTACCCGAAGATAGCCTTGACTAGGCAACGGCTGTAGACAATTCTGTCTTTCTCACAGGTATTCTCATACTGAGAATGGCTTTTTACAAAAAAAGTTACCAATTTTATTTTTTAAATTGTGACTGTCACGGATGGAATACAATTATTATTGTATTTAAATGTTAACAACTCTTTATATTTAAGATCACAATGTTGGCAAAACCAATACTTAAAATAACAGAAGGTGATAATTTGCATTTCAAAATTAATCTATCTTGCTTTTCTCTCAATTAGACCAAAACATGTTGATTCACAGGTTAGTGTGTATGTGTGTGTGGGTTTCTTTTTTAAACTTATTTATAGAGCAGAATAATGGCCCCCCTGCTAGGCTGGCATTTGCTCAAGTTTCTGTCCATGTAAATTGAATCTGTTACTGGAATTTTCCCCCCTTCAGAATACCAAGGCACATTAACCAAGAGATAAAGAGATACATTGCTGATACTATCAGCCACCAGGCAGGTGGATAAAGCAAGGGATTTTTTGTTAGTTTTCATGGGGATTTTTTGGACAAATATGTGATAAGAGTTCTCAGGGGGCATGGAGAGCAAAGGGCTGTTTAAACAGAAGTGAATCATTCTCATCTGATCTGCTAATAACTTTGTATTCAGACATCAGCTGCTCAGCGCACTTTAAAATGTTCAGAAAACAAAATTACTACAAAGAGGGGGAAAGTTAAAGGAAACAAAACACATAAGCCTCACTATAGTCACCTTAGCCATATTAACACAGCAGAAATTCTCAGTTACAAGTGCTTAATTTCTTCTTTAAAAGCAAATAGGTCATTCTTAGCCAAACCTCCCACAGTTTTGTTTGAAGTGGTGTTGAGTTTATACGGTATGATTTATAATTTAACATTTCCCTTGTAAATTAGAGAAACAACATTTGACTTATCATAGGTGAACAGCAAAGATTTTATTTGGGCATTAATCAAAGCATAGCACAGACACTACTTTGAAGCATCTGCAGACAGCTTTGCTGGTGCCAGAGCTGGTTCAGGAACTTTTGGGTTTTTTTATATTGAGCAGAACTGTACAGCAGTAAAGAGTAACCCAGCCACACCAACAGATCCGGCAGCACCGTAACACACCACCAGCTTACGAGCACAATTCTTGATGTGCAAATCATTACAAATGAGCCGCATCTTCCGTCTCCAGTTCTTAGGAGAAGTTAAGCAAACGAGGGGCAGCCAGGGCGACAGCGGCATGCATTAATGGTACAATGCCACCTCCCGTCGGCAGCGGGGAAGTGCCGCTCCTGCAGCACACGCAGCCCCGCTCGGACTGAGGCACCATGCGAAATAACCACTGCTATTTCACACAGAACTAATCATACTGCTCGCAGGGAGCGCGACGCAGCTTTTCAAACTGTTCCCTTCCCTCGTCCTTTTGACACTTCTGCATTTATAGTCGTTGCATTTTATATATGCACTGCATAATGTCTTTTTGCCTCTCCACCTCTCCCAGGACAACAGGAGCTGAACAAGCCCCTGCTCTTCAGGGATCTGATCACTGCTGCTGTACCCACTCTGCTTTGCTTTACCTCAATGCAAGGTTACACTCTGGTGCACAGAAAGCCTTAAACACAAAATCCTACATCCCACGAGCAAGTTTCACACAGGTGGACCTATTATCCCTTGGCCCTGCAAAGCTTCATCACTAATACATTACTATCCCTAGCCCATCCAGCAATTAGTTTTCAATATATAAATTGCAGAATTTAGATTTTATGGTTTTTTTCAACAAATAAAACAGCTTAAGATTTAAATACATCTTCATGCACTTCACTGCAAATCATTTTATAACTTACACTGTAGAAAAACAATACCTGAAACCTCAACAACTGAAAAGACACAACTGTTTCAAATACATTTAAAATTTTCACGTAATTCTCAATACAATTTTCTACCTCTTTTAAACTGAAGATATCCTGCAATGTGTTTAAATTTCACATTCATCCTCCCCTTTTTCTGCCTGCAAAATTTGCTCCTCAAAAATCAATGCAGAAAAAAACTGCAGCCCTAAACTCATCTGTTCTCAGTCTCCAACAGCAAACTCTAAAAAGTAAAGTTTACTGATAGACACCTTCCCTTTCTTGCATACTATGAAAGAGTGCACTAAATTGTTGAAATCAGGTAGAATGCAAGTTATCATATCCAAACCTATTCTGTCTCAAACTCTGTTAAAAGCACACAGCAAGCCAAACACAAAATTTTTACAAGACAAGTTTCACTGCATCCTTCAGCAGGAGAGAAAAGGAGAAGGAAGGCTGACTATCCAGAGACAGGGCAACACAGCACATAATCCTGAAAACACCAGGAAAATTCAAAACGAGATAAAGACTCACTTTGAGTCACTTATTTTAGACACTGTGTTTTACTACAGTGAGAAATCATAAGACGTGATAAAATTCTGTGAAGATAATTGTTCACTTCTACAAAACTACAGCATTTCCTTCAGGAAAAAAAAAAAAAAAAGGCAAAACCAGACTGTGAAAAACACTTATTAAAAAGAAACTTAAAAAATAATATTGAAACCTCAAAACTTGTTCCTAGTGTACTGAACTGAAGGACAAATATAATTTCAAAATCCTTATTGGAAGAAGCAGCTTGAGGAGAAATGCTTTCATGATAAAGGGGTTCTGGGACATAGTGCACTCCTCAAAATGAAAAAGCTATCATTCAAATGAAGTTTTTTTTTGCCCCCAGTAATATTGGAACCTAGAGAAAGGTTATTAACGTGATTATTTCTTTTAACACTGCTCAAAAGTTCTAAAACATTTACCAGCAGCAGTAGCCCTAAGAAAGCTACTGTGGACACAGCTACACACCATTACTGAATCATTCTTCATAAAAGAATGACACTTGAATTAAAAATATATTTTGTGCTGCAAAGTTATACCAATTACTCTCCTACTAAAAATTAACATGTAACAGTTACACTAAAGTACCAGCATGCTTCACAGAGGCAACATTAAGATCAAGAAATCTGAAAGGCAAGAATCATGGAGCAGTACCAATTCATCCACCTTGAATACATCTAATACTTGCGTTTGCAAATCCTCACCTTGCAGACACACAAAGCAAATGCAGCCTGGGGTAGGGCAGAGAGGGCAGAGAGGGGAGGGCAACTCCAGCAAAAAAAGCCCGGATGGGTACCACACCTGTGCTGTGAGGTGGAAATAATGACGGTGTGCAAAACTTCATTCCTGCATTCGGGGACTTCTAAATATTATTTCAACTGCTCCCTAAACACTTAATTACTGCAAGAGTTGGCTGGTTGGGGCTTAGGGGGCAAAAAGCACCTCTCTTTGGATCCTCATTAAAGTACAGAAAAATTAAGCTTTGACTTTCACAGCTCATTAATGATGACAGGGTGGGAAAAGGCTGCACTTCCATCTTTGCTGGAACTCGACTGGGGAGCGCTCTGTTCGTGGCTGCATTAGGGAGGCAGGAAAACACCTCTCTAACAGGTTGTCACACAAGTTGGCCTCCAGGACAGCCATCTATTTAACAAACACAGTAATTGCTGGGATCCCCAATTATCTTGTTCTTGAATAAAAGTGCCCTGAGGGTAGAACGAAGGTGTTGGATTTACTTTGATAGGTGAAAAGAATTATTTTCTGTGATACCTGCCCTTTTGACTTGCATAGAAAAGATTTTATTTTTCACTTATCTCAAGAAGCTGACATTCAAAGTTTGTTGAGACCCTACCACCTTTATTCACAGAGGCAGTTCCTTGCAGCATTTCACTTGAAGAACAAAAACACAGAAGAAACACCTAATGCCAAACTAAATTCAGAACTTCCATGGCTGGTAACTCTTATTCTAAATTTTTCTAAACACACATTTGCAGACTCTGAGCTTGAGGACTACCTGCATGCCAAGTTGCAATGCCTGGCCAGACCATGCACTCTTCAGAAAGTTATGCTGGCATTTCAAGGTTGGAATGAAAACGTAGTAATCTCCAGTCTAAACATAGTTTTTATAAGTTAACTATGAAATTTTAAAAATATTAAGCTGTACATGAAACACCTGATTTTTGGCTGTCACTGCCAAAAATCACAGACCACTGTATTAGCAGAAAATAAATTGGAAAAAGGAAAAGAGGGAGGGCTCAGTTTCAAGTGCCATCCTTGCTTTAAGATCCCAAGAGATATTGATTTTATCACCCTCATGATTGATGAAAGCAGTTCTAAGGAAAGAGCTCTCTAAACTATTTCAAAGCCCACTGTAGCTCATCAAAAATGTCAGAGGCATCTCTGAGCCTATTAGGGTTGTATTTTTCAAACCTCTGTGGTTCTCCCCCACCACCCATGTCCTTTGCATGTATAAATTTTTATATTTTTAAGGGTCTTAGCACCACTTTTTCAGCCTCATTTGCTCTTTTCATTTACCAAGATGTACTCACACACAGGAAATAACTAGAAGAAAACAGAACATTCCTAACTTGCTTAAACAAGACATTCAGTACAATTACACGTTATGGAAATGACATAACAAACACCACCACAGTTCAACAATAAAGCAGTTATGAGCCCTGTAGCTTTTTAAAACATTAAGAAAAAGAGACAAAGAAAACTCAGATATCGCATGATCTCAAGCTGTATGCTACAGAGACTACAAGAGAAAATGAAAGCTGCTAATCTACTTTCCAAGTGAAACATTGTAGGTGATTGCTCTAACCTGGGGCACAGTACATTCTCTCTATGGCATCGTTGTCACAGGAATCTTCAACCTCCCTCCACCTGCTAAAATACGTTAGCTGAATGTGTCCTAAAAACAAAACGACAGGAGAAATCAAAACATTTTTCCCTTCCATTTTCTGCAGAAGTGAACTGTAATTACTCCTTTTGTAGCTAAAAACAGTATCATTAAGAATAATGGCATCATTAAGTACTAGAAGCTATTACTGGGGGTGAATTTGCTGCACTGATAATGAAGCTCTAGACAGGAAATGAAGATACTAATTACAAGATAAAACGCCTACTCAGTTAATTGGAAGCAACAGCGAATAAAAAGAAATGCATTTGCAAAAGTTCCTGACCTCTATCATTCAATAAGATGTTGTTTGGGTTCAAATCGCGGCACACAATTCCTTCTCTATGTAAAGCATCAAGGGCTACCACCATTTCAGCTGCCCATCTTTGAATGCAATCCTCTGGGATATTAAACCTGGAGGTTAGCGCTAATCTTTCGTCGAGGTCCTGAAAAATTTGATGTATTTCCTTCTGCCCTGCTCCTGCTATTTTGTCTTCCTTCTTTGGTGCAGTCTTTTTACTTTCAGCTGCTGGTGACATAGCTGAGTCTGCCTCCTCTTTTCTGCTGTCTTCAGTTTGACTGGAAAACAGCGACACTCCTTCATTCCTTAGCGTGTCTGTGTCCCAGCTAACCTCTGGAGCACCTGAGAGCGGGTTGGAAACACGTGAAGTTTCTTCTTTGCTTGCCATGTTTAAGGAGCAGGCCCCAAGCTCTTGGAACAGAGCCCCATCTTCTGAAGCACCTACCTCTTGGTCAGATGAAAAGAGGGTCCCAAGAGCTCCCTGAGTGACACCACTTTGCTCATTTTCTTCCTTGTGGGCAGGATCGCCCACTTCTGGTGCCACATGATTTGGCTCTTGATCAAATGCTTTGCATGGCTCTGCAGAATTATTTAATTGCAAGACATCAGGTGTTTCCAACAACTTTACTTCTGACACGTCCCTATCAGATTTTGTAAACTTTGCCGGCCTTGACACAGCTGGCTCCTCTGTTTCATCAGACATGCCTGGTAAGTTTATTAGGAGATCAGGCCTTCCTTCATCAATGCTATTCACATCATCAAAAGCAGCATCCTTAAAGGAGATGACTGGCACAGAGTCATTTGAACCCCTGCTCACAGTGTCATGAGCTTTCACACCCATCTTGCTCTCCAGGGCATCCAAGCTTCTGTCATGATCTGGAACAGAAAACAATGGCTTTAAAGGCTCTGATTTCAGGTTATACAACTTTTCTCCAAACTCAAGCCCCAGGAGCTCACTAGTGCTATCTTTGCTGTCTATCCTGAAGAGCTCCATGGGGCTGTTCTTGGATCTAGTCAACGAGTCCAGTATCCTAGTAGGGCTGGCTATTTCTGACTCGGCATCGTTGATGAACAGCTTTCGTTCCTGAGGCGCAACTTGGGAGGTGAAGCTGTCACTGCCAACAACGCTGCACCTCTGCAAGGAACTCCTCTCTTTGGTGTGCAGCCCTTCACTCTCTGCTTTAGCCACTGGTTCCTCACTTAGGGAGCCAGAGTCAATTTTTTCCTGCCCATATTCATTGCACAACGTTAAATAACTAGTGGTGCACTCTTCTTCTGAGCTGGATGCCGAGTCCATCCACTTGGAACTCTCCTGACCATCTTCCTGGGTGCTGCTGTCATCCTGAGAGCTTGGTGTCAGGCTGCTCCTCAGTGGCACCACCTTCAGCGTGCTCTCTCCATAGCTTTCTCTGGAATCAGTGCTGCTACCAGTTTCTTTAGGAGTTGGTGTTGGTTGCTCCAGGTAAATTTTAGTTGAACTGGATGTTCTGGATTCAGGAATTTCAAAGCTCTCTTCAGGACTTCTGTTCAGGAACTTACTGACATAAGACCAGAGTTTACCTCCTGAAAAAAAAAGAAAAAAGGGAGGGGTTAATTTCACTCAAAAATAGAATTATTTTTTTTTATGAAACAGGAAAATATCCTCACTGTCACTGTACCCTTACATCCACAGAGTTATTTGGATCTGCTACCCCAGCAGCAAATAATTTCAAGGACTACAACTTGCTTTTCACGTAGATTTGTATTATTACATAAACATTTAAAGAGCTACATCTGAGATTCAGATGCTGCTTTTTTGTTTCTAAACTTCAGTAAAGTCTCATTACAGAGCATGTCTCAAGTTGCAAAGTGGTCCCTACTCTCCACCTGCTGCCTCAAAAGAAGCAAAAACCAGGAAAGATCAAATTGTTCAGTGCTCATCACCATCTCTATCTACCCTGAATAATTCTGTAACCCAGCTCTAAACTCATCAGCAGCATTAGTGGAAATGGACTGAAAACTAAACAGCAAGTTCAGTAAGGGAAATTACCATATTAGCTGGATATTTTAAGGGTCTGTGTCTCTCTTTGAAGAAGTTGGGGATTTTAGTTAAATACTGATATAATTCTTCTATTTACTTTAGAATTTCAAAAAAGTTTTTTATGCTTGGCTGCACCAGACAAGAATTTATCAATACTTTAATGTACACAGGCAAAAAGCTCCTTCACAGCATCTAAGAAAGCGGTATCTCCAAAAATAAGTTACATTTAAAAAATACAAACCAGGACTCTTCATCTTTCCAAATGCTGCACACATTAAAAAAGCTCACAGACTTCAAAACGTAATTTTAGCAAAATAAATCAGGAAGTTACTGTACCTCTTGTATGTGCCAAAGAATTTGGCTTAAAGCTAGCATGTCTCCTTTGATAACTTAGGGAGAAATGCAATGTCAAGACATTTCAACTTCAAAGACTGTACAGAAATTCTGGAAAATGCAGGAGTTTGAACAAAATCTTTGTAAAAGAAATAAGTATCCATCCCACTGGGCATCTGCAAAGTTGGTGGGGTTTTTGTTGGGTTTTTGTTACTTATTTGGATAAACCAGAGTTTTATATTTTTCCAAAATACATTCTTTAATAGCTTGGGGTTCTTAACACTCTCTTTATAAGGCAAAATTCCTTTAAAAATTACAATAAAAGAAGAAACTATTTATCATTGCCTAGGAACAGATTTGCTATACTCCCAGGTATTTCAAATAAAACTTACCAAAGACAGAAAAACCTTGACACTTTAAAAAATTAATTTGAATAATATAATGTGAAGTTTTCCTGCCCTCCATCCCCCTGGCTAAGACAAGACTTGTTTTTCAAGGGGAAAAAAATATCTCACTGGTTGTGGTGAAAGTAAGTATATTAAAAACACTAAAAGGGAATTCTAACAGCTTGAGTCCAATGGTAAAGATGAAAATTTAGGTCTGTTAATCACCCTGGTTTCTGCCCAAAGTACAAACAGAGCTAGCACCAGGTCAGGATGACTCTTGCCACCTTCCAGAATGCGGTGAGAAAGGATGCCAGGTAAAGCAACAGGAGCAAAGGGAAGCAATGCTCACAGAGAGAGGAACAAGAACTGCTATAGTGACCACTGTAAACAAAAGCACTTCAAATTCTTACCCAGAGGTGCATTCACAATATGCACCCAAAGTGTGCCCTGCCTCAGCAGCAAGCACAGCCCCTGGGTCCCTCCCAGCACAGCTGCAGGGCAGGGACTGGCTCCGAGCCTGCCTGGGCACAAGTGACCCCAGGCCCTGTGCTGGTGACACCGAGGGCCCTGGCCCTGCCAGAGCTGCCTCACAGGAGGATCTCAGCCCTGTGAGAAGCAGGGAGCCCCTGCAGGCTCTTCAGGTGAGGCCTCTTGCTTTAAACACAACAGGTCACACAGCGGCGCAGCAGGGCGAAGGCAGCCTGCCCTCGGAGCCCTGCAGCTTGCACAGCAATCCAGGATTACTGCAGCTGATTTAGTGAATAAGAGTTGTCCATCCCATAATCACCAGCAGTTCTTTTCTAATGTTATACTTCTACATTTATTCATATTTTTGCTATAAAACGGCAGGGAGATTAAAAAAACAGAAAAGTGAATGAGAAAGAGAGTGAGAACATACATAATTTTTACATATGTGAGAGTTTGTCCTCTTTTCACACTTTTATCCAGAAGAATTAATTTCCTTTAAAATTTCAATTAAATTACTTCAAGTACTTTACCCAATTTAATAAAATAACTATTTTTATTATAATTTATTTTTAATAAAATAACTTTGCCCAGTTTATTAACTAGGCATGTAATGATTCATGTCCATTTCATACAAAACAATAAAATCTAATTTGAGAACTACCTACTACATTTAATAAAACACACTATCTAATAAAAAAATTATATAGTCTCCCCATCCCACTTTAATTAATGATTAATTAGTACAAGCTAAATATTTTCATCTACATATTACTAGTGTTTAGTCACAAATTTATGCTGAAAACACAAATCTCAGGTGTCAAAGCAGGTTCACAGACCATGAAGACTCACATAAGATATTTGGAGTTTTGGGAAGTGCCTGGCACAACACCACCTCAGCCTCCAGGTATGGCTTTAATTCAAGTATGAGCATCATCAGTGCTTCCCCTGAAGGAAGTTGTAAAAGGTCTTTGTAACAGAGGCCTGCCTTGAGCTTTGACCTAGGGAGACAAAGCTCAAAACCGTCTTCCTGTGCTCTTTTGTCACATCTTTTTCCTGTGTCATTACTGGACACCAGGTGGGCTTTTACATGTGACTCCTGAATGGCTCTCACTGACCCAAATGTTTTGTACCCCTACACTGGTAGAGGGTACAAAATAAGATAAGAAGGGGCTGGGCTGCCCACAATATGAGGAATGCAAGAGTTATCTGTGCACAACTTAGGTTTTTCACCTATTGAGAAGTTCAGCTGCTCTCAGGACAAATCCTGTCTGCTGCTCCCTCTGCCTCACTTCATGGAAGATTTCATGCAACCTCCACTAGATTTGGACTTCTACTTGGATTACTGCAGCTTAAAGGAGACCCAAGAAAGATTAAGGAAGGAAAAAGAGACATGTTGGGATCAATACTTCAAAAATCCAATGAAAAATCACTGGCAGATTTGAGAGGTTCAGTAAACACAGAAGTTGCAAAAGACAAAAAAGAAATCTCTTTATTTTTACAGTGTTCAAGAATTCACCACTGTCCACTTGTGAAAACAGGAAGAACTGCAACAATTCATTTATTTTTGCAAATCTATTATCTTAGGTTTTCAAAAAGAAGTTGTTCGTTATTCATGACTTGTATTCTTGTATTTAAAAACCACACTGGAAATGACTACTTATTGCAACTTCACTTAAGAGTTAAACACAAGTAAACAAAACAAAACAAAAATTATGTCCAAATATGTTAACATACAAATATTTCAAGACTGGCCTCCTGGTCAAGTGGAAATACGTAAATAAATGTCATGCAATAATTGTGTTCTATAGTGAAAAACAATAATTTCATTCCTTTTTGCAAACATTCAATCCAGGGTCAAACAAAAGTGATATTTGTATCTGCGTATGCAATTATGCCTTTATGAATGACATACTAATAATCTTTCCCCCTCTCCCCATGTGTTGTGTAAGATCAAGAAAACCCATTAGCAAACCATGCTAATATAGTATCAGGAATCTATAAAAACTAAAATTATAGAAATCAATCCAAACAAGTAAGCTTCAGTCACTGTCAGATAGTCCAACAGACTAAATAACTATAAAAGCTACAGTATTAAGCTAAAGTTTATTAGTGTTTAATGCAATTTCAGAACTCTACTATTAGCATAACTAATTATTATGTTTGTTTTCTTCTACCATGAACTGATTCTACAGTCAGTCTAGTTCAGTCTTTCTGGTTTTATAAGCACATGAAAATCATCAAGTTTCACATTCTTCTGCAGTTATTCAGTGAGAAATTTCTTATCAGCAGTGCTATACTTAACCACATTTCCAGTATTCTGGAGCTTACACCTTTGCTTCTAAAGGCAGAATCTAAAAAGTTAGTGTCCAAAATAAGCAACAGAAAATTCAGCATAAAGTGACCAAGTGATGAAGCTGACTAGAAATCTTTTATATTCTTTCAAACATTTCTGCAGCTTTTTTATTAATAGCACTTGATGTAGGAACACCAAAAAGAAAATACAGAGACTATAATAGTACATAAGACAGAATGAAACGAAACCTAACAGATCAGCACATTTGTCTCCTAAACATGTTTTTTGTTCCAGCTGACAAGAAAAATTCATGACCAGTTGGATTCTTCTTTACCCAGTTATCAGACACTTCCCATTTCAGTTTCACATCCTGAAAGACTGCCTGACTAAGGAGATAATATTCCAAAATAAATCAATCGCTTTTGCTACCTTGGTCCATGAGATTATTCCCAATAAGTACTGGGAATAATGTTCTGCAATTCTCACAGAACTGGAAGGCAGCTAAGAATGTAGCAGTCACTGTATTTAGGAAATCCCAAACAAAGTCAAAGTGAACAACCCAAACTTCCAAATAATTGTGATGTGATAGGGAAGAAAATAGTACTGAAAGACATATGCCTGAATTATTCTCCAAAACTGGGCCCAAGTCTCTACATCACCACATAAGGATTTGTATATGGCCAGGACTTTCAATCCTAAATCATGCACCTCACGAGAATTATTAGCCTTCCTTGCTGGGAAAGGAACAATTTTATGGTTTTCAAAGAATCACTGTCCCCCTTTTGAACAGAGACATGCCCTGGTAAACTTCACCATCTTAACGCAACAGCTACAAAAAGTGGGGCTTGCACAGTTCCTAGGCCAAAAGCAAAGCAGACACACAGGCACTGCCATGGCACAACAACAATATTCCACAGCATCCCGAAGGCACGCACAGTGGAGCTGCAGCTCCACACAAGCAGGAAGCTGAGCTCCTGCCTAATCTCCAACATGACAGTAGTTACAAGCACCAGAGTCCTGCATCTGCAGTCCTGTACTTCCAGTGCTGCTGGTGAATCTCTGCTGCAAGGTTTGCTAGTTTAGGCAAAGTTCCAATGCACTTGGAGCAAAAGCTACTATTCCAAAGCAGCCTCCTGAAAAAGTCACTTGCCAAGGAGCGTATCACCTTCCCTGCATTTTCTGATTGCTCTCAAATATTTACAGCTAGCATTATCTCCTCTCCTAACAACAAATCCCCAGCTTTGCAAGCCAGAGCGCTGCCGTGGTGTTGTCTATCAATTGCTGCGTGCGGCAAGCCTCTTCAGCAGGAAGTTTCTTGAGTGCTCTCCAGATTGATAGGAACTCCAGCTTGTTTATGCTTAAAGAGATTTGACAGCTTCTAACAGCCACTTAAACTTTGATGTCCCATGGAAGCCCCCCAGCCTATTTTGAAGCATCTGTTTCTAAAATTTCAGTTGTTAGTAGTGCCAGGAAGAAGCGAGGCCTTATTAACATCAGATTGGCTCTCTCCCACACTAGAACTTGGCAAGTGCTTTCCAAAAAAGCTACAAGATAACTTTATGGACTTTTGTGCTTCTGATGCTTCTGTCACTGCGGAGGGGAGAAAAATCTCTAAAAGAACCCAAGACCTCACTCACCAATTCTAGGCATGTTACACCATCATGATTTACAAACCAACCAACCAAGGCCCTCCTCTTGAGTCAGTGGTCAAGCTTGCAGAATTCCACACAAAACCCAACAGTGCTGCTCTTAATAATATAGATAAAATCTACTATGAAGCAGTGAGCACCTTAGCAAACATATATTGTCCATTCATAACATTAAAACCTTTCAATTTGCTACTATACGAGCCGCTACCCATTTAAAGTAGTATATAATGGGTATACTAAATACACATTTGGTATTTTACCCTTCAAACTCACAGTGGTGGAGCTAACATACCTAACATCATAAATCAGCACCACTTACAAATTTGACTGGCACAATCTCATTGCTTACAAGAATTACCTGGAGTATGAATATTTAGAGCATTCATAAGTCATTAAATAAAATTTCAAGAGACTATTACTTAAAAAGTACTGTCTTAGAAATTTTTATCTTTTCCCAACATCAACTACAAGCACCTTCTCTATTCATATCTACTCTGAGATGGACAACATTTTAAGATAGGTTTGTCTATAGGGATTCCTGGTGTTATTATCCTTGTAATTTAAAGAATGAGTACTACTAACATAAGACTGATCAGATCAAGACCATCACTGGGGTGAGCAAGACTACTCTGCAAATAGTGCAGCATAACTTCAGCCCTATTTTTATTTATCCTTTATTCACACAGAGTTAGAAGCCTTTCTCCTGAATCTCTTCCCAGCATCAGTGTCACAGCAGGGTGAGGAGCAGTGGCCACTGCCCCAGTTTGGGATTTGGAATCAGGCCCTACATCTGCAACACACTTATTGAATACATTCTCAGGCAATTTACTCATCACTGTGTACCCCAGCTACCACTCTTTACAGCAGAATATATCACTCTTCTATTCCCTTTGTGTGCTCTGAGCCCAGACAGTAGGTTCTTGAAAATGAAAGAACTCTGTTCGTGCAATGTCTCTATTTTTCTTATTGTTATCACAATAAAATTAACAATTCCAGAAGATTGCCATTGTAAGCTGCTCACATTAGGCCTTCCTTAAAACTTGTTCTTACATCTGACCACTTCTCCCACAAATATCACGACTACTCCACTCACTTTTCCATCTGTCTCAAGGAAGAACATTCTTCCTAAAGGGAAGACCAAAACTGTAGGACTTCAGAAACTGCAGAAGTATTAGGAAGGCTTTTTAAAGTTATGTAATTATGCTAGTTTTAAGGGCAGCTGGTATCTGACAAAGGTTATGGGTGGGATTTTGTGTTTGGTTTGGAGCTTCTTTGGTTATGGGTTTTTAAAAATACTTTTTCTCTAAACAAAATATAACAGCTTATATGGAGATTGCAGCCCAGGTGAGAATTTCCCAATTATTGTGTCTATTATTATATACACACCTCAAAAAAACTGCTGCACTGTACAGACCAGCACTGTAAATTCCCAAGATCACCATCAGGCACTACTGCAATGTGAGGCTTTTCTTCCTGCATCAGTGCTCATGGCAAAACCAAGTCACACATTGCAGAAACATTCATTCCTGTTGCAAAGCTAACTTTAGCTGGCCTCATTAGACAAATTGTTCATGAAAAAGCCAAAATCTAAGTTATTAAGGGGGAAAAGAAATAATATTCAATGTAATAAAATTATCTTCTCTATCAGCCAGCTTAGTTTCTTCACATCATCCATTCTGTCTGAGTTATTAACATTTCCTAAAAAAATAACTATTAGCAACCCCAAAATTTATATTCTGTACTCATTTTAAACAAATATGGGTAATTACATTTACGGAATATTTAAATCCAGGTGTTAGACAAAAAAATCAAAATGTAATTATTTTGTGCCACCTGTTCCCTGTACATTTAACAGGAATTTTATAAATAGTTTGAAGGCACAACTCTGTGGTTCTGCTTTGAACTCCTGTGTGATGCCACTAGCTATTTTCTTAAAAATCTAGATCAGAGCAATATTAATCAACAGGAAAATGTTCATGGTTTTTAGCAGAGCTATTAAATTCTTGTGCAAATACTTGTCATTTTAATTAGAAGATGCTAAAAAGGTTTACTAGTTAAAGTTTACGAAAGTAGCCAAAGAATTTATCTATGAGAGCTAAATGTAAATAATGCAGATCGTTGTTGCAGTCAAAGCACTCCCTCTCCTGTAGAAAATAAACAGTTGGAAGCCTTCGATACTGCTACAATTCAAGGATTTGAGGCCATTTGAAGCAGGAATCAGATTCACTGCGGAATGACAGGCGAAAAGGGAGGGACAGAGGAACAGAGTAGGGTGTCTTACATGACACCTCTCTGCCACACTAAAATATTTTAACTGGATGTATGAGAGATTCATTTGACAATGAAGTGCACCATTGATTAAAACTAAAAACCTTTGACTCTTTTCAACAATATGCTTAAAGGAGAGACAAACCTTCTGCGTGCTGCAGCACAAGGAAGACAGACTCGTCGGAGATGATGTACTTGTGCAGACACACCATGTTGGGCACGCAGCGGGGGATGATGGTCGTTCTGCTCCTGCTGCACTCACTACTTTTCCTTAGACCCTGACAGAGAACAAAAAGGTCAGTTGTACCCTCAGTTGCCTTTGGAGCCTGCTGTGCTCTGTGTTTATCAACCAAACTAATCTATCCGAGTTACTCTGGGCTTCAGAGAAACCACTCATCTGCTGCTCTATGCCCCTCGGTCCCCCGAGGCTGTGCTGATGGCATCTGGCGCGTTTCCAGAGAACAGAAGATGGCACAAAGCTGCCATTAAAATCAATTACATGGGTCAATGTTTTTATTAGAATCTCTCTCAAACTAAGTCATCAGGATGACACTCAGTTATTTCCCTGTGACCTTTTTTTAAAATTTTATTTTTGCGTGTGACCAAAAGACACTATTTAAAAAATTCAATTCAAGTCTTAAAGACAAAAGAATGCCTTAGCCTCACAGGTAATCCTCACACTTCCATTTTACTTTACTAAAGACAGCAACCACCTCAATAAAAAGGAAAGGAAAGGATTAGTCTCCTTGAGAGGCAATGATTTTTGGGAGGGATGAAGTTGCCAGAAGTGAAAAAATTGATGTGGGAGGGTGGAAGGGAGGGGAGAGAGAAAGAGAAAAAAAATTATGTCAATAGTGTGACCTATTACAATATTGATAAACATAGGCAGTTACATGGGAAATTCAATGTTACCCTATCTGCCAGTAGATAATGTGAGGTTCTAATATAAAATATTCACAAATGAACCTTTATGAGAAACAAACAGGTTTGCTGTATCCTGCACATACAATTTCAAAGGCCGATGCACGAAGTTAAGGTGGGTTGTAAGCCAGATCTGAAGCAAAGTCACAAAATGTTAACAAGTAATTAAAGCTTCATGTTTGGGACATAGCTTTTTTTCCATCCTTCCTGCCATTAGCAGTGGAATTCATGTCAAGGGGAGCCTGAAGTAAATGGCCACAAAAACAATACTCATAACTAAACCAATTCTCAGCATCACAGATGCTCTTGAGTACATTGGGGTCTTGATCTGAACACTTACTGAAACATAAAAGAGTAATGCAAAAATTTTATGCTGACCAAATAACTGTACAGAAATGTAGTGGGTTATCTCAGTTATCTCAGACTATTGATGTAAAACATAAGGAAACAAATTTGAAGAAGGTCAGTTGTACATTTCATCCAGAACCCACTTAGGCCAGCAGGATATTCCTCAGCTACAAAAGACCAAACACAAAGTGCAGTGAATGTGCTTGGATTAAGGAGAATTTTCACCTTTGTCAGAAGTCCTGAGCCACCAAGGCTTCAGAGATGTTTTAAAGCAGCACATGAAATGTGTGATTTTTTACCAAAGTCTGCAAAAGTGTTGGCCTCAATAACCAGAAGCATCTCAGGTGACTAAACCAGCACATCTGAGCACTAGGGATGTTAGAAATAAAAGGAAAGGAATGCAACCAAACACTGACAAAAAGAATTCCAGAGCACTTAAAATGTATTACCATAAAACAATATATTGCAGGGATACCTCTATAAATTACATACAAACTGATCTTTGTGTGGTGGTGTAATTTCAGAGGCCATAAAATAAAAGATTTTACTCACCTTCAATATAAAAGTCTGCTGTGTTCTAGTGTCCATTACAAGCAAAACCTAAGCAAAAAGTAATCAGAATTTATTTAGGATTCACAGGAGTAAGCGAACATAACTTCTAGTTATAGTTCCTAAATCTAATGCTGAACACTCTTAAAAAGAAATTATATAATCAATTTAAAAATTAAACCCCTGCAGCATACAGACTTGACAACCAGTCTTCTTTTTTTTTAGCAAAAAAAATGACTGAGGATATAGGTCTCTAAAATTAGGGTAACAACAACAAAAAAGAGGATTTATTTAGAGAGAAAATAGTGGATGGGTTTGCTGCAGAGACAAGAACACCTACAGCTGCAAAGAGCATCTCTTCTAGCAGTGCATCACCTCAACTGAAAGCACGTTAAACACAACAATGAGAAAAGCACTAAATAGCACCTATACTCCTAGCAAGCTCCATTTGGTTATGTGTTGAAAACAAACAAAAAAAAAAGATACATGTGTATATAAATTTAGGAAACTGCATCTTTAGAAAGCTGGAACCCTCTGCCTTCAAGTCACCCTGCTCAGGAATTAAGTGTTTTCAAACCCTAAGAATACAGATGTGCTTGAAAAGCACCAGCTGCAAGACAGCCACATGAGCAGCACAAGCACAAGCTCAACCCTCCTCTAGGAACAAGTGTGCCCTCATTGTTTATTTACAGCAGACATTGTAAACTTCCAGTATAAATATTCACATACAGTTATAGCAAAATATTTAGGCTGTAAAATCAAACTCCTAAAGGGCTTCTCTCCTTTGCTGGCACTGGGGTTACCCAACACTGGGTTGAACGAACAAGGAGCAGTGAAGATCAAGTCAGAGAGTCAAAGACTTCTTGCAGAGGAATGACACACCAGGAGCAACAAGGCTTCATCAGGTGGCAGAAGAATCCACCCAGCCTCTCTGAGCTCCCTGCTGCAAGGGGCAGCAGTGCAGCCATGCTCTGCTGTCTCTGGATGGCAGCATCCAAAACCTACTTCTCTCCCCATTGCATCTCGAACATCAGAAGGAGACCTGAAGTATTTTCTAATCATTTCACTCTCACGATATTTCACCAAAGTAAACGAAGTCACAGACTCGTCCCCATTTCAAAGACCTCCTCATTTACTAGGGTTGCAGACAATTTTAAAAGCTTTCTGTATCTTTGAGGGGGAAAAAATATCAACAGAAGTTGGTGCTACTGAGATTCTTTTAACAAAGGAATGACACACAGTTTCCATTTCAAGGGCATGGTAAGGAAAGGCAAATATTCCCAGTCTTTTGAGTTTGCCAAACAACTTTTTAGGCCTCTTACATAGGGCTTCCAGAAACAGAGGAAACCAACTCAATAAATAATAACTGCAAAACTGGTTTTGTTATCCTTGCTTAACCAATAGGTGTAAAATTAAAATTTAAGAAAAACACAAAACCACACCAACCAACCAAAGAAAATCAACAGAACAAGAGAAAATATAAAAGCCACTTTACAAGAAGATGCCAAAAGAAGATAAAAATGGTTTGGAAACATGTATGTGTTTACAATCACTCTCCTTCCTCTTCTCCCAAGTTTGTTTGCAACTAGACACTGTTCACACTGAGGCAATAAATACGAGAACATATGTGATTTTTTTTTTTAAATGTGCCCTTTGACTGTCAATATCTCCCAAACAGGTGTTGGCTAAATGATTATAAATTGGCCTCTGGATACACCTCTTCAACTGAGCCGTACAGGACTGGCGATAATATAATTAGACCTAAAAACATCAGGCTGGTGAATGCTTTCCATCTGTTTGGCAATAATGTTTAGTTAACAATAGTCTTTAAAAGAAGCACCTTCAACTTCAGTTCTTAAAGTTATTTATAGGGCCATTCTTAACACACCAGCACTCTTGCTAACAAGAGCTTTAGCCACTTGGAAATTATTAGCCATACGGCTGTATATGAAAAGGAATGGCAGCATTTAACATCTGTATCTCTCCAGATTTACAAGCATCAACCTCATTTAAAGTCATTTCTTAATGAACAGTTCCGTGGTCTGTATTAATATTATAGTTGCATGCACAAAGATCATAAGGAGCCAAACATTTTTTTAATACCAACAGTAGGCCAATCAGTAATGAAGCTGTCAGCATAAAGGACAGAATAATAGCTTCTTTAACCCTCAAACAGGATTTGTTCATTTGTAGAGTAGAAGACACCAATTTAAAAACTGCTCATGGGTTTGCTCACCTTTATAAAGACAAAAATCTAATTTGGTACTAATTTGATACAATTGTCTTTCCAATAAAAGCCTCCTAAAGCCATCTTTTATTCCATGATAAAACAACTGCTATAACTAAAACTGTCATGAAATAATTACCTTTGATAGCATACCTTATTGCACAAATACAATTAATGTATTCCTCCCTTTCATTTTTCACACTTGCTTATCAGCACTGTATTAGCATATGGTGCAACAGAAGAGATTACTGAGCCCTCTCCCCGTAAGTTGAGGTACAGAACCACCACCACCACCAAGGCCAATAAAGCAGGCAGCAGCTCCCTGTAGGGTAACTTCACCTGCTGCTATATTGCAGCATCAACACAACTGCAGCAGCTACACTTTTATACTTGCAATAACAGCAACTAATATCCCTGTGCCTTTGAGGTTAACTACCTGCATGGGCTACCCAGTCCAACTGACCAGCTCCTCTCTTTTTGCTTCCTATCAAGCATCCTCCCTTCCCCGAGTGACTAACACCTCATTTACAGCTCCACTTCATCTTAGGGACAATTATTTCTTTGTTGATTCAGTACCAACCTTTGGCAAGGCTGTTTACTTCAAAAGGGACTTCAAGAAGCCCATGAAGAGCCTTGGAAGTAACTTCAGAAATTCATGTAGTGATGGTCCACTTCGCCCTGGCAGACTGCAGACTTTACAAATCAAAAACTTGTTTCAAGGGAAAGCAGCCTGCACACATTATTACAAAGATGTGGTTTAACCAGATTCTCTCAAATAATTAAAGGACAACATGAATGGTGAAGTCTAATCAGAAAGCTATTTGAGGAAGGGGTAAGTCCAGGAGAGAGAGGGTCACAAGTATATTTGCTTGAATTTTTATCCCTCACCCAGAGCAGAGAAAGGTCAGCAGCTCTTGGATGCATTGCAACAGTGCTGCAGAAGGGCACAACTGACCCAGGTGCCAACTTACTCTCCTCACCTCATGCTTTACAGCCAATTTATAGACAGCAGTGCACCAAGTCTCCTGTTTGCATTCCTTCCCACTTGCTTCCCGTGGCAAAAGTGTTTTTGTAATTCTAAGATTCCTTTTTAAAATGCAAAGT
Source organism: Ammospiza caudacuta (assembly GCF_027887145.1). Classification (NCBI taxonomy): domain Eukaryota; kingdom Metazoa; phylum Chordata; class Aves; order Passeriformes; family Passerellidae; genus Ammospiza; species Ammospiza caudacuta. Next base: position 25,649,886 of record NC_080595.1, read on the forward strand.
GACAAGTCCTCATCCTAAAGGCAGGATGGGACAAAACAGGATTCCACAGAGCATTCCCTGGGACAGAGCTCTGCTGTTCTCCAGAGCAGATCACACAGAGATGCTGGCATTAGCCAAGGCTGCTTCCAGCTCACAGAGCTGACAGAACCTCTTTCACCATCTAAGTTGCAATATTTAACTTCTCCTAAGAACAAACTGCCAGCTGTAATATTCAGCATCCTGTCTCAGAAGAGGGAGAAGAAGGCGCAGCAGGCCACTCCTGGGCACTGAGCAACTAGACTGTGACACAAAAGGAGACAAGGCAAAATCCTATTTGTAATACTAATGGAGGAACAGAGTCAAGGTCCACATATCATGCTGGCTCTTACAGCTCTGTTGCTTACTCATTCTTTCTCTATTTTTTTGCACTAATGACAACCTCAACATGGCCAAAAACACTGACACACAAATAGCAATCACCACAAATAAATATCTAATGTAAATAAGTGTCTTCAGCAGCACAGACATCCTAATTTTGTACAAGTACTGGAGCTCTCAGGAACATCCCAAAAAACAAGTGAACACAGCAGCACTGCATGACAGCATCTCAGTAAAGTGCAGACAGCAAAACCCCTCCATGATGCCAAATAGGATTTCCTACTTGTGAATCTTTTTTCCTTTCCTAAGTCAAGAGTTAATTCTGATGCTGACAGCAGCTACTTAAAAAAATTAGCGTCTTAGATTTGATTTACAGTGTACCCAACAGCTTAGAGGAAAATAAATTCAATTGAATTCAATATAGTAGGTCCAATTAGTTGGAGAAAAATAAAATAAAACCTGCTTGGTAAATAACCATAGTCTAGCTTTAAGAAAACAGTTCATTTTAAGATCCTCTAAATGCACAGAAATTAGCAAATGTTTCGGTATGCTAATTTTTTTTTAATTAAAAGATATTTCTGCAGTAAAAGCTCTTTCATATGCACTACTGATTCTTCATCAAACGTTAAGTTTCCAACTTAACACCAGTATAGCCGGTGGCAGCCTGAAGGTTTACCATCTGCTGCCACCCAAAGTCACGGTGGCCACCTTCAGAACATATGCATCAAAGCCCTGAGATAAGAGGCTGAAGGAATACTGCACAAGTCAGCAGAAGGGGGAGCACAGAGCCAGGGGCAGGCAACAGGCAAGGCACCAGGAGAAGAGAACATGGTGAAGCAGCAGTCACCCAGCGAGCAGCCAGCCAAGGTCACGGGGGACAGCTCTGGAGAAGGAAGGGCTGCTCTGAGCGCTGCTCTCCCGCCGCTGCCTCTAACACCAGCACACAAATCCCAACACACATTTGCTTCCCCAGTTCTCTCTCCTTTTCTGGAATTGTTCTTCTTCCCTTCCCTGCCTGATTTTTTCCCTAGTTTCTGTTCTTCCATAGCACAGAACACACCTGTGCTTTTTATTTACCCCCAGCTTTTAACACTAATCAAAACAAACACATCAACACACTTGCTTACAAAAATGTGACTTTAGGTTCACTAACATAAGTGAAAAATAGCTCATGCCTGATCAAAGAAAATTGAATAAGATCTCTTACTGCAGAATCAGACAGCAGAAAGGTTTCCAAGACAAATCACAGCTAAGAGATTACTTTAAAACCAGCTCCATTTTGTTATTAAATTGCTGCTTTACACTGAAAACACGTCATGTAAATGTTGCCACCAGTGGGCCATCTATGAACTCTGGTCCTTATCTTATGTAAACAAATGTACCCTTATCATAGGATAGATACTCTAGCAAAAGTCCTACAAACTTGAATATGTATCAGATGATCATCTAGGATTTCTTCTCTTGTGTTTACCCCACCAGCTGGAAAATGCTGTAGTGAGAGATGACAAGGAAGGAGACAAGTCATCCACCTGATCCCTAGCACGAGTATTTGGGACTGCAAGAAAACCTCAGCTGGGGCTGGAGCTCAGCTGGGTGCTGCACTCAGGACACAGCTCTGTTGATGGGCAGGAGCAGGGGTGCAATTCCTCCTGCTCTCCTCAGCTGTGCCGGCTGTCACAAGGCTACCAGGATTAAAAGATCTACTTAACACAGATTTATTCTTGTCACTTTTCAGATTACACCACCCAGACTCTTACTCATCTCCCTCTGTCGTTACAGAAAGAGATTACATTTGGCTAATATGTATGAAAAATGTGATTATTCCTTATCCTTGTACCTGTGCAATATGAATTATCTTCAGTTTGCAATTATTCCTCCTTTCAAACCATTATTCTAAGGAACTTACAGCCTGTATATTCTATGACTTGGAATAATAGTGTACTTATAAGACAAATGGTGCAGCTTTAAATAATGAAAATGCTAAGAAAGCAGCAAATATTCAAATTCGAATTTTTAAATACTTTGAGTCGGTTGATAACAGAGAGGAAAGTCCATTTTCTTAAAGTAAACTAAAAACTGGCCAATAAATTACAAATGGTGAAATATTAACCTAGAAAATATATCTGGCAGGTTTTACTAATGAAAGCATTTTACAATATGAAATGCCACTGGCATCCCAGAGTAATTGCCTGGCACAAATTATGTATTAAGCAACTCAGTAACAATTAGGAAGACAAACTTATATAATCTTGGTTTAAAAGAAAATATCTCAATAATTTATTTCTTTCTGAAGGCCAGAAGACATACAGTACAACCTGTAGAAGAACATTCAACAATGTAATTTCTTTTTTTAAAGGCAAGGGCAAAATTTGCGTTACTCTACCAAATCTCACCCAAGTCAAAAGAAATTTTAGTGAGACAAACAGGAAAGAAGCTAGAAAGAAACAAGGGTCACAACCACAAACACTGAGAAATGCTCAGATTTGTGTAAATGGAAGGATTTCAGGAAAACAAGTGGCAGGTGTTTGGGGGCAGGGAAGAAGGGACAGGACCATTTCTAGCTGGCAGAAAGACTAGGTTTTAAAGTTGAGCAAGCTTTGTTAGTTGGGCTTGAAATCTGACAGTAGCTTAGGAATAATCCCACAGCAGTAGGGAAAGGAAGGTGGTGAGCCAAGAAATCACTTTCGACAATAACTCTGTAGCTGGTTTGATTTTGTAGGACTTGGCAAGCCCCTTAAGAAACTAAAAGGTTATCAAAACATCAAACCAGCTCTTAAAAGTTTATTTGTATGAATAGTTACTATTATTACTCAGTTTCAGATTTTCAACGTTTTTCTACTGCTATTTTCCATTCTGCCCTGTTTGTTTGTACATTCCAGCTCCCTTTCCCCCACACCTCTTAGGCACACACAGCCACTCAGTCAAATCTGTAAGATGATCTAAAGGTGCTCACAGAGCGCACCGGAGAGCCAGGGGAGAGAAAACATCTGCTACAGTCAACTCAGTTTCACAGCTGCAACAGTCTTTAATCTCACCTGACAATAAAACGCTGAATATTTAAGTTCCTAACAAACACTAACAGGACATAGTTAGCTATGTCTGTTACTCAGGCACAACACCACACATGCTGCCATAAGTAGGGACTATTCCTCCTACCCCTCTGATTAAATTTCATTAGAACTAGCCATAACCTGTTTGAACTCAACCCTGGATCTGCAGATTATGCCTGTGAAGTTGACATATATTCTACCTATTTTTGCCTTTTGGCACTTTCACTCATTAAGCAAGACAAGTAGTGATCACACTTTATAAATAATTAATAATATTAATTTGGTTCTCTTGCGTATTTTTTAAGTCACTTCACCAACATGTACAGCCACCAGAATTAGGAGTTCTCAGGACAGCATGGGAGACACAAAAACCCCTATACCCGCAATTAACAAAATTGCTTCCATTTTCTAAAAAATGTTATCTATCTCAGAAACTCCAAAAATAATTTTACCACAAGGCCCTGATGAGAGTATGTGATTTTATTAGGTTTCATAATAAAGCTTAACAGTGTATTGAACAACAAGCTGAGATGCATGGACAGCTGTGAAAGAACTGAACACAGCCAGTGCCAGTACCAACAGTGTGCCTTGATGGGGAACAGGGAGGGGATAGAAGAGACATAAAAGACAGCCATTGGTTACAGAGGCATAGTTATTACTTAATGCACTCTGCTTTCAAGGTGAATCTTTAAATTGAATGAATCTAAATAACAGAGGGTTCTAAAGAATAAGAAATTGGGTTTGAAGCAGCATTGTGAAGGTATCCAGCAGCACCATAACAAAGTCGTTTCTTTAGGGGCTGGTTGCAGCTTCAAAGGACAGATTTGCCTAGGGCAGAAACTCAGCACAGAACCTGCAACCTTGATTTTTAATTAGGCAAATTTTGAAAGCAAAACTCTTCCCTATTCCAAAAAAAAGAAGTTTCCTACTTTAAGGTACATGAGATGATAAAGTAATTGATCATTTGTAGTTGGTGATAACAACAGCTACAATATTTAGCTATTTGTTTCCAATGCCGTACCTCTGGTAACATTAATAAGAGCCTTGCTGCCCAAACAGCAGCACCTCACATTTCACAAGGTTTGCAGGACAAAAGCCACCTTTACAATTAGATTACACCTCCATTTTCAGAAACCTACTCACGGCAGGCTCTTTACATATTAAACATATAAAATACCTGCAAACACCACCTCGTTACCTTTTGACACCATGAAGTGAGCAAACACAGCAGCAGCAGAACTCAAAAAAAAAGAATGGCTTCCTCAAGGAAAATATAAGTTCACTTTGGTCTACTAAAATAGTTAGATTTATACTACAGCCTTTACATGAAAGGAAGACAAGGCACATATGGGCATACTTCCCTGAATTCTCATTATAATTTAAGGAGCTTAATAATGCTAAGATCTCTAACTCTCACATTTAGCAGAAAAGGGCCAAAGCAACAAAAATTATTGAGGTGACAAGGAAGGTGAGAGGGCAGACAGGGAAAGAAAGATTGCATATTGGGAATAAACTAGGCTAAAATTAAATATCTAATCATTCTGCCTAGTCTAAAGCAGTTTGAAAAACCCAGAGTTTCAGGTAGCAACAAGCATTTTGTCCATGAAAATGAAGCCAATTCAAAACACTTGAAGTGGCTTCAAAAGAAGAACAAAGAGTGACATTAGTCTAAGGGAAAGCACTGAACCTTTCAGCATTTGAATGAGGGAAGGTTAACAGCTGGTTTTCTCGAGGCAGCGCTGCAGCAGGCAGACACCATTCTGGGCTTCAGCAGTGGGAGAACAAGTCAGCAAACCAACCAACACCATTTTAAGTCTGTGTGTTTAAGCCAGTCTTGCACAGGGTTAGTCAAGCCAGCAGTTACAATGCCAGTGGCCCATTACTACCCACACCTATTTTCTGCTGAAACCAAAGCAGCTACCTTAGGGTTAGAATGGAAGATTATTCTCAGGCAAAACTCTGCATGGTGCTGAACCAGTTACAGCCTTGTGCCCAAAAGCATGGCATCTTCAATGCTGGCCCTGAAAACCAAAACCCATTGTCAGGAACAAGCACACTATGTCATCTACTTGGCTGCAGCAAGGATACTTACACATTGATTGGATTTCTCCATGATGAGAGCTTTAGGGCATATGGAAGCAGAGAAGGAGGGAAATGACAGTGATGGTGAGGAAGGAAGGGAGATGGTGCTTTAAACCAAAGACAGGGACATCATCTCCAGCCCACAGACACATCTGCACACTTTTGTTTCATATTCACATGCATTTTGTGTATGCATTATAAAACCAAATAAAATATTCTCTGGGCTTAGAGTGGGTTTTCATTTGCCTCCCAACTTTACAGATCCCTAAAAATATATGCTAAAAAGCAGCATACTCAGATAAGGCTAAGATTGTGACGTGAGAATCTGGAAGAAGGAAAGCAGAGTACAAAGACACCTGAAAGAATCTGGCTCCCTTTTCTACACAGTAATTAAACATGAACTCTGAGCCCTATGATACTGCTTACACAGGAGCATTCGAGCTGTGTGCACAGGCCTGCTACTCCTTGCATACATCTTCAGCTCAGACAATCCTGTGTTTTTGTCATCATGAGAACCCTGATTCTCCCCGGTTCTCTTTCAAAGGTCTGGACATGTTCAGCTCACACCTGGGATGCTTACTGAAACTGCTCAGAGAGCTAAGGAGACCTGGTACCACCAAGGACTGCAAAAGCTTCACTCTGGTCAAGCATCTTTTCCAGTAGCTGTTCATTAGCACTACACAAGAATGGAGATATTGAGAAAATCTTTCTTGATCCATTTCCAGCATTTCTGCAGGCTCACTCTGTCTGAATAATTCACAAAATCCATGCACACTGCATCCATTTAGTGGCTACTAACTTAGTTAGCACCTACTACCAGGTGCTACAGATAGGTGGTCTTTCCAACATGTCTCTCTGATATGTGTACAGAGTGGAATACAGGCTAAATTCTGTACTTACAACTGAGGAAAGAAGATACAATGAATATGAAGTCAGAGTTTAGAAAACCTTGTGTGCTATAAAAACAACGATAATACCTATGTATACAGCCACCTAAGGAGAAGTTATCAACTTATGCACACAATTACAACGGAACAGGCAAAGAAAAACAAAAACCAGTCCCAATAGCTAGGTTCAGTCCAACAAGAAAAAGCAACCAAGAAATACAGACCTCAAGGGATGAGCCACAGGTTTTTGATGCACGTTACAAATGCATAAATTGACCATGCATCAGTAGCTCATGCACAAACTACGGACTACATGAGGAACTATCAAAAGGCACAAGGGATTTGGCACAGCAAAAAGGAAACGAGCCATTACAGTCTGCATTAGCCACTGTCACACTGCTGAATAATGCATCATCTTAAAAGTATTTGGTAAGGTGGTAACTAATCAGCATTATCAAAACAACCCAACAATTCTTCTGGTCTCTTAATTAGGCTTGCAAAAAAATCCGTATGGTCCTTTACTGTTTACAGATGGGTATTATCCTGGGATTCTGGAAGACATTATTTGCATGACTCCAAAATAAGCTTGGCTTCATTGCTGCATCTCTGTCTTGGCAAGGGATTTCAATTCTGAATTCTCAGGGAAGGAGAACAGTCGTGTGTGTCCCCAGCTCCCATTTCAAGTAAGAGTTCAAAAGTAAGAATTTCTACCCTTCTGTATTTTCAGTGTCCACCAGACTGTTCAACTGAAAACACATCAACTTGTCCTTACCCCAGAACAGCAACCATGATTGCATTTTTGAAAAACAGGCCCCATCCTATTGAATGCTACCAAACATGTACCTCATCCTTTAGCTCAAATACATTTTGCATGACCTTACATGAATTGCTTAGATAAAAGCCTTTTTTTCTTCTACTTTTGTTATTTTAAAGTGCAGATGCATTTGAGTCATTTTCCCCTTTTGTTTCATATCCTTAAGATCCGCAGCTTCAAAGACAAAATGTCAGCATGCAGTCGATTTATGACTGAATTCTTGAAGAGACACTGAAGAATTACCTTGTCAATCACCCCAAGGACTCTGAAGGTCTTCAGTTCCTCGGCAGGGCTCCTTAGGTTCCAAGAGGGCCTTGAACTTAGTGATCCTGGAGGCTAATGGAAGATATCAAAGATTATACATCAATCAGGGTGGTACTTGAAGGAAGACTGCCTGCTGAAGCAAATGCCAGGCCGAAGGAAACTAAATTTATCATAAATCAGAGAGACTGAAGATGAAAGGAGAAGTTTTCTGTTTGTCCTTAGTGGGGGGAAAAAAAAAACAACTTGCAAGTAAATAAAAGTCAAGATAACACTGAAAACAAAAATTTAAAAAAGAAAAAAGCAATGAATTTTTATATTTTCTATGCTTAATGGAACCCAGAAATTGATTACTTAGTTCTTACCACATAATAATAATCAATCAAAGCCTTACAGGTATTCTGGGTACAAAATAATTCAGAGATCACTGAGGAGGAGAAAGCAAATTAGAGGCTTTTTAAGCCTGAAGAACATAAAATATAGAATTATAAATGGGGTTCTCTTGCTCTCTAGTGAGCTGTATGAAATCTTTTTAATAATAAGGTGCACAACAGAAATTATTCCTAAAGCTGCCTTAGAAAAAAAGTAACTAACTATGGATCATTAATCTAGAAATTAACACCACAGCAAGGAAATTGACAGGTGCTAACTATTCAAGTAGTTAACATGCTAATATACATAGATATTTGTCCATACTATGTTTTGTAGTTTCTCAGAGCAAATTCAAAGCTTGCATGCCAGAGGGGGAAACAACATTTCAACTGGAAGTCTTTTGGGACAAAGATCAACATTTTAAGCATCCCATATACCTCTGGCATGTCAACAAATATTTTCAGCAGTTTCTAGTTGCCAGCTGAGAGAATTTATTAGATCTTCCTCCAAAAATTCAACATGTAGCTTCTAGTAGAACCGCAGACCTGCATCTCTTCCTCAAAAATAAGGTAACTTCATTTGCAGAGCTGCTGAATGCCAAAGTCCTTTGAAGCATAACCTGGCCTCCCCAAGTAGATTTCTATCTCACAAAGGTGCAAAGGAAGAGGGAGGTCAGAATTCTGAGGCAATATTTAACTACTATGTCACAAAGGAAAATGGTTGGTAAGCAAATACACTGTGGATTAAATTCTTAAGTATCAGGAAAAATCAAAAATTTTTCCTATGTGATGAGAAACTCCAAGATCCTGGCAATTTCCTGCCACCCTATTTTTCCCCCCTCAGGCATCCTTACTGCGCTACCTTCCAAGGCCAAAGCAACTCCTTGAAGCCTTCCCCATTCACTCAACAACACTCTTTCCTTCCAAATTCTTTCCTAAAAATCAGTATTTATTTAAGTACTGATTGCCCGCAAAATCCAAAAGAAAGGACCATAGATACATGTTCAAAAAGCTTCGAGAAAAGTGTGCTTTTCTGGGCTCCCAGTGTTTGGGAGTTTCTTAGTTACCTTCATTTTTTTGTATGGATCTGGTAATTGTTTTGTCACGTAAACCCTGCCAAGCAGGAACACCAATACCAGTTAAGAGAAAATATCCCAGATTTTACAATCTAAAACTAAAGGCTTTAACAAGAAGAAGAATAAAAAAAAAGAAAACTGTACATGAACTTTTTTCTCCAAACCTAATTCCAGTTCCACATTTCAGTGAGCTGTTGAAAGTATTTTGAGAGTAGGCAATTTTTCTGCAATAATCAAAAACTTCCTTTGAAACAAAGAGTTGTGCTAACACAGTTTATTCATGACAAGATTTCAAAAGCATTCTAAGGAAGACATTTAAAGGAAGAGAACATTTCCTAATCCCCTAGACTACTATAAAAGACTTTCACTTCTATCTGCTTGCTATTACATTTTATAACCATTCCTCAATAATCACACTTTTAATATTTTCTCTTATGAATAACATTTCAACCATGAATTAAGTTCATACATCTCTGCAGAAGTTAATAGTTGTCTAATAATGCTATACAATCAGATTTCTGCACCCATCCTGTCCAAAGAGCCAAAAAGCCCCAGTATATATATTTTAGGTCCTTCTCTAAATGTGACCAGTGGTGGCACAGTTGGTAATAGTGTGTATACACACTGATTTTTATAAGTGTGCTCTACAGTTACTTCTTACCTTAAAGGGATTTACAATCACATCCACAGCTCCCAGCAGGCTCTCCATTTTTATCAGTTTTGCTCTTTACAGTACTTTGGTTTCACTGTTTCAAAAGTCTAACAGAAGAGCCCAATGATGGGAAGGCATCACATTCTGTTGTGAAGCAGGCTGGAAGCAAACTCTAAATTCCCAGAACAATTCCCAAAACTACAGCAATTAAGCACTCTATGAAACAGCCTGCTCCTCTGAATAGAGTAAAAATCCAAGCTCAGCATCTAGGCAGCAAGAAGAAAAACAACTAAAAACCCTCACTCTCATCAAAAAACAGAGGAACAAAAAAAATATAGGAAGGAGGATAACAAAAAAAAAAGCTTCATTTGCCTTTAGAAATGAGACAAATATTCAGAACAAACTGTCAGGCTACCTCTGCCTGCAGAAGGCCTTCAGCAGCCTGGCCAAATGCTCAGCATGCTGCTCAGGTATCCCTGGATCTTCTCTGTTGTGGTCATGCCCTCTCTATTTCCAGGCTACACTCTGAGCTGCACAGCTGGATTTATCCAGATTTAGGACAGGCATCACCAGATCCTCTCCCACCATCACCTTTTACACCATGTGCAGATTTCAAGAGGAAAAGGCTGATGCTGATTGTGATGCTCCTGTGGCCACTGCTGGCCTTTGGAAAGCTCTGGTTCTGTAAGCTACACAAGGAACATGGGCAGAGCCCTTGCCTCAGCTTTGGCATCACTGCCAGCAGGAGAAGAGCAGAGGGAGGCAGAGAACTCCACCAGCCAAGTAAGAGAAAGGGCATTCCATGTTAACCTCACTTAAGGCAAGACCACTATCCCTAGCCCAGTGACACAAACACCATTTGATGGGAAATCATGGAATATCCTGAGTTGGAAGGGACTCACAAGGATCCAGCTCCTGGCCTTGCACAGGGAAACCCCAAAAGCCACACCATGTGTACATCCCAGGCTGGGGGCACCCCAGCATCTCTGGTGGGGTTCCTTGCACCCTTTTCCTCCTGGGATGCAGTGAAACATGAGGAATGGTGAAGTCCTGGTCCTTCCTTGGCTGCTCAAAGCAATCCACGTGCTCAAGCAGTGATGCCCCTTGCACTGGTCTCTCAAAGCTTTCCCAACACAACCGCTATTTTCCCTGGATTTCCCTCTAATTAAATATTTGATCTTTATTTTCCCCTTTTCATTCTTTCACCCAGAAAGCTCTGCTAATTTAGCTGCTCATGCTGCCACCTTTGACATCAGTCACCACAGATTCTCAGGATAAGAAAAGAGAACTTTCATGTACACCAGTGCAGACCTGCACATCAAAATGCAATCTCCCTTTGCCACTCAGAGATCTGAGTCTGATATTTCAATATCTGTCTACCTGTAGCATAGCCAGATCTTCACTTGCAGCAAGGAGATGCCTTGTTTTGATGCAGATATACTAGAATCTGCCTCATGGCTGTGACAGTGCTTCCAGCTCTCCTGGTATGGCAAACATCCTGGCTTCTTCCTCTCTCTGCACCAGGAGAAAACCAGGTTGGATTTCTGCATCTGGACCAGACAGAACTACAGTGTGCTTCAGGAGGCCCTCAGTGAGCACCAGCTGGGGAATGCACTCTTCCTGAAGCTGGGACACACCTTGGATGTGATCCTAGAAGTTGAGACTGAATCTCTTATGTTAAATTTATATCTCACAGAACTACAGCAGTGCATTTTCTTTACACTTCATGTAATTTTCATGCACATTTAATGAGAATTTTAGGAAGATATCTTATGGAAACCACAAAGACTGCTTCTTCTGTTCAGGCATCAGGCTTGCATTATCTCTTGTTACTAAATTGCTTTGAAAAATCAAAAATAATTGACATTGTGAAAGACAACAACTTTCATAATGGTGAAAAAAGAAACAACTCTGAATATGTGAAGTTAGCGTAAGTAGAATCAGAACTAATTTCAAAAAGGGAATAAAAATATGCTTTATAAAAACTACCAAAGTTAAAACTGCCCCACAGCCTGTACCAGCAGCTGTGCTGGGCTTTGCAGCTGACAGCTATGCAACACTCCAGCTTTCTGATGGTCAGGCCAGTGGGATTTAGAGGCTGTTGCTGCAGCTCCCACTCAGGCTTGGAGATGGCTCCCCAGAAACACTATCAATAAAGGGGCAGAGGAGAAAATGCAGCTTGAGAATCTCCAAAATGACCCAGTGCTGCTCTCACACAGTGCTCTGCAGCACTTGTCCAAGAGACAGCCCTTGAGGCTGCTGTGCTGCACCAAAGGAAGAAGAAGAGGACAGCATTTGCTGCAGGTTGTTTTTCCAGAAGGTTCATGTGCCTGTTTAAAAGCTCCAAAAGCTGTCTCCACATCTCTTACTCTTATGGGTCACAGCAAGGCTTTTCTCAATGTTTACAAGACACTCAGATGAGCTCCCAGCTCAAGGGCACAGCTGAGTCAGTTCCCTATGTTTCTTTTAAGCCCTCTACCCAAAACCTTTCTTTAACAATGCCAAGGATTCTCCAAATACCATCTTCTTGTGCTCCTCTCTCGACCACTTGAACTTGCAAGCAGCAGGGTGGTTGCTAAGGGTGCTATCCTTGAGAACTGCACTGCTGAAAAGTAACAAAGTAGTTGTTCTTCATTTGGTTTCCATGACATCAAAGGAAATTTTGCTTCTCAGCTCTCAAATACCAGACTTTTGCCTCTTTAGGGAAATCTGGTTTTGGAAGAGGCGAGGGCCTGGCATTTCCAGCCATGAAAGAATGGCTCACTTCCTCCTTGCCTGGGCTCCCAGAGAAAAGCCAGGCTCTGTGCTTTATCTTCACAAGGTGCTCAGATGGCAAAGGGCACATTTAGTGGGCACAATCTTTTGAGACTGCTGCAGGGGGCTCAGCACATGGCTCAGCACACAGCTGGCATCCCAGGCCTTTGGGAGATCTGACAGGCTGAGAAGTGCAGGACAATAACTGAACCTGCACTTCTGAGCTTGCCCCTTCCCTTGCTGGACAGGTCTCTGGCCTGGTGGAGGAGAAGGAGGTAAAATTCCATGTGTAAGAAGGACAGGTCAGCCTAGTCCTGATGCCCATGACTGCTCCTTTTAAGGGCACCACAGGAAACACAAAGCCACCTCCAGCAGACAGGGGTGACAAAGCAGTTTTGCCCTGTGACACCAGGTCATGAACAAGAGCACTTTGCCTTAAATGCCCACACCCACTCACTAGCCAGACCTCTTCCTCCAAGGTGCAAATGCCCAAGACATTCCCTGCAGAAAACCATGCTTTCCATAGCAAAACTGCACTCTGCCACTCCTAACAGGGGCCCAGGTACTGCACTAACTTTGACCATCATGCACTTAATATCTTTAGGAGAAGGACACAAAGTATGTGCAAGTTGCCACTGGTATCTCCCAAATGCACTTATCACTGTCCATATGGAGTGGAATAATTCATGCAAACTCCAATATAAACTATCTTGGGAAGTAAAAATAATAAGCAGTAACTAAAGTGCAACAATTCAGGCCTGCTCAGCGGCCAACACATGGGAACAGTCACATTCCTTATTTTCCTTAAGACATTAAGCAAAAGCACAGAGCATGCCAATTATTTGTGGTCCCTACCACTACCCTCACATAATTTTGGGAGTTAAGTTCTTCTCCCAGGTAACTTTCAGCTATGAACAAGAGACAAGCTGTTTCTCACCACAACTATCATGACCCATAAAGACCTTCTGCCCTCAATTTCAGCAAATTCCAAAATTCTAATATAAAAGTAAAATTCATGCATTATGAAGAGCAGCAAATAAAGGACATTAAAATACATTTACAAACTTAGGGAAAAAAACAAGGCTAAATCATGGCTGCATGGCCTTTTTTGTAAACAGGAGAATCACCAAGGTGCAACACTTTGTACAAAACAAGATTTGCCATGATTGTCAATTTTGAGTCTCAACACAGGAGAAAGGTTTTTTATTCTGTCTGCTTTATTTTTTCTTGTCTTATCCCAATTAAACCTGCTTTTCTTTGGATCTGCAAAGAAGGCATGTGTCTTACTCAGTACAGCATAAAAGAGGAAATACTTTACCTCTCAAGCTCACACAGAAAAATGCAACCTATTTCTTCCTCCTTCCCAACCACAGTTAGTTTTTAAACTTATAAAAAGGCAAAAATAGGTTGTTCGTGGTTTTTTTTCTCTTGTTCTTCAGTTTCCAAACACACTGAGGATTCCATTCAATACAGCTTCTTCCCCATTTTCAGGGGTGTTTGACCCAAAGAAAGAATACCTAGTAGGAGTTCGTATCTGTCCAAAATATTAAATTGTTCAAAGTACAGTTCATAGCAACAGCAAGACTCCAAGCCTCACAAAATATATCCCATTTGGAACATCCTCAAAATTGTACTTGTAGGCTCTCAACATGAAATAATCTACCCTTAAAAAATCAGTGTCTTTGCTTTTTAAATTTACTTATTAGATAGACAGCTTTTAGAAGGCTTTTAGAATTTTTGCAGCAGTTGTCTCCTTAAAACATTTTTAGATCTGTGCAAAGTAAGAAGCAATAATCTTCTATCCCTTTTGTTATCCCTTGATATTAGAGAGTCAGGAAGTTTGCAGCTTTTATACTTACTGCAATAGGGCAGTCATTGACAATAACACAGTTTAACATGACTGCAGTAAAAGTCTAAAGTAGAAACAGATAAATCCTAAAGGAACTGTTTAAGCAAGGGCAAGTTAGATATTTATGGAGGGTGTCTTAGAACAAGCTTTGTTTGTCTTTTGTACAAGCACAGATAAAGGTGTTCTGCTCAAGAAATTAGCACAAAAACTTCTCAAAAATCAAAAAGGAACTGATCCCACAAGCATATCCAAGAGAGACATTTCAAAGGATCAGGAAGAACCTTTGCTCTGTTAAGGACTTGTTCTGTGGAAAATTAATTTGATCCCCTCTACTCTGTGCTTGACTCACTTGTGATACCTCACTATGTGCCAGGCTAAAGAAATCAACAGGTTTCTCCCTCCCTACAGGACCAACCAGCATTCTCATGGAAAAGTCAAATGAAATGTTACACTCTAGAGTGATTTTTTCCTTTACCTTTAGATTCTTCAGCATGATGAAAAATGTCTACATCATCAACCATGAGCAGTAGGAAAGCACATGAAAAGCAGTCCTGTGTTAAACCAAGCACTCCTCGTACAATTATGAAGAATCAGAAAGAATGGCAACTTAACAGAAACACAACATCAAAATACTCCTCCAGCCTCCCAAAAGAGAAATTCTAGACAGCTTTTGAACCTTAAGCTAGAATATGCTTTGCTACTTAATTATAACAAATTCTGGAAAAAAATAATTCAGAAAAAAATTAATTAAAGCCTACCATAGAAACAGATGTATCTTCAGAGGTTTTATGGTAGAGACTGGAAATTTTTTCAGCACGCATAAGGTATTCTGCAGTCTTCCTTTTCACTGCTTCTCGACGAGTTGGACTTGATTCACCTCAATGAAGAAAAAAAAAGTCATGTTTTCTATAAAGAGAGAGGTACTAAGTAATCAAAGCACATGACTACTTTGATTCTACCTTTTTGATTTGCTTTGGGTTATTCCTAATCAAACCTAAAGATATGCATCTTCTAAAAATCTAGTACTATGATCTCAGAGTTCTACAAAAATAACAAATTAAGCCTTGCTATAGACTATGGTAAATAAAAAGCGTTTCCTAATATTTCTGTTATTTGGTATATGTTCCCATGGTAACATAGATAAGAACTGAAACAAACCACTGATCCAAACCCTGCATTCCAAAAAGGAAAATCAATTAGGAAAGACAGAACAAGATGATTACAACAAAACAACAAATTTTTCCTCAGGCTGTCATCCTGTTCTTCTAAAGTTCTCCTAATCCTTCTGATGTTTACATTTTTGTAATAGAGTTTCTCATACACTTTTCATCAAAATAATCATTATTTTGCATTACTTTCTAGAAGAGGAGAGAATTAGTAGACTGTTAGTTTGACCAGTGTGGTTGGAGAAGTAGCAATTTCATCCTCAAATCCATAGTTACTTTTAGAATTCTATAAATATCAAAGTCCAAAAATAAACATGCTTTTTTGCCTTAGACATCCCAGCATGTGAGTGTCATTCATTTCATGTCATATTGCGACATCAAGCGTCCAGTATGGACTCTCCTAATTATACATGAAGCCTAGAAATGCTATTGAAAGCAAGAAGGCAACTGAGGAGAGGCAGTAAGAACTCCTGCTCTCAGCTTTTCTATGCTAGACATTCCTTGCCTCTTGTCTTGGGGTAACATGAGAAGAAAGCAATAAGCACTTGCACCAACTACTTCACTTTCCAGATGGCTAAACAACCACTGCATTATTTCTGATCTAGCCAAACTCTTGGTGAGAACCACATGGCACCACACAAACACTGAATTCACTCTGAAGTTTTCAGTCTGGTTTAGGCATTCACATCCTGAGTGATGTATTGCTGTAACAGACTCAACCTGTGATGGCAACACCCAACCAACCTCAACCAAGAGACTGTGAGACACAATTGTTATAACAGAGACATGAGAAAATTATGCTGAAAAAAGACAGAGACAACTGTCCCAGAAGAAGACTGAAGGACAGCAGAGACTTGATATGGCCCTGACAGTTTCTCCCAGCCCTAACTGAGGCCATCCAAGACTCGCAGAAACAAAGCCTTGACTGTGACAGGCTCTGCACTGCCAGGTGCAAGCAGCACCTCTCAAACCGATGCTCAACAGGGCAAGGAACTGCAAGGATATCTGTCCAACAGCTACTCCACATGAAAGACAAGGCAAGGAACAGGAGAGGCAATAAATTAAACACACAGATACACAAACCCCAACCAACAGCAGATAACAGATATTAACAAAGGCGGGAGCTCGTAAGACACCGATCACCGGGCCATGAAAGGAACCGAGTGTAACCTTGAAGGAGTTCAACCAGAAACTTTGTAACTGATAAGAAAAAAAACAGGATTATTGTGGGTTATCAAGAATCAGTCTCATAAAAAAGGGCAAGCTTATTATGGAACTTCTGATAGAGAACTTACTGTGTGAATGCCTGCATTCAGAAATTACTGCAGGAGGTTTTCAGGGGGCAATTGTGGCAATGTGTAAGACATTGTGAGATTTTCAAGGACAGAATGAAAGGCAGGGGTCAAGGTGGATTGTTTTAAAATAGAGACTCCCATTCCTTTCATATCACGACTAGAGACTACCCAAACACACAGAACCATCACACCCAGACTCCATCAAGAGTAAGCAGAAGAGACTTTGGGTCTACTCCAAGTTCTGAGATAAGTGGTCACTTGTAAATTTTACTATTCACCTCACAGCAGGGGGAAAAAGTGATTGTTCCCTCCCTGAATATAGACACGAGACTGCTCTGCTAAAACCTTTGTCTACACTTTGTTTGAGACAGACAGAAATTCAGTGCACTTTCAGCATACGAAATTATGGCTATTTATCAATATCTCAGTAATTTCTCTCATTCTAAAGACCTCAGGAAATCTTGGTTAAAAATTGCCTTCCTAAGACTGCCAGTCTTATTCCCACTTAGGATAAAAACAAAAAAATAGCATCACTCAACTCTTTGAAGTTGAAGTTGGCATTATCAAAAGAGAATAGATACACAGTATTTTTTTTCAATAAGCCTGTGTTGCAATTTCCTAAAACAGGACTAACTCTGGCTTTCATCTCTGCAGGTAGTGTGAAAGCACCACCAAACTTCGTCGTGCTGCTGCACTGGTGAGCACCCACGTTCTCTCAGACACACCAAGTGGCAGCTGCTCGGGGAAAGCAAGACATCTGCACAGCAACAATAAACTCTGCAGCCAGCATTTCCTTCAAGCTGCTAGAAAACTGCTAGGTCAGTGTCTAAGGCTATCATAAAAGTCAAGCTTACTGCTTAATTGTTAGTTATGTGTATTTAGTTTGGATGTTTCTTGCTTTTTTCCAATGCTTCAGTAATTTTACAGTAATTAAGGCAAACCAGCTAGGATGTCCCCTCAGAGCTGTCTTTGTTCTCCCTACTTTCACAAGACATTAATTCCAGTTTTCCTTCTACTTTTCCTTCCCGAGTAATTTGTTAAATAACCTTTGCAAGCTGTTCCTCTCATTAAAATCTTCAGCCATAAAAAAGGGTGTGAATTCAAAAAATAACATTTATTCAACAAGTTCTCATATTGTATTTGTGGATAAGATCATTAACAGTTCAGTCTCTGAATACTTTAACAGGTGGATGACTGAGAATTAGGTTCATGGAAATAGGATTTTGGCTTTTTATTTTTTTGCATTAGTTTAACCAAGAAAATGTAAAAAACTACGTTGCAATACAAATTCCCATTTAAACAGCCAATATCTCACAAAAATCTGTAAATAAATACAGGATATAAATTTAATAAACAAGTAAATGCTACTTAAAAAGCCTCAAATACAGACAGTAACAATAAAGACCCCATTAAGCTAAAAATAATCTTTAGCATTTGTGCCAAATTCGAGGTCATAGAACTGTTCACTTAAAACCAAATAAATCACTAAAACACAGTACTAGAACAAATCCTTATATCTGACAGATGTCAAAGCTGTGATTCAGACTCCATGGGTTTTTCTAAATGCAATGTTACATTTTGTCATGAAATATTGGTTTTGGTTAAGCAAAATGTATTTTCAAAAGCATCAATTTAATTTTATAATAAATTAGGAATAATCATTTATTCCTAGTTAAGAACTTTTGATTTAAATATTGTGTGAGCATATTGAGCTCCTATTTCCACTCTGTGGTTAGCTCACAATAATCTAAAGAGGTATCTCTCTAATTACAATTTAAACTTGAAAGGCATTTTTCTTAAAATGCCAGCAAACAGGAAATGTTTAAACTGTGTCAAAGCCTTTGATGAATCTTTACAACTGCTCATAAAAGCTCATCCTGCTTTAAATAATATTGATTTTTCATTTATTTTCCTAGATACTAGAAGATTTATGTTTCATCTGATCAGGATCAAAGCTTCTCCCCCCTCCTGAACACTGGGATTAAATCAGCAATGTCATTTTACACTTTTAAAAACTACACTGCTAAAGCAAGATATAAAAGTGCAGCAAGGCTGATCATAGGGACCTTAGAATAAAAACCCCTCAAGATTCCCCATTTCTCTCTCTCTGCTTTTGCTACAGAGCAGCTGTGCCTCACACAGATTCACATGAATGAAAATATTAAGGCGAGAAACCACCCACTTAGTTTATTTTCCATATGACTTTCCTGTAATTATTTTGTAAACTGTTCACACAACAATATATAAAAACATCTGCAAAAACAGGTAATTAATGTGTCAAGCTAAACTAATGCATTTTTTATGGTGTCCATGCTTCGTCAACTGTAATTATAACTCTTTTTAAGCAAATGATGATGTGTTTGTTGCAATGTGCAAGTGGTTATTTTAGATGCTCTGTTTACTATTACTGCAAACAGAATATAAAAACTCTACAGCTACTTTGTTACACATATAAGCCTTCATCCACACACAGAAACACAAGCAGGCTGCTTCCTCATTTTCCAAAGGCTTTGCCTATTTCAAAGAAGTAAAAATATCCTAAAATGAAAATTGGCTTTGGAAAGGCTGACCAGGCCACCCGCTGACCAAAGTAACAGTAAGCCAGGACATTAGGACAGCAGCCAATGATTTAAAATTTGTTCCTTAATTTATATTTCTAAAGACAGCTCAGCTACAATATATTTACAAACACAGATACTCCTAACAACACTCAAATGATTTTGAGGGTTCGACAGAGGAAAACCACAAATATTGGAATAATTGTGCCAGTGAGTTCTTCTGAGACTTGTCTAATTGTCTGCCCACAGTGCACTGATTTGAATAAAAAACACAAACAAGGAGCACTTCCATAATGTATAGCAGTGGCATCTGGAAAACCAGCAATATTTATGTTTGTCTTCTGCTCAGAATCTTCACTCACACTTCACAGTACCTCAGAAGAGGACACAGCTTGGAGAGATCAGCTAACTTAATGCTCAAGTGTTCAGCTCAGGTAACTGCTCATTCACACATCAAATCTTCTGTAATTCTATCATATAGTAAAACTACCAATGCTTAGGTAGTAACAGCAAAAAGCTATTGAAAGGGGGCCATATTCAATAAACTTAGACAAATAAAAAAAACTGGGTCAGTAAAGACTGTGGACAAAAATCTGTCCCTTTTCCTCAAATAATCTGGGATACTACAAGGGGAACACATCTCAGACACACAGAAGTGCTGTCAAAGTTGCTCTGGTGTGTAACTATTCTCTTCCAAGGATCCAGGAGGAAGTCATGGGGAAGATCTGTTTCCCTCTGGATGACAAAGATAGTTCTAGTTGCCACTTGCTACTAACATATACAAAAAAACCCAAAAATCATTAAATCATTAAATGTAGCACCCACCCAGGAATTCTAGATATCCCTTCCTTTCTTTGTGCCTGACCAGTTCCAAATCATACCCCTTAAGGTGTTAAGAGGTTTTCCTCAGCAAGAGTTAATCTGTCAGGGCAACACAGGTGCACTCCCTACTTGAGTAGGTGGGTGGCCAGGACAGGAATACTTTCAGAGAAAAAGTAAGGCCATAAAGTTAATATTACTTGTCCCAATCCTCTGTGACCTCCTCTTCCTGCTTTTCTCTCAGACTTACTAAAAATATATGTGGGCTGCCTTCCTTTAAAGAAGATATCAGAAGAGATTTGCTCCAGGAAGGAATATCCTCTTGCAGAACAAGCTACAAGGAACTTGTACGAGACTGCCTGTTGTGCCAGCCCCAAACTCCACAATTTAAACAGTAAAACTTTCTCTAAATACTGAAATCTTCAATGAAACATTTATAATTGCCAAATCTAACAGCTATAATACCATTTTTTATTTTTTAAAGTTTCTTTATCTTCTTCACAGTCTTCCTGCACATATCACCCAGCTGGATTGCTGAATTTTTCAAAGAATTGCTCTCTATAAAAATGCAAGGGAGTAAGCCTTAAAAGATTTATTTCTTCTCACAATGAAAAGAGGTTTAGCAGCACCTTCCTTATTAGTGGGTAGCCCAGCTGTTATTTTTGCCTAATTGGTTCAAGAGGACCTCTGTTCTTCTTAGGGCAAACACTTCTTACATCATGTGAAGCAGACTCCTTTGTCCATATTAGCCAAACAAAAGCTCAGGCACACCATAAGTGACAATGCGACTCATAATCCAGCACGGGTTTGTGATGACTTTGGACACTGTTTTATAACCCCAAAATTTATTTCAGGAAGGGGAAAAGCTGCTGATTTTGGAACGAGTCTCCACCAACTTTCACAGGAGGGAGGGTAACCTTTAATTCTCAAACAATTACTTAAGTGAAATGTGGCAGGTGCCGGGGTAGACGGATACTGCAGCATCAAGGAAAGAGCTATAGATTTGAGCAGCAGGTGGGGCTTGGAATTGTGAAATAAGACCACTACCTCATCAGCTCTAGTATGCTTTACATTATATTAACAGCGAGTTACTTTGAGGTGCTGATCAAATTCTGCTGCTGAAAAAAACCTGTAAATATTAAATAATAAGACAAAGGTTAAGCCCATTATGATAAAACAGCTTGAAGTGATCTTTTTTCTTCTTTTTATTTTTTCTTAATGTTTTGAGAGAGACAGAATTTATTAAGATGCAACACATTTATCAGAACCATTCTTTCTTGCTTTTCTGAAGATTCAGGACAGTACTGCACTCTATCAACCAAGAAGAAAAGCCACTTAGAAGTTAAACCTTTCACACTAAAGCACAAATTTGTGACCGTGAGTGAATGCCTACAAATTCTTCTTCCAACTTTCCAGTGTGCTGGTAACTATTATGTCCGTATGTTACTTACATCATCTTCACTGCAGGTAGCCTGAGACCCCTAGAGATCTATATTTCCTAGGAAGTTGCCAGTTCTACATCCTGTAGAAAACCTATGGCTGGCTACACACCTGTCATGTAAATGGCTAGGTAAACATCTCTCTAGGGAAAAAAAAAATGTTGGCACATTTGCCAAAGTTAAAATTACACAGAAGATGGTGTGGGTGAAATGTGTTTGAGTGACCAGTAAAGGAGTCAGTAACACTGAAGATGTTGTAACTTGCCAGAAATATTAACCAACAAACATCTGCTTCTAGATAAACTCTCATGTTAAATCCACAAGGTGGTGGTAGCTTTTCATGTACCTGGGAAAAATAAAATTAATGGTCACAGCATGCAGCACTTCAGGGAGGAAAGTCTTAACTTCCCATCTATCTGCTAATACTTGTAGTCTTAACTGTAGGGTATTTTGCCCAAATAAGACTTAATATGACAAATATTCTTGAATGTTCTTCCATAGAACTACACTCTAAGTGTTTCAAGACAGAAGGACAAGCAGTGACATTCTAGCACAGAGGAGGGAACAAAATGGTGACAGCAGCAGCAAGTCCTCCAACACAAGCACCAATGGAACAGGGGAAGAACACTGACAGCCAGGGCAAGGATAGATGTTATCCAGGCCACCACCATGAGTGAGAGGAAATTTCCAACTTCTCTGCACTTCTTGACTAAAAGGACAAGTTCAAATTAGAACCAGCATCCACAAACTTCCTTGCTTCAGAGCAGAGGGAATCCAGGCACACAGACACCTATCCCTTCAAGTAAGAACAGTTTAGTGCATGGGAAAAAAAAGAAAAAGGCAGATTAAAAAAACCCAATTATGAGATTCATAAATCCTGACAGTCTAATATTACTCCTATTTATGTATTAAATGCAATTCATATGTATTTTTATATACTGCTATGGGAAACGGTATTTTTCCCCGAGCACTCACAAGAATCTCTAAAACAGAAGACCCAGCAGCAGGCCTTAAAGAGATCAAACCCATACTAGTCCTAGACAGCTCTGAAGCTAAGGAGGCTATTTTAAGATACCGGAAGAGTTAAGAGGAAAAGAGGACAGTAAAAGAGAAAAGGGGGATGTGAAAAGAGAGAAGCTGTATATGCAAGAACTGTTTGGGAGAGAATCAGAGCACTGATTATCATGCAGCATCATGCCCTTAAACCTATCTATGCAATTTTTCTATTCCAGTAATTTGCCTCAATTCACCTACAGTGCCTAAGGCATTGAATTCTGCAGCCAGAGACTTCAAATTTCTCACCTGCGGACAGCAGCGGCACTGCAACCTAATCAGTCTGCCCTGTCTACCCTGCATGCTGCAAGAACTGTGGCAGCCCTACTGCGTCTTCTGATGGGAGGCAGAAACCCCACACAGCTACAGTCAAAAAAGATTCCTGCACTTTGCAGCTAAGTGTTGTGGCTAACAACAGCTGAGATAAAAGGCAGTGCAGGCTGGAAGAGATGTCTGTCAAAGAGGCCAGGCACAGGCAGCAGCCTGGCAAGGAACTGCTATGAGGAAAGACTCCAATCTTGGAAAGGTCAGAACAGCACCAAGTCAGTGGAGCTAGCTGTGTCCCAAGAGGGAAGGAAAATGAGATTTCTAAGGCTCACCTGGTCACATATTTATTAATTCTTTAACAGTTACCTGCTAAGTAACCACATTCAGAGTCATCTCTGCATCACACCCTACACACTGGCTTGCAGGTATTGCTACAATTCACTTTTACATGTATTGCAAAGCTCTAAGCTCTGCAGCATGTACTGAACCTCACACCTTTATCAGCCTCCTGGTGCAGACAAGTCCTGCAGTTTAAATGGAACTCTGCCTTAAGTGTTCCTTTACATAGCCAAATCTGGCTGTATTTATACAGTAACCAGTTGCTGGCATTAACTACATACATTAACCATACTTTACTGGCACACACTGTATTTTACTGCTTTGCCACAACGAGGTGTCTAAACCCAGCACTTCCACATAGGCAATGACATCACTCAGGGTAGTCCATGCAGCACCTACTGCACAGTGAAGGATCTACAGCACTGATCTGCTCTGAAGCTCTGTATGGTCTGCAATGGGCTTGGAGACAACACATTCCAATTATGAACATACCAGCATGTGTTTCAGCATCACTGGTAGCATGGTGAAATGTGACTTTTTTTTCTTTTAACCAACCACAGTATTTCCAGCATCCATTCTTAATCCAGCTGCTTATCAACAGACAAGTCCTGTCACACACTTTTCTTCTGAAGCAGCAGCTGTAATTTCAAGGTTGTATGAAGCACTAGAAGGGAGGGAGCACTTTGTAGCATTGCTCAGAAAGCTCAGCCCAAACAGCTCTACAGCAAACAGGTTGAGTGATAACACACCATAGGAACACAGAAGCCTAAGGTCAGGGCAGGGGGAATGACACTTGCATCAGTCATCCCATCACCAACCTTCCCTGTGGAGTTCAGCACAACTCTGAGGGTTTCCCTGCAGACATCAGCTCACACCCCAACTCACCTTCTCAGAAAACAGGTCTGTTGTTTCCTTAAAGACACTGCCACAGCCAGACACATCTGCTGGACAGCTCAGAAACTGTTAACAATCAATGAAGAACACTACTCAGAGGCCTTCACAAGTGAAAGGAATTTAAAATAGCTACTGTGGTAACAGAAGTTGTCTTCACAAGTGCCATTCAACAAACAAGCAAAGGAAGCCAGAAATGCGCTGGTGGAAGGCCATGGCTGTTTCCCTTTTCATAAAGTACTGTCTTCTTGGCATTCTGTCAAGCATGCTCCTGTTTGCATCCCTGGCTCCATCACAAGTTCAAATCATAGCCCATCATAATCCCAGTAATTAGGCACAAGTTGGTTTGTTTTCAGTATATCCAAAAATATCGTCTAGTTGTCCAAAGTATTCCCAGCATTTCATTGTACATGCATTTCTGGGTTAAAAGTCAAAGTCATTTTAGCAAGGTTCCAGTAATTTGTGTAATTTTTGTTCCAGCTCTGTTTACTGGATAAACATTAAAATAGCAAAGAGCAGTGCAAAACTGACATTCACAGCCTGCTTTCAAAGACACCAGCAGCTTATTCAGAACTTGTGGATCCCTAACACAAAACAGAGATACCTGAAAACAGCTTGTGCTGCTGACACTCCAGAGGCATCACATACTTCATGCAACAGGGTTCATGCTGCCTGAACTAAATCAATATTCATTCTGCCCAGCCACAGCTGCTACACACGTGAAAACAAACATCCCAAAACTCCGATGGAGTAAATGGGTCGTCTCCCTTCAGATGTTAATGTGCACATGGACAGACCAGCAATAAACACATTTGGTTTCTAAAACACATTGAAGAGATCCTGTACTTTTCTACATGAATTAGGCTGGCCAGGTTGTGTAGCATTCTTGCTTCTTCACATGCCTGTGTTACTGAAACACAGCAATAAGCAGCAGTGTTAACTCCATTTATCACACACCTCAGACTGCCCAGATCCATAATGGATATATCTAAAGAAAGGCTGCTGTTGTAAAAAGAGAAGCAGTCTATACAAACAGGACTCCCTTCTTTATTACAAAAAAAACTCTATATAATTTCAGTCTCGTGATCTGCTTCTTCCTATCATAAACTATGCCCTATACCAAAGTCAGGGAATGCACTGCTTTGCATAAAACAGAGTTAACTTCCAGCTGGAAGTTGGTGGCTTGCTATTGATTAGTGCATTTTTTTCCATCTCTAGGCCTGAAGCAATGCACTGACCTCAAAGTGCTCTGACATACTAACAAAACAAAGGAACAGTTATAATTGTCAGCCAAAGTTTCTGTTAGTTCGCATACTCAGTATGCTTAAAAAGGCAGAAAACCTTGAATTCTAGGTTTCAGCTCCTAGAGAATTGTTGAACCATGCTACACAACCTGTCTTACAAGAGCTTCCAAACCCAGCACGCAGCAATGCCCAGAAAAGACAAGAGGAGCAGCAGCATTAGTACATATTCAGAACAAAAAGGAAATTATGGCAGCTACTCCCTGTCACTGCAAGCAAGGCAGCTCTGGTATATATGAAACAGGAAGGCACAAAAGGTGCAGTTCCAGGGCTACACTGCCAGTCCAAGATTTCATTCTTCTTCCCACTGACAACTGGTTAATACTAAAGATGAGTATGGAGCAGAAGTAGGCCAGACATGTATAAGGAGCAGATCCCAGAGTCCAAGGTATACGCCAGTCTCTGAGCACGCAGTCTTTCCCCAAGGGACACAAATTGGGTCTCTCGGCAGGACTATAAACAGGACATGAAAGGATTTAGTACTAAACTCTGCAAGAGACTAGCAAAAGAAAATACTTGTGCACCTTGCCCAGAATAATTAACACCACTGTACATTTGAGAGCATGTGCACAGAGCTGAAAACAAAGTCAAGATGGCCATTTCTCAAATACACAACACCTGCCTCACCCAACACTAGTGCCAGCAGCTCAGAGAGCTGGAAAGGCATCGGGAATATAACAGGCTCAAGTGTGCTCAACTGCCTGTAGGGAAGCACCTACCTCAAACTAACCAGCAAGGTCTATAAACCTGCAGCACTGAACCTTCCCGTGCATGGTTTTGTCAAGAAGATCTTGGGCTGAGCCTAAAGGAGTGACTGGTGCCAGACACAGCCTCACCCCTCAGACCCACCAAAGCAGCTCACATTATATACTTTTACTTATAGGAGGGTCATGAATTTTCATTCTGATAGCAAAGGAATTTGTAATTTGTTGTAGACATGGGTGTCAGAAACAGGCGCTGCACCTGAGCGAGTGCTCTGCTCAAAAGCCAAGCTGGAAGCACAGAGGATGGGCGGCATTCCTTCCATGTCCGGGCGCTGCTACAACCGCCCGATTCCAGGTCTCGGGTGGCAATTTCTATTTCCTTGCCGCCACCTCGTGGCCACGGTCTGTATGTATTCCTGTGTCACTGCATTTCCAGGGAAAAAGCCACCTGCAGCCCGTTCTGCAGAGGCTGTGCACAGAGACAGCGGCACTGCACAGGTGAGTAAGGATGGATGAACACTGTGTTTCACTCTCAGCTGTTACAAAGTCTTATTTACACTGAAGAGGTGCAAAATAATCAGTGGCAGACGACCAGAAGCATTTTGTAATAATTGCACCATCCTTATCTTTGAAAGGAGTATGTGATTACCCGTGTGAAATACATAACTTGGGGTGTTTAAATAACAAGTAATTAGGTAGAAGCTTTGTGGGTTTTTACTGAAATATACATTAAATGTTCACGTATTTACGCTAAACACACTGCCTTCACAAAGCAGCTAGGTTAGAAAGTTTTGTTTGGGGTTTTTTGGTTTTTTTACTGCCCTCATAGATCAGGAGATGGCACGTTTTTAAGAAGACGTTTGGATCAGCCCTGCCATCATGAAGAGGGCAACAGTGTCTGTCTGCCAGACTTCATAAGCTTCAAGGAGAATGGGACAAAATTAGGTGGATCTACCCAAATCTAGTGTGAATGCCCAGAAGAGAAGTAATATTCCTTCACAGCCATGCAGGGGAACATAGAGAAATGAAAAATTAGCTGGCTGCTAGGAACTACCCTGTGAAGAATCATCCCAAAGGATAAGATGCCACCTAAAATGCAACTCATTCCCATTACTCCCTCTTGTGTGCAATACAGATACAATGCCAGGGACTGAAAAGAGAAAGGTGCTGGTGGTGGTTACATGTTTCCTCATCCATCAGGAGCGCTGACACACCACACAAGTAACCATCACTAAACATTTATTAGCAACTCCCACTGCAGTGAGTGGCATCAAGAAAATCAAGCAGAATATCACAATTTTCTAAGATCCCTTGAATTTCTTCCTAGCCTGAAAAGCAAGGATAAGTGGGTGATAGAAATGGATTAACAGTTTTCTGAGGCAGCTGGAAGAGAGCCTAGTCAACAGCAAAGAAGAAAAAATCCTTGGCGGAAATTTTGGTAAATATAAATAAAAAGTTCAACCTACTCTGGTTTAACAAGTTCATATGCATAAGCAAGTCACTTATATGCAAAAAGTCTTTCATAACTTTAAAGCAAATGTATTACCCTAAGAATTACCATGAATTCAAAGCCAACATGTTTAACCACTGCCACAACGCAAGTATACACGGTAATTACCACAGCAAAACCGATGGCAATAGACTGACTTGTTTTCATGCCCTAACAGTTTGAAACTATTTAATAAAGAAAGCTTTTGAAGTTGAAGTTTGAAATGTCAGTTCAAAACAGCATCATGGCAGCCTTGCATCATGGCTGGCCGTCAGAGTGTTTATGACAAAATAGGATATCCTTCAGAAGATCACAACTGAATGGCCCACAGGTCTATGAAAAAGTGTACTTGCAAAGAAAGAATAGCTGGGCTCTCCAAAAGAAGACTGCCAGCATATTCAACACTAAGAATGAAAAACATTTTGACAACACAGGCAAGGAAAGGAAGGATGCTATTGAAAAGCCACAACAAGCAGCAAAGCAGCAACCCTACTGACATCACTGAGACTTGAAAAGAGGTGGATTTACTTTTGCCAAAAAGTATAAGACACTTTAAGCAAAGGCTAAGCACATACCTTGGCTCACACCTCTAGTTCTCATCAGTAACCTACCCATTATTTTTTGCCAGGCCCCATTAAATCAGCTCAGCAGGTAATTTCCATTGCTAGAACTGTTCAGAAGGTCTGGACCACCACTGTGCATCCCACTGGGATGCAGCAAAGGCTTCTTGCTTGTGTGTGTTTGGTACATTCATGTCTAAGTCCAGATCTGGAAGAGCAGAATGCACCTGTGCTGTACACTGTCAAACAAAGGCACAATTCTAATCTCACTCATTTGATCTGTGTGGGACAGAAGCACAATACACAGACCCTGAATTCACTCCAGGAAAGAACAAATCTTTCCCTGTACTTTATAGTTTTAAGCCACTGTTGGACAAAACACAGATTACATGAGGTTATCACTTGAGATTCTCAAGAAAGAGAAAGGAAAAAATTTTCTCCCTTACTGACAAGGTGCAAGGAGGAAGAAGTTTGCATGTAGTTGCATCCAGTCTATTAACAACAGCTTTTGCAGACATATATTGACAGACCAAAGTCTTTTGAAAAGGTAAAAAACCCTGTTCTCCTCCAGCAATGCAAGCATTTAAGTTTCTATGCATCCTTTAGCTAGAAAAGGAGAATAGTTTAATGGAAGAAGCAAGAGGCTGTGAGACAAGAGCAATTCTAATCCTTTTGTGATTGGGAAGTTAACCTGAGTCTGCCTCTTCCCAAGCGTAAAATGGGGATAATTAATCCTCACTTAACCATGTAAATTAAATAATGTTTCAACAGTGCTGCAAATGCCACATATTAATTAATGGCTAGGCAATAAAAAGGAAAGAGGCAAAAGTGGAGTACTTTGCTACTTACCTGCAAGTTGAAGGTTGTGCTGCAATTCTAACAGAGGAGATACTGGGCACTTGGAAGATGAGACCCTAAATTATCATTCAGTCTTAGAGAGAAAAGTTTCTCTCTCACACACACACACACAGCTATCAAGTACATGAAAGCCAGGCACGTGTAACTCTGCATTTCAGATCACTTCTCTACAATGCAGTAAGCTGATGTTAGCCATGGAAATGTCATAAACAAACATAACCAAGGAGAAGACAAACAGCATGAGAAGATCCATACCTTGAACACCTTCCAGAAGCAGATCAACCCCCTTTCTATAAAAGCTTAAGGCAGTTTCATAATCTTCCTCTTCCTCCTTCTTCAAGGCCAGTTTTATTAACTCGCCTGCTTTCTCCAAGTAATCTTGTTTGCCTGGCTTGGATTTTAAGCTTCCAGTAAACAAACCATGGCTTTCCTTTTCTCCTTCAGGTTTGCTCCACTCCTGCTCAGATGCCAGCGTGCTTTGGACTGGGGATTCAGAAGTGACACAAAGGCCAGCAGCTCTACTGGGAGAACTTTGGTTAGATGCCATTCCATCATCTACCTCGGCGAGAGAATCTACATCCACTGTCAGAGAGATCAGGTCACTGTCACTGGAGAAGCCTGGAAGTCAGAAAGGCATCCATTACTCTGGATTGCTCACATACCTTAGAAGCCTTCAAAATTCCTTAGCCCATGCAAAGATTTCGCTCTTTTCACTTATGCAGTTTCCTCAGAATACCCACAGAAACTCCCTGATCGCAATGCTGCCTCTAAAAAAATTTTTGTACCTATAGAAACATAATTTTAAAAATTAATGACAAACTCTGCAGAACAACCAGTCTTCATTTCAGTACTGGGAATGAAGAGACCAACATCTAACACCCAACTTAAACTTCCAAAGCAGCTCACCATTGGGCTCCAGGAAATTACAAAACTAAACCTGTGTGACAGGAGCCAAATTACTGTTGCAAGAAATCCCAACATACTGTTTATAATCAGCAAGATGAAGCATCATCAAAACAGTAAATTAGGAGTTTGAATTAACACAGAGTTACTGTCAGCTTATGCATCATGCAGCACTCAGCTGACATGTAATACATATAATCTTCCTTCATTGCTAACACATGGTAAAATAAATTACTTAGCACCTCTTTCATCACTCAGATCTGAGCTAACACATTTTATTTTACATTTGCCATAAGTCACTACACCCATACTGCAAACTGACCTTCAGTATCTAAACCACAGGTACTTTTCACATGGTTATTTGGGAATAAAAGGCAACAATGCTATTTTACATATATACCATTTCATTCTGTAAGGATTATCATCCATAAAAGGCATTCATTCAATTAGGGTTTTCTAATGATTTAATTTCCACAAATGTAATGGAGACAACTTCTAGATCTCACCTCCACATTCCGACTGGCTTGTAAGTGTCACATCATCAAGCCCACTTAAATCCCTTCGAACTGAAAAGAAGGACAAAAATGTTTCTGACACCCATGTGTACAACAGATTACAAGTTCCTTTGCCATCAGAATGAAAATACATGACCCTCCTATAAGTAAAAGTATATAATATGAAACTGCTCTTTGACTGGCTATCAGAGATACCCATTTCCTACCACACCATTAAAAATAGGTATTAGGTTTGCCATTTCTGACTGCTTCCAAGATTTAAAAAATAAAACACAGGTCTTGCTTGAACAGGGGATTATTTGAACCTCACACGCCACCTCATTTCAACAACAGCAAGACTATAGTCCCTATCTCTCACTGCTCTGACGATTTACAGCTAAGGAGATGTAAAACAGGAAAGTTTTCAAAGCTGGGACCTACACACAAGGGAAAAAAAAAAGCCAGCTTTCAGTCTCAAAAACGTCATTCCAGAACAGTACTCTGCATGAGACATATGGAGCAAGCCACAAATTTGGCAGTGCCACCTGGATATCAAGTAGCAGTTTGTTTTATCACCTTGGCACATGTACCCACTGAGGCAATAAAACAGGCAACAAGGTCAAGACATTTAGCTGTTTGCATGCACAGAGAAAGTAAATTCTGAGCTCAAACCTGCTGTCTGCTTTCTCCTATATATTATTGTCAGAGTGATGAGTTTAACCACATTTCCAAGTAACATATTCTGACTTATTTTCAAAAAGTATATGGCAGCAGCTAGAAGCTGACTCAAAGGCAACTAACTCCCAACTTTCTTTTACATTTTGCAGCTGTAAAGTTACAGGAGTTTACAATTTATGGAAGAGGAGTAAGAAGGCACTGCAGAAATACTGCTTTTCCAAAAGCCAGCAAGTCCTTAACATGAGTGAGAGGAAAAAGACATGAAGGACAACAAATTACCAGCCACCCTTTGTCTGAAAAGCAAGGGACAGTGATACTTAGGACACTATACTACTTCAGAGGAAGGGACAGGGTGCACAGGAGACAATGTTCCTGATCTTCTCAGGGAAGGGCCATTAAGGGAAGTGTACAGGCAGAGAAGAAAACTGTGTAGCCCCCAGTCCTGCAAGAAAAGAAAACTCACAACAGAAAAGCTGGAGGAGGGCAGAAGATTCATTAACTAGCATAATAATAATAATGGGCCATTCACCTGCTCAATTTAGGGGCAGCAATATCAAATTTAGGGGTGGAGAA
The DNA here is from genome assembly GCF_027887145.1 of Ammospiza caudacuta. Lineage (NCBI taxonomy): Eukaryota > Metazoa > Chordata > Aves > Passeriformes > Passerellidae > Ammospiza > Ammospiza caudacuta. The sequence goes on from NC_080595.1 coordinate 25,681,426, forward strand.
CTGAGCATTTATTAAACATCATTTAGAGGTACCAGGTGATGAAAGCAGATCTGATTGATGGACAAAGAGTGCAGAGAGAAACCATGAAAGGAAAAGCTGGGGGGTTTGGAAGGGTGTTCTGGTCATCCAGATGAGATGAATCAGAGCCCATCCACACAGCAGATTTCACAGAGACTCAAGTTCCTTTCCCTACAGGCCAAACAAAACCACGTTTGCTCTTGTCTGGTAGCCAAGTGGACCAAAAGCTCTATGAACACAGCTAGCATGGCACAGAGCCTGAGCTAATAAACTTTTCTTTAGGTCAGGCTTAGAGTCCAGAGCTGGCACCACACAACTATAGTCATGGGGTTTCCAGTCAGCTTATGGGGTAGAAAGCATCTCAGGTGCACAGGATTATTTCTGGAAAGATAATGTGTACATGGTAAAACAGGAGAGAGGAAAAAAGAGAATGAAAATAAATATATACTTCCTGATGAAGTTCTCTAAAGAATCTGGTAAGTTAATTAATATAGAAAGATTTATGATGAGCAAGTGGGACATCTGAACATCATCCAGTGTACTCAGAGAAGACAAAGTGACTGTTTATCAGGAATATAAAATGAGAATAATGATGCTGAAATTGAACACAAATCTCTGTACTAGTCTGAAAAAGATATCTGAAAAGGAAACACAGTTTCCAAAAACTGGTGGAAAGCCTGGGTAACCTGGCCTCTTGAAAAGCAGATTCCTACAAAAGCATGAACTGCCAACCTCCTTTAACAAGCAAGATAATTGTTGCTTATTTTGGTACAAAAACATTCCTACTACTGTCAATTTGCATCTTCCACCATTAATGTGCACACCTTCTGCAAAATGAACTTTGTCTGGAAAGAACAGATAAAAGTGAGAAAACACAACCCACCCTCAAAAGCAAACAGCAGCACCTGTTAAGGGATGGATTTGCTACTTCTCAGCACCACAGCTTGAAGGAGCAGTGCCCACCTGGAGGCCCTTGCATGCCCACAGAAGGTGACAGAGTGAACCAGGCACAGTTAATTGCCATAATCAGACTGGGAAAAATCAGCTGCAGGCAGGAGCTGTGAGGAGAGTCAGGGAGAGGACTCAGGGCCGAGTGTTGCCACTGCCATCTAGAGGTTTTAAACACAGACGTTCCTTCTGTCCACAGCCTCCTGCCCACCAAAATCTGCTTTCAAGCATAAGACAATGTGAGCTGGAAGACACATAGGTTTTTAGAAAATGTAACTCCACAAAATTCACATTCAGCACATCCAACTCCTGTGCTCATAGCTGTTCCAAGGATCCTGTAAAAGCCCTCCAGCCGATTCAGAAGGGTATCAAAGAATTTTTCTACTTTACAGCATTTTTTTTCTTTTCAGTATTTTATCTGACATAAAGGAAGTGGTTTTCTTCTGCTAAAATGAGGCCCTTGTGAATAATGAATAGATACGTTCACATTAAGCACTTTTAGAAGCAGTCTATTTTATAGGGCACAGTGTAAAGTGAGTGCATTGTCAGAATCTGAAATGTTAAATTTCACAGAAATCATTAAAACCCTTTAACACTAGTTAGTGCTATTTATCATAACTGCCCTCTTCAACTAAACAATTACATATAAACATATATGTTTATATATAAATATATATGTTTATATATAAACATGGCGTTTTATATAAACATAAATCTAAATGGTTTTATATATAAACAACAACAACTTCTATACTTTTCCCTTCACAGAACAAAATATTGTGGGGACATTAGTTCATTAACATCTTAGAAGGTACTACAAAATAAAATGCAAAACTCACTTCCTATGTAGAATATATTGTACAACTAAGTCCAAAGTTATTTACACAGAGATCCCAGTGCAAGTCATACAACCTCAAGTGAAAAAATTAACCAACCACTGTCAGAAGACAAAACCCATGTTTTGTCCTGCAAGGATTGCTTTATCAAAGCAAATTCTAGGCCAGAATGATCAGATCCCCTCCTAAGTAAGCTTAAGAAGTGTTTGTATAATAATGTGGATTTATACATGAGTGCTAAGCAATTCCAAAGGAAAACTTAAGAGTTGAAGAAGAATTTCATGGAAATCACAAGGACCAAGAATAACTCAGAAATACATAAATATCTAAAAGATTGCATGGTACACAGAAATGCTTCACTGACTCAGCCTAGAGGCAGGCAAGAAGCTCCAGTACAGTATTTATTTGGGCTGACTGACCCTTCCTTACAGCTCTACTATTTTTTAGTGCAAGTGAACTGCCCCTAAAAGTGCCACTAAAATTACTCTACACATGGTATCCAAGTCAGCATGTACACCTTTAGAATAAAACTTCCAGAGGTGCAGACAGCTCTGCTGAGCCCAATTTCTCTCTTGCCAATCCCAGCTCAGCATTTTTGCCACAACAAGCAAACAGAAACTGGAGGCCAATGCTCCATGAAGAAATCTGCCACTTGCCATTTATGAGCTGCTTTAAAACAGATCATGCTATGAGGTTATGTGGGAAAAGAGAGCAAACCTTCAGAGCTGCAGTCAGACAGGTTGTCAGTCAGAGAGTCAGACAGAGGCTCAACAGGACCAATCAACTCAGAGCCATCATGCACCTCTCCACCCTGAAAAAAAAAAAGAGGCAAAGGAATTACTCAGCTGCTGTGCTCTATGGAAATTCTCATTGTACAGAAGTGATAGCCAAAATGATATTTTTTTTTCTTATCAGTGAGTGCTCCATTACTTTAGAGTTAATGAATTGAATTAAACCATATAAGTCTGCAAAATTAAACAAGAACTTTCAGTTAAGCTATATTTGGTTGCCACAGACTGACTAGATATCTAAATATTTAGCCTACTGCAGTGTCAGAATTTTGAACCACACAGACCTGCACACCCAAGTCTAACAGGGAGAGAATAACAATGCTCCTGATCTATTGTGTCACATATAGTCTGTGCCCTTCAGTGGTGCTCCCAAGCACAGGACTGTCCATCAGACTAATGTCCCACCCATGACTCACTATCTTGAGTTCAATCACAGCTGAGACTTTACAAAGATACAAGGAGGACATTCCTCTCCAAGCCTGAAAGGAATCAAAGCTAAGAGAAGTAACAATAGCATTAGAAACCACCTAAATATTTCAGTATTTTCTTAAATTTCTGCTTCACATACAGGTGCACACTTTCCATGCCACTTTAACAAAAAGTGCACCATTTTCAAAATCATATTACAAACAGGCACTGCTAATCTGTCTTGAACCAGCCCAGCACATTTTCACACAAGCCAGCTCATTCTTCTGGAGTTTATAGCACATAGATGATCAGAACACTCCCTTCAGATGTTTCTAAGAATTCATTGTCCAAGACTCTCTCTCTACAGCCACAAAAATCTGAAAAGGAACAAAACCACCCATGGGTAGAGCTAAAAGCACACAGGCTGAGCTGGTGACAGACCAAACCTAAGGCTCTCTTACAGGAAAGCATGACACGACATCAGCTAACAAATGAGCCTAAATTATTGCATTTGCATAACCCCCCTTGAAGACATAGTTTGTCCTAAAAAAACACTGGTTTTCTAGTTTTATTCATTTCCCTGCAAAGCCAGAAAAGATCCATTGGGAGACTAAAACTAACACTTTCATTAAGCAAAGGAAGGAAAGAGAGGTCTGAAAAACTACCCAAAACCACAGAAGTATTTCCAAAGAACTGAAAAAATGCAAATAAACCAAAAAGTAAAATAGTCTAAACTCGGTCTCCCAGTCATTTATTGACACCAAAGCTTAAAAAAATATTATTTTAAGTATTTTAAAGAACACTGCAATAACTCCATCACGAAAACAAGTGAAGAATCTTAAGCTTTGATAAAATTTTGCTCTAGCATATAGATATCATTTAAATATATTAAACACATTCATATGTTTAAGTCCCATCTCAGCCAGATGAACATTTCCTTAATTCCAGAGGGTTACTATCATGGGTCCATGTAAATTTATGCTTACGAGTTTGCAGTACATTAGGCTAAGCTACTGAAAATAAAGAGGTTTGAAGGAACTATTGAACAGAAACTGCTTCAGCTGTAATAAAGAGCAAGTCCATATCAATGTACTGTCCTAAAATTTGTTATGGGGACTGGTTCTCACAGCACTGTACAAGCAGCAGATTGGACCAGTTACAAGACAAATTTGTTGCTGTGGACCTGAGTCCACAAAGACCATAAGGAAACAGTGTAAACAGTCTTCACTCCTTTGGTTTCAAACTATAAACATCTACTGAAAATATAGGAACAGTGACAATATTTTTATTACTTCCCACTGGAATTTATCATCACAAGTTCTGCTCATCATTCATTAAAAAAAAAATTTAAATCTCTTCACCTGAAGTTCCTGTAAAACTTTCCACCTTGTAGAGGTGTGGCATGGGGTTTTTTTAAAGCCACAATTCCAGAGTGAGCGGAAAAGCCCCAGTCCCATCCCAAAGCATGTCAGAGCAGCTCACTGCCATTCCGTGGTTTATAAAGTAAAGCAGAATCAGCACTGCACTTCAGTCATGTCGGTAAGAAGCAAATACTTCTGCAAATACTAACCAACCTTAAAAAACTCTTCCAGCTGTTTGCTGTTATAGAGAGCAGGGATATTGGCAGAAAACTGCAAGAGATCTTCAGCACATTGCCTTCTTTCTTCAATCACAGTTTCATCAAATCGCCCTGGAACAGACACACAGATTGACAGCTTTAGAAATAACCACACATTTATTTTGCAATAACAACTACAACGAAAGAAAACAAACGAGACAAAAGCAACCTTCTGGAGACAATGCCCTGAGTCTATGAAAGTCACTCCAACGCTTCAGGAGAACATAGCAAATCTTCAAACTTCCTATTCTCAATTGTCCCTAGAGTCCCATCTTCTGCAATCCGCTCGGCAGATGAAAGCTGGCAGCTACGACAAGAATCCTTCGCCCTCTCATCGTAAGAATATGTGAGGCAACACTCTTGATTAGCCAAGAGACACTAACGGATGTCCAGTGTTATCTGACAATAAATGATACATGCACAATTTGACAATATGCCAGTCAGTGTCAGCCTTGATTATGGCCCAAATCCTGTAAGGAGCTGAGCAATCTTCACGTATTCTCAAGAACAACGCACAATATGAGTGGGTAGTAAACAAAGTATTGCTAAAAGCCCCCAAACAGATCTTCAATTCCAAGGTGCCATTTATGGAGGAGACAAAGTGTAGGGGAGATGGTGAAGCCCTGCTACCAGACACTGAAGCTTTCCTCTGAAGTAACTCCATGCAGACAGGGTCTCATCTCCTTCTGGATTCAAGAGGTAAACAGAGCAGGAAGCAGCTCATTTACTAAAATGTATGATCATTCCTTTTTCTCTACTCAGCACCCAAAACATTCCAATTAGAAAAAACATACTTAAAAACAATCCCACAGTTCACCTGAAGAGATTTGCTTCTCAGGAGAAAACCCTTGGGTTGCTACCTTAAATTCACATCCTTCACAATTGCACACAACTTATTTTAGCTTTTTATATCAACATCACTTTGTTGTTGAAATAGTTACAAGTTTACAAAAGAAAAAGGGTAGAGGTTAACAGTAATAATTGGAGGAGAATAGAGCAGATATTGCAACAGCTATACAGAGGGGAAAAAAAGGACTGGGAAGACAAGTTCAAGAAACAGTACTGCTGTAACAGCATGACCAGAAAAATAAGAACCACCTGTGACAGCTCTGTGGCATTAACCTTTGAAGAGGACAAAAGAAACATTGAATACAAAAGCAAAATTCATTTATACTTAGAGCAAGCAAAAAAATAATCCCAGAAGAAAGTATCAAAGCAGGATTCTTTCCAGAAATTCTTCAAGTAAATAGCTCCTGCCCATGCGGTATCAGAAAAAAGAAAATAAAACTAAAAAGACACACACATACTCACAAGATCACAAACAAAGCTTTTAGGGCTTATTTTTCCCATGAAAGAAAAGAAAAGACATCATTGGGCTAATTTTCAGCTGGACTGGTTCCGTGCCTTGCCCACCCTGCCGTTTCAGCTGTACAAACAGGAGCAGCTGCACAAAAGAGTGAGCAACAAGCAAGCAGAAAGAAGGCAAAAGCAATACTACCACAGTGAGTGGGAACATTGAAATCAGGCCCCATTAAACTGCTCACAAACTTCCTAAGTCTTCAGAGCAGCACTGGGGGTGCATTAGGGCTCTTGGCTCATTACATGCAAAACTGGACGTCATGGAAAGAAAACAACTTCCCTCAGCAAAGCACAGCAGCATGAGCCAGCTAAATGAATCTACAAATTCACACAAACGCTGTTACAATGCAGTAGGAAATCAATGGTGAAGAAGTAAACACCTAACAATACCAAAACCAGAAAACTTTTGCAAGAAAAAAATTCTGTAAGATATTTTTCCTCATTTCTCAAGAATTTCTCCCTGTTTCATTTAATCAAGCTCAATAAAAACAAAGTTTGCTTATTTACATCTTCTCAGTATCTCCACTGGGCACCAGATAGGGCACATCAGGACCAGCCCTGTCAGGCTGGCCAGTGTGCATTCACTGATTGCCAGGCAGCTGCAAACCTCACCGGTATGAGCTGAGCCTGCCTGGCCCTCAGCAGCACCAAAACACATGCTCTCTCCTTACTCAGCTGCCATTCCATTTCACAGACTTTGCAGAGGTATAACTACATTTGCAACCCCTTCACTCTCAAATTTAGCTGGCATTAGCCACATCAGTAAGGGGTTTGACTTTCTAAAGGCACAATTACACAAGCCTTAGCTTCTTAGGACACTGAGCTAAAAAAACAGAAATACATGTTAGAACAGAACTGCTGAAACATTAGTCACCGTCGCATTTTCCAGTCCATTAGCATCATGATAGCATCAGGAAAACTGCTTCTAGAACTAGAGGGCTTTAGGGGAAGGAAGAACATTATTCAGTACTGGTTCAGTTCACAGACCTCCTGGCATCTTGCTGGCAGTTTAATTCCCAGGCAGCCCTGCCCACCTCCTTCCTCCTTTTCCTTTTTTTGTACTTTCAAGCAATGTTGTATTGCTCAACACTTTCATTGTCACTCTTCTCAAGGAAATGCTCAAAGGTGCTTACACAGCCAGCTGACTCTTCCAACATTTCTATCAGGATGTCATTCTGCATCTAAATCAACATTATTTCTGCTAGTCTTAATTCTCAGACATACACGCACTTCATTATAGGGATCACATCTTTCTGATATTTTTAAGAAGTGTCAACTACAACTTCAGCATATAACACAGTTCTTACTCCTCCAGCAATGATCCATTCAACGTTTCCTATTTACATAAAAACTAAATGTAAGTTCCTGTTAAAAGAATCCACAATTAATTTTGTGGAGCAGACCTGAACAACTAAACACCCAGCAAAGTGTGTGTTTATGTTTCAATCAACTTCTCACAAGACTTCCTACTGTACATGGCACCAAATTCATAAACACATTACCTCATTCAGTGTCTTCAAATACACAGAGCACCCTTATGTGAGCTTTATAATGGAAATCATCTTTCTGACTCACTGCTAGCAAGTTATCAATATCTGGGGAGTTTCTGTTTCCTTTTTGGTGGGTTGGGGGGGTGTAGCATTTTTTTTATACTAGATACAATACATACAGATTTACCCATATTTTGGTAAAATGCCATGTATGGTCAACAGATGGAATTACTACCAATGTCCAACAACAACAAAAAAGAAGTAGCTTAAAAGTACTGGAAAACATTGTGTTAATGCATACTAGGATAGGACAGTAATCATGTCCCAGATAGAGGTATCATAATTTCAGCAGCTGGTTATGTTAGAACATTTTAGATTTCCATGATCAAGTTCACTGAGGTTTTTCCTACAAAACAAGTGGAAAATGTTCAAGTGAAGTACAGAGAAAGTCAGATGATTTCTTTCTCCCATCCATAGGATTTTTCTGCTTTGATACAAGCAGCTCTACTACAACAACATAAAAACACACACACTTTGTGGCAAGTCCTTAGTTGCATGAAGTATGGAAGCACAGCATGACACATTTGTTTTTAAATACATCTCAGTTCTCCACACCATCTCCTGAAACTCTCAATGCTGAACTGGAGATGCTCCTCAGCTTTAACAATTCTACTACAACTAAATTCAACTGTCAGAGCCAACAATGCACATTTTGCAAACTGCACCCTCTGCAAACAACAGGTACATACATTATTTAAAGCACAGGCATCCAAAAAAACCCCAACCAATCAAAACAAAACAAAAAAGGGACAAAAAAAAATCACAGAAAAACCCCCCACCAGTTGCCAACAATTCTACTCACAAGTTTAATTAGAAACTAGTCTAAAAGCTGCAACAATTGTAACATTGCCACAGGGAAGCAATACTACAGAAATTGTCCATCAAAGCAGCATGGAAACAAAAGATCTTGAGAGAGATGGACCTTGCAGGTCATCCCTAACAGAATGAGACTGAAAACGAGTTTTTCAAAACCTTGTTATCTATAAAGATTGCATTTTTCCTCTAGTACAAAAAAACCCTTAGGATTTTTATTTTAAATTAAAATAAATCATATGGCAGCTACTATGTGCAGAATTGCAATGGAAGGATGCACAATAACATTTTATATTGTAAATACAAAAATAATTCTTAAATCAGAGAGTCAAATAGGGCTGTTCCTTTCAGATATGTACCAATCATTTAAAATTTGCTTTTACATTATTCCACTTTTCTGTATTCTTCTGTGTCTCAGCTTCATCTAAATGTAGGGGGGTTTGTTTTCGTTTAGTTTTAATTTCAAAGCACTTTTCAATAAATAACTGCATTGAATGTTTCTGTGTATTTCCTTCTCTCACAAAGTACATTTCTGTCACTTTTGTTCACTAAATACAATAGAAGGAGGATGTTTTTCAGAAGGGATTTCACTCAATTCTTCCCTTGCTTACAGAGCTAGTGTAAAAAGAATTAATTTGCATTTATAGCAATTTTAAATTATTTAAGACATTATTAAGGACACCTATACTCTCTTCCACCCTGATTTTGTTTTACCCCTCCCCTATTCTCCCCTATGAATAGCTATCATATCTTCTACCTGAAGTTAAATTATGCTCTGCAAATACTAGCTTTGTAAATAATTTGTCCAGTGAGATCTCTACTTGGTAAATCAGACTTAAAATAATCTCAGAATGAAACTAATACTATATGCTTTATTTAACAATTATTGCCCATGCTCTGACATAGCACCAAAACTTACCCCACATCCAACTTCTTAAATAAGCAAAAATAAAATTACATGAAACTTGGATACAATTTGGCTATGTGAAATACAATTTAAACCAGGAATTTCACCTAGCAGAGAGGCACAAAATCTACATCAGAATTCAGCTTCATAGATGCAGGCCAACAAATGTGAAACATACTGGATGCTAAAACATACCAATCTAAGCCACACAGAAAATTTGGGAAAATAGCCTCTAGATGACTGCCCAACACTGCTAAAAAATGCCACACAAAGAAAACCTGCAAAAAGCAGCACTAGATGTGCACCAAATAAACACCAAATACTGTCTGGGTGCTGAAACGTGCACAATACATCCAAACCATGCAAAAACATATATGGCAATAAACACAAAAAACAGACACAACACATGGGAACTGCAAATACACAAAGCATGTCCTAGAGGTGTGGTAAAAAAATGCCAAACAAGCTCAACACTAAAAATGCTAAAAATATGGGAGGGGAAAAAAAAAGGATGTGGTAGCAGAATGCAAAAGAAAAAAAAAGGCAAATCCATGCTGAAGTGTGCTGTATGTTTAAAAAAACACCAAAACATATCCAAAACACATGGCACTGGAAAGCAACGCTGCAGCAATGCCTAAGAAATAAAAGACTATTTTTTAAAAGTGCAAAAACTTAGCAGAAAAAGAGCACGTTGGAAATTCACGCCAAAAGATTCCAAACATACTGGACACCTGAAATACCACTGCAATAATGCCGAACATACTGGGACAACACTGTAAGAACCAAAATCCACCCCAAAAAACACACAGAAATCCCAGTCCAGAAACAAGAATATATGGCAGATGCATTTTAAAAAATGCCAAACATCCTGGACACTAAACCCCATACAAGGTGCACAGAGAAACCATGAACACAAATGAATGCTAATTAAAAAACAAAACAAAACAAAGGAAAAAAACACCAAACTAAACCAACTTGTAAACACCATAAAAAGGATTTAATATGCCCAAAACGCCTTAGGTTCTGAAAAGGATTTAATAAACCCAAAATACACCTCAGAAACTGAAAACCTCACCAAAAAGGATCTGGTGGATGCAAGCCAAAAAAACCACCAAACATGTTCAAAGATTAAAAACCATTAAAATGCCTAATTGTAAATTGCACATGGCAAATTCATGCTAAAAAGGCCCAGCAAATATACTGGACACACGAAAAAATTCCACTGGATAACTCATAAAATAACACACTGAAAAATCATACTGTGTGTGTATATATGCAAAAAGAACCCACTAAAGAAATCCTGGACAGAAATAACATCTTAGCCATGCCCGAGGGACCAAAACCACACCTAAAAATAGTCCACACTGGAAACCTTTCAGCCCAAAAGCTCATGCAAAACCAAACCAAATGTGTAAACAAATGTCAAACACTTTTTAGACACTTTCAAAATACAACTTTAAATTTTTTGGGAAAAAGGTTTCAAATCAGGTGGTAAATGTACACCAATAGCAACAGTCAGCAACACTTTAGAAATGCCTCAGAAACACTTGCAGAGCAAAAAAGATACCAAACATGCTGAACATACTAAAAAATTGTTGAAAAACACTTAAAAACACAGTGGACATTGTGTGGTGATATATATGTACACAAAAACATAGCTCCAGTTTGTGCTGAACATGAAGAACATACACTAAAAAAAGGTGATTTTATAAACACAACACTGCTAAAAAAAGTGTGGCAGGTGGAATTCTGTACACTCACACCACTTCACTGGAAGTCCATCTACAGCTCATTCATGAGAACATACACATCAGGATCAAGTTAAGACCTATAAGAGCTAATTTCCTTTTTATCACCTGTTTCTCTGGCAGATTATTTTGGTGAAATATGTAAAACTGATCTCAAAAGCCTAGCTAGATAAAACTGACAATTGCAATCGAATTGCCATAATATTTTTTTCTGTAACAACCATTTAATACTTTAATACAGCTCATCACTAAAAATCAGATAGCTCATATTTAAAACATTTTTTTTGCTGTTAAAGGTAATACAGACTTTATGCTCCTGAAAACAGGGAATGTATGTGGTAAAGATACAGAACATATACATCAATAAATATCTCAGCAACTATGTCTAACTTGGAGGCAAGGACATAAACTCTTATCCATTACAAAAATAAATAAAAGCATCAAGTTATGATACCAGCACACCTACGAGTAGGAAAAGCACAAGGAAAATTTTTCATCCAGCTACAAAACAAGATGTATTTATAGATATTGAGTTATCAAAGAATTTCAGCAGGTCAGGAAGAAATTATGCTTACCAAACACTATTGCTTTGGCAAAAGGTGGAAAGAGCTCTGTGTGTCTGCATAGGTTTTTATGAATTTGCCAAAGATCTTTGTGCAGTTTCTTAAAGTCACTGTATCTCTTCCAAACGATTATCTGAAGCAGAGAAACCAGAGAGAAGCATTAGTGAGGTTCATTGTTCATATTACATCACACCACAAATCCACTGGGTTAATCACATCAGACCACTAACTCCAGCAAATTTGTTTAACAAAAATATACAGTCTGAACTGCCAAGTGTAACAAGCATAAAAAAGGCCATTATCTGTCCCCAACCCACATTGTGGCTAGCAACACTTCAGTGCATAAATAAAAACTGAGTAAAATCTCAAAGGAGGGCAAAGGAAGCACTGCTTCAGTCATTCTGAGATCCAGACCTACACAGGGAGCCAGTAAGAGAGAAAAAAATGCTGAACAGGAGTTTTGCACTATCCAACATTCAACAGCACACTGTGCCTGGTGCAGCTGCAGGTGTGGAGAAGAGACAACAGCAAAAGAGAAAACCAGGGAAGAGAAATCCCAATACAAGCAAGGGATTTTTAGGGACACTATATTGAGCATCCAGGACTAGAAAACAGCTCCTAAATTGTGTATGTAAAGAGGGGACCAGATGTAAATGCTAGCCTCCATCTTAAAAGTTTTCTTGTAATAACACAAAAAAACCCCCACAGTTTGTTCCTTTTGTAATCTAGACAAAAAAACTCCATTTTAGGAATATAAAGATCAGCTATTCCTGATGCCTCCTTTCCAGAAAGTAGTCATCTCTCAGTCAGGTATCTACTTCAGGTATCTATCCTTCTTCCATCCCATTCTTTCTATTCAAGAAAATAGGAGTACCCAGTAGGAAAATCAAACCAATGAAAGAAGTAAACAATAACATTTACACTTGACTGCTACTGGATTTGTTATCAGGATGAAAAGATATTAACACAGATTTTTTTTATATCCTGACCTCATTTTTGGTCAGACTCACTAAGCCATCACAATAAACCTCAACACTGATGTAAAGTGATTAAAGTAGAACAGAAGGGAAAAAAACAAGGAGAGTGCATGCATTCAGCAGTTGATTCCACAGTTGCACCAGTCAAATATCTCAATTAACTTAATACAACTAACTACAGCTTTAAATATTCCACAATATTTCTGAATGATTTACCAGGTTGCCTTCTCATGAGCCATCATAATTGATTAAGTTGAATGTTTTTTCAAGCAAACCAGATTTTGAGCTAAGCAAAAGGTTTCAATTTAGAACATTTTTGTGCTGTTGTTTCTCTGGGTTTTTTTAATACTGCAATCAGAGGCCTTCTAAGTTTCAGCAGATGCAAGTCCTACCTCCAGAACAATGCAGATATAAGGTAAGAGGTTTGTCAACAGTGGACATGCAAAGCTTTAGTGTGGCAACACATTAACCACCTTATAAATTTAGCTATATTTAGCAACCACCAGTCCTGATTTTGACTCCCTTATTGGCACACATTTTCATTACTTAATTACAGCTGGTACTCCTCACACACAAGTGAGGAATCTCAAGAAGGCAAACCAGTCATTTTGCTATCAGAAATAATATTTTTTCAATGCTGTACTTTTATCTAATCCAATAACCAGAGAGTGCATGATTAGCACTTCTTGAGCAGTGTGCATATAGAACACAAAATTGCTTAAGACGGTGAATTCTTTAAACATTGAGTTACTGTATTGTTAGTACTTGGAAACAACATGAAAAGCTGCCAGAAAATAAGAGCATGAGATTTCATTCCACTAAAAAGCATCATTTTTCACTGCTACGATAAATGTCCCTAAGTAACTCGCATAGCAAAAGCAGCCAAAGTTATCCTAAAACCTTCCAGAAGCTCATGGAAAACATGCCTTTGCATGCATGTGGCCCAGCAAAGTTAGCAAAGTTCTACCACCCTCATTAGACATTAGATTTGGAGGAAGGACACATTGTACTTTGAGGCCCAATGAAGCACAGCAAGTATATCATAAAACATATGTTAGACTTGTAATGCAATAAGGTGCTTGTCATGGCAAGAGCCAGTAGATCTCTATTAACTCATGCAACTCATCTGTTCCACAATGAATAAGCCTTTCTCCTAAATGAAAAGGAAAAAAAGAACCACAGGACTACCCTAGATGCAATTGCCTTACACACCACATTTCCACCATCAGTCCCCAGAAGCAAGGACATTAAAGTTAGGTCCACTGGCCTTTCTCCATCTGCTATCCCCACACAAAACTTCACATTAATCTATTTCATTCTTTCTAGAGGAAAGCCCTTACAAGGTTCTCTTCCTTCCTGCCCCAACAACAACAGCTGGGATTACCCTGAGCTCTAACTGGCTGCAGTAGTAAAGGTTTGTATCCCAAAGGGCAGCCAAAAGATGTGACAGAAAACTGGCAAGTGGAGTTGAGGTCACAGCACTCAGCCTTACGAGCAGCTGCACTTATGTAAAGAATGCATTCACATCACAGCAGTGGCACTAAGGGACACCTGGAGGAGGAGGCAGGCACAGCTCACTGGTCCTACATGGATGTGGGAAGCAGGCTGCATGAGACACATCCTAAAGCCATGAGGTGGTCTTGTGCACAAAATTTCCTATTTAATTCCTCATTCAGCATTCTGGAAAACTGAGGTAAATTTATTTTCAGTGGGAGCAGGTTAAGGGCATATTCTTTTTCTTCCAAAGACTGCCCACAATTCTTTTTTTTTACTGTACGAGGCCATGTAACAGAAAAGCTCTCAACATATGAGGGTTTCTGACTACAATTCCCCCTTATGTCAACTAGCATTTAGGATATTCCTTGCAATAACCAACTATTTTCAGATAATGCTTATAACAGATTCACCCTGCATCTAACATGCTATCACATGCAGAATAATTAATAAGGTACAATGCAGGGTGGAAAAGGACAACTATTAAAAGTTCATCTCATATTTATGTCCTCTTATTGTCGAGAGCATGTGAAACTCTGCATGGGTAACCTATAGCCACAAATCAAAGCAACAACTAAAAGATATGGTTTTGCTATTGTGTCAAAACTACTTAACACATATTCATGCAATACTCTAGCTGAAAGACACTTACAATATATTTTTCTGATGAATGGACTCATCAACAGCTCTTATAAAGTGCTTTTCCTCACAAATGAAGATTAAGGTAATGGCAGAATGTGCTCATGGATAGGTTCAATTCAGGAGTCTCCCTGGAAAAGGTGAACATCAAGCTACAAACTACAGTAATGCAGTTCTAAACTAGATCCATGATCATCTCTGATTCTGATAGGTTATTTTAATCTCCTAGAGATTAAAAAAAATGCAAAAAGTACCAATGTTCATGCTTGCCTGATTCTCAAGATTTCAAAGAAAGATGCAATAAAGGGGTGTTAGATGTATTAGCCAATTCAATGATGCAATAAATTCAGTTATGAGCTCTTCTTTCATCAACTGTGCAGGTTCTCCTTGGCTGCAGTAAGAGACTACACCAGAAACTGAACATATGCATGTGTTACACAGTGTTTGAAAAACCATAAGGGGAAGATTTTGCAGGTACATAGTATAATAGTAACCATGTCAAGTCACTAGTCCAGGAAAAAATCAAGGCAGGGGAGGGGGAAGATTTCCTAATTAAAAAGAAAAAAAATCTACAATGCACATACATGTGGTGTATTTTTCTCCCTCAACAAATGACTTCTGTGACAGACTTCTGAGATATTTAAGATGCACAAGAATAGATCAGACCCTTATTCGTAGACTCATCAGAAGAGGCAAATAAGTAGTTTTAAAGTTCTGTCAAAGTATATCACTGGAAAATACTAAAGGAGCCTCAGAGAGATAGGCATAACATTTATGACTTGCAGTCTAATCTCTCTCAACAACTCCTAGACTCCTCCATTCTCCCTCTTCACTAACAGACAGTAATGGTGTAGGCTTTTCAGTGAAGCATTGGTTAAAGAGGAAAAGAGTACCTACAGCTGAGACCTAAGACTTGAATTGTGGACTGATCTCTAATTTTACCAGTAGGAGTTAAGTAACCATCAATTTGCCAATTCCAGCCCCAAGAAAAGAGTTTGTTAAGTTATCAAAGCAGTTTTGTCATCAAAAGACACTTTAGTCCCTAAGACTCTGTTTCAAGTCACCATTCATCACTGAGGGATGAAATGCATCATGTTACACTAGCTACTGTTTTTAACTATGAAAGCTAAAGACAAATGGAAACACACGAAAATTGTTGGCTCAATTACAAGGACAAAACACACAGAAACTGCTAAATTACATCAAAGATGCTTCAAAGGATAGTGTGATTCATAAAGACATTTGCACAAGTTTAAAATGTTACCTCCTGGACATCCTCTGGATTTTTTCTTGAAACAATCTGAAAGGCAAAACAAAAATGAAACCACGTAAGTCCTTGGATTTTCAGTTTGGAAGTTAAAGAGTAACATACAACGATTTGTTGCTGAAGAGAAAAGTCTGGGAAAAGGCAAATAGCTGCATGGTCCTGTGCACTCAGGAAGTTTTGATTTAGTTTTAGAGAAGTCAAATACCCAAAGACAACACAGTGAGGGATTTCAGCAGCAGTCAGTTGTGATTACACATCAAGACAGACGTACATTCTAGGCAGAATGGCACAAAAGGCATCTCTCAAAACAAAGCTACACTGAGCACATCTCCTATCATCTTTCCAGTCTCTTCCTATTAATTCATATTATGGCCACATTATTCCCAATAAGAAGAGCTCACTAAGACTACTTGGCTTAATATAAGCTGCAAACAACCTCACTGAGAATGTGAGGATTTGTATTTAGTAAGACAGTATTTCCACTTTACTTACAATCACCAGAGCGCAAACACCTCTGACTATCCTGGCGTATTTGTTTGTCCTTAAAAACTCTTGGCCCAATTAATTATAAATGACTTAGTCCAGGGGAAAATTGCAGTGAAAATCAGGCTTGGCTGCACACCATAAAGAAGCCTGTACTTCATCAAGATTTGTTTTTCTTCTTTAAATAAATATCGATCACAAAAGCCTTTGTAATCCAAGTTTTGTTCTGGTCCTATAAAGAGCAGTAAGAGCGTATCCCCACAAACACACAAACCAATCAGACACATCTTTAATTCATAACTGCAATTATCTTGTGCAAGTCACTATATCCTTCATCACAAGAGCCAAAGCTGTTTAACAAAATAATTAGTCTATTGTTAGCTAAAGCAAAATAGGGCATTCCCAATGCAACTGGGACTGTCCCCAGCACCACACCCCGGAATAATTGATGCCCTGAGGAGGTGATGCGTGCAGGGAAGCGCAGGGAGCCCACGGCACGGGCACCCCAGAGACTCACACACCGTCCCGCTGCTCCGCAGGCATCACGCAGCTGCTGCTGAGATGGAAGCCACTGAATCCACACTCTCCTCTTGCTAAGTGACAATAGCACACCTCTTACATCTCCCACAAACTCAGCTCTCTTCCTCACTTCCATTTTGCAAGAATCCTTGCCAAAGCCTCCCAGATTTTGTACCATCCGTTTACTACAGCCCAGCCGGTCATCTCTCACACATTTTGGAGGAGACAAGACGGAAAAGAGAAGTGTTTCCTTCTCTAGCAATCTCCCAAAGACATGAAACGTTTTCCTTCACAGCTCCATGTTCTCTCTCTCTCACCTTGCACACCAAAGTCCTCTTCTTCCAGCGTAGTCTACATTGACAAAACCCTTCTCAACTTTTCCTCACTCTTGAGTAATCTAACATTTGGTAACTTTACCAAATGTTAACCTTGGTGGCTGTTGCTCTTTCATTCACTACCAGGCAGTTTATAAGAGCAATTGGTGAAATAATCCTAACCTCCTTTTCTAATAGCTGGCGTACTTGATGCAAGGAGTCTGTAGAGCTGGGGAAAGAAAATATCACAGGGAACACCAAAGGGCAGACACCAACTGCTCTGCTTTGCAGTTCACCTTTAACTAAAGCCTTGCAACAGTTTTGGCAGCTAGGGAAGTTACCAGATGGGCAGAAGGAGACCCAGAGAGATGAGTAATTACCCAGCCAGTTAGTAAGAATCTGGAATAAAACCCAGAGGCCCTGTTTCACACTTGTTCTTATGTTACATCGCCTTCTATATCTCCCAGCCATGCCAACTTTAAGTCAGTATGTAATAATTTATGTGTTGTCCTACTTTGTTCTTCATATCCTTTTCTGAAGGTCAATCTCACAAGAGGTCTGCCCCTTCCTCCCAATCTATAGTCAACCTAGACACTTGGCAAAGATGACCCAAACCCCTAAATTTTCCATGTACTTTTTTTAATCCTTCCCCAAGGATCAATGCAGTCAGTTCCTTCTGCAAATCTGTAACACAAGCCTATTTACACATCTATAACCTATTTTCAAAAATATCATCAGGATACCCACCAATGAGCTAAGCAATGTGTAGTTACTGCACCAGACTCCGGAAACAGAGATATTACAAGGACCCTCAACATCGAGAAAAGCATTTCAGATTACCTCATTCTTCATCTGACCTGCAGGTATCCAACATAACTCATTAGAACTTTAATTATCATTAATGATTTTAACCTTCCAAATTCTCTAAACTTTTATTAGTGGCCTATATTTTCAGGTATTGTTAAAGAACACTCCTCATCACAACTTGCTAATATCTATCTGTTTCTTTGCATTTGGAAACGGGTATTGAAAAGCTAAAATTCATTTAAACTTGTCTGCATTTAAAATTATGCTACAGTTTATGAGAAAATACATATTCTTTGCTATACAAACAAAACCTTTAAGAAAAAAGCTGCAATAGTGATATTAGCACTCAGCAGAGACTGCATGGGTAGTTATGCCTTGGGCCAGATGTTTAGGACACACTAATACAAGTGCTTTCTTATCCATGATTATTTATCTACATTGCTTAGAAAGTTCCTTCAACTTCATTTCACAAAGGATTCTCTCACATACTGCACTAAGGAGCCACAAATCTCCACTCACACATCCTGACTACCCTAGATCTCAGCCAGAACACAACACAACAGGAAGGCCCACCTCACTTCTTTCCTGGCGGTCCCCCAAAGTTGCTGAGCTGATGCTCAGCAAATACAGCTGGAGTGCTGTGATATCAACCATGGAGCCAGATCACCACAGGAACAGGAGGAAAGAACCAGAAAGGGTACTTGATATGTACACTGAATCCTTTTTAAATCATTTTATTCAATTTCCCAAATCCTCACTTCAAGTACTATACAACAGATTACCAGACAGAGCCCTGCTGAAAAAAAAAGTTATTCATATTTCTGCACTTGGGAGTCCAAAGCATCCTTTACTGCAAAAAAAGGGAATAATTTTTCCCTTTGGTGATTTTAGCTATCAAAACACCATAAAAAACTAATGATCTCTGGTTCAGTCAGTTGAATTTGGACAGCTCACAGACTGATCAGCTCCTTGCTCTGAGCTAAATCACGCACACCAGCTGATTCTGCACTGTCTCACTTGGAAAGGTACCAGAGTACTCTCAGTTTGCGGGACAAGGAGAATGACATCCCCAACTAGCCAGCCACAACTCGATTTTGAACAATTCTACAGAAACCAAAACATCACAGAGAAATTTAAATGGCTTTGGCTGGTAAGAACAAAGCACCAGAGCAAAATAAGCAGCAGAAGTCTTGGCTCATTCCTATTAGTCCTTATTCCACTGACACAACGTTTTAGTACACACACACACACACTTGGGCCATCAAGAACAACTGCAGAAGATGTGACAGTATTATCTTCTTCTCTGCATCTATTTCAGGAGAGTCTTTTTAAATTGCAGCATCATAGGAAAAAGCAGCTCTTTTTTTCCTATTCACAAATACTACATTGTATTGGACAAAAAAGAATAGTTTAAACCTATTTGTGTTTGGTGAACTTGGAGAGGTAGGTAGGTAGGTAGGTAGTTGACCAAAATTTTTTTTTTTAATTTTTAATTTTACAAGTCATACAAACTGATCGTAGGCTAACAAACTGACATTACAATCTCTGTACATATCCAGGATGTTGCATTTGAATTAAGAGGAGGGTGCTTACAAGCATGCCTTGCTCACACAGGCAGGATGCCTACGGCTGCAGCAGCTACAGGATCACGGGTCATTTAAGGGAACTCTGTCTCTCTGTGACACCCCTACTGATGCTCTCACTATATCCCACCACACCTGTGAGCTAAACTGCCACTCCTCTTGAACCTCTCTCCACATACTTACTTACTCGCCTCCCTTTTTTGGTTCAATAGGAAAGTGGAAGAGAAAGCAAGGGATTTCCCTGGGAGAACACGCGGAGCTTTCATCAAAGCCAGCAACACCTCAGCAGCTCTCCCAACATCTGCAGCAGCTTCCCAGCCTCTGGTGCTAGGCCCGAGTGACCCGGAGCGCTGTGCCCGCCGTGCTGGCCGCTCCTGGGCAGGCCGAGCCTCCGTGTGTGGCTGGGGCCGCTCGGTGCTGCCGCCGGGGGCGTGCAGAGCCCCGCACCCCGCCCGCTCCCGGCTCCTCCCGGGCCCGCCGCTGCGCTGCGGGGCTGCAGCAACGCTGGGCAACCCCACCGCCACCCACACACCGCATCTGGGCCGGAAGAACGGGGAAAAGAGAAGGAGCCGTTTGTTTTTAAGCTGCTCTCGCACGCCCTGCCACGCGCAGCGAGGGAACGGAGAGTTAATCGCAAAGCGCGTCTGAGGCCATTGCAACGTTGCGAGGCTACAAGTTTGCAGGAGGCGAGCGGGGCTCGGCTCGGGAGGGGCCGCCTGTTCCACCTGCCCTCCCTCCCTGTCTCCCACCCGTGTCCCTCACAGGGGCTGGCACGGCAGCCGCGGGTGCTGCTCCGCACCCAGCGGCGGCTTTGCAGGCCGGGCGCGGGGAGCCGCGGGGGCGAGGGGCTGGGCGGCGACCGCCGACTCACCCGCGCCGTGACCTTGTAGACGGTGTGGCCGCGGGGGTGGCGGCGCGGCTCCGTCACGGTGTAGAAGCGGGCCAGGTCGGCGCCGCGCTCCCGCGGGCTCAGCATCCTGCTGCTGCCCCCGCCGCGCCGCCCGGCCGGCACAGGCGGAAGCGGCGCCCGGGAACGCCCCGCCCCGCCCGGGCGGCGCCGGGGCCCCGGCCCGGGGAGCCCCGCCCGGCTCCGCGGGATGCTCGGATCCCCGCTCGCGGTGTGTCCCCGGGGCTGGGAGCCCGCGCCGCCGGGATGAGGCCGAGGTGGCGCGGCCCAGACGCGGCAGGAGCGGCCCGGCGGCGGTGCGGCCCCGTTCCAGGGGCTCGGCAGGGCACGGCCGTGGGGATTTACACT
Organism: Ammospiza caudacuta; assembly: GCF_027887145.1. Classification (NCBI taxonomy): domain Eukaryota; kingdom Metazoa; phylum Chordata; class Aves; order Passeriformes; family Passerellidae; genus Ammospiza; species Ammospiza caudacuta. The sequence goes on from NC_080595.1 coordinate 25,702,323, forward strand.
CGGCTGGGCTGACCGCCGAGCCCCTCACTCACACAGGCGCCCGTGGCCTCTACAAATCCGTAACGAGCCCCCGGTACGCCGCTCCCAGCGTCTGCCGTGGGCTATTTTAGGCTATGCTGCCCTAAATCCATAGGCCTGTAACGCAGAAATGACTCACGGATTTTAAAGAGGAATGCTACCAGAAAGGCAAGTTAGATTGTTACCGAGTCACCATGCTTTGTGGGTTGTGTCTCCTCCGGGTTCTTTAGGCTGCACCTGGACTTCTCCCTGCGGATGGGCTCTCTGCGTGCACAGGTCTGCGGGACACTTTGGTGTTAGGAAACCCTCCAGGGTTTGAGGGGCATTGCTGCAGTTCTGAAGAGCTTAACTCTGTGCCACAGGACCCTGTCCTTTTGTAAGATTACCTTCAATTTCTTGCCTGTAGTGGGGTCTGTACCAATGTAGATCTCACACCTCAGATCATAGAAACTCGATTTTTTTTAATCACTGGGTGTTCATTCATTTAATTGTAGATGTTAAAAAAACAGCTTTTCTTTACCAGGTTATTAATATCTCTGCTCTCATACAGATTTTTGACATCAAGTGTTTAACAATACTTAACCACGTGTCTTTTTGAAAGATAAGAGTTTCTTGTACTGAAGTTCGTAGTAAGCACGTGCCTCTCCTTTGAGGAACATTTTCTTAAGGAAGAGAAAAAAAGAGGACATTGGTTTTTAGCAGCTCACTTGTCACTCTCCCTTATTTTCTGAGAGGGGAAGAACATGTCTTTTACATCTTGTGCTGGTACACAGAACTGCATGGATGTTCTACAAGTTACCAAAAGTTCGCAAATTCAAGTACTTGGGGGAGAAAGTCAGTGAGTAACTAAAGAGACAAACACATCAGGCTTAGGAAATGCACGGAGCTGAAAACAGCAAGAGGCAGGGAGAGTGTTCATTTGAAGTGTGCCCAGCCCCTGCACATTTCTAGGCATCTGCTGCTAATAACGTTTAGAAAGCAGGAAACTGAGCTCAGTGGACCACTGATCTGAGCCATCGTGGCTGTTCTTATGTGCAGAGTAATCAATCAAAGCATCCCTCAGTGAGTCAGTAGCCTCCATTCACTAGGGAGTTTCAAAAGCTCAAATGACTCATAAAATAATTTGGCTTCTACTTACAAATCAGAATTTGGAGATATCTAATTCTGCAGAATATCTTTTCACATGGTATAGCCAACACAAAATAATAATTAGACAGGAATAAAAACCCCACAATTAAGTGTTACTGGCTTATTTAGACTTTTCTAGGTCAAGGCAAGAAAATCTAGCAACACTGAGATGAGAAACAATTTGCATCATATTCACAGGCTAATCTTTTTCTTCTCTTTTGTCTATTACACAACTTCCATACTTTTCAGCACATCTTCATTTTCATTAAAACCCAAAGCTTCCATCATCAGCATCATTACTGAGACTACTACTATGTAAAAACCTTTGAAGTGACAGATCAATTTGGGTGTCCCTGTGCAGGTCACATATAGAAAATACAGAAAATACAGAAAATAACTGCATGTTATGTGTAGATTCTGCTCCTAGAAATAACAGCAGTTGTTGTTGCTATAGCTATGGCTTACTGTCTTCTCTCCTAAAAATACATCTAAAAGATAAGAATACAAAAATTCAGAAAAGAACAAACCACCAAAACAAGATGGTCGTGAAAATGCAGCTGGGAGATCCTTTACTACACATGTGTTAGCAGTTTCATTCTCACATGGTAAAGAAACTAACAGAAAATGGATGGGTATTCTTACCTCTCACCAGTAAGTTGTGTCCAAGAAATGGAAAACCCAAAGTGGATCTGACACATTGCCTAACTAGCATGCTCATCACTGCATTATTTCAATTCCAGTCTTCCCTACCACTCCTGGGAAAACTTTGTTATTTAAAGTCACTTTTATGACAGATATAAAAGGAATGCAGAGAAACAGTATTTTACTTGATTGCAGTTCCTGCACAGCATCTGCACTATTCAGCACTATAATTTTTCATATGCATTGTGCTACGTTTCCTTACAGTAAACAGGGCCAGCATTTCCCCTGTCCTCAGAAGACCTCCAGAAAGCGTTCTGAGTGCTTATTCAAGCAGCATCAGCAGAGGCAGAGGATTGTTGCTGCAGCTGGTAAGCAGCGGTGGGTCTGTCATTGGGGCTGCAGGGCAGACAGGTCTCCCACCCTTCTCTCAGGCCAGCTCTCCTCAGCAGAGCCCCTTCAGCTGCATTTTAACACCTGACAATGTTGAAATACTCGCTTGGGTGAACGGGGTTTCTGCAAACACTAAGCATCATGATGCTGCCCTGGAAATATACTATGGCACCTTGAAATATACGGCAGCTCTTTCCCGGCCCCTTTGACCCTGCAGGAGCACGCGGTGGTTCCAGGGAGAAGACCACTTATGGAAATTATCACAGAATATGCTGAGTTGGAAGGGATCCACGAGGATTATCAAAGTGCAACCCCTGGCCCTGCACAGGACATCCTCGAGGGTCACACCACGTGCCTGATAGCGTTGTCCAAATGCCTCTTGAATTCTGCCAGACCTGGTGCTGCGACCACTTTCCTGGGGAGCCTTTTCCAGTGCCCGACCACCCTCTGGGTGAAGAAACTACTGCACTGTGAAAAGTGCATATTATATGGCTCTTTGCAGATATTTACTATATGTATTTTGCTGTATTGATTATAGTGCTATATTAACATTTTAATAATATGATAAATGTAGTCTTGTAATTTAAAAGGTAACTTTTGTAGTTAAAATAAGAACTATGTGAGGTTTTTTTAAGAAAGGAATGAAGCACTCGCACCAGATAGCAGCCACAAGACACCTAAATCTTTCAGAGAAAAAGGAACTTATTGTTCTCTTATCAGAAGAAACTGAATTCCTCCTGCCTAGCTAAAGATCGAAGGAGCCTTAGGATTCCGAAGAAGTTGACACTGACCAGACCGAATCCTTTGTTTGAATAGAATTTATGCATCATGTAAGAAGTGTATGAATATGCAACAGGCTATTGTTTTTAAGGGTTGATCCTCTGTTATCGTGTGTCCTTTTTCGGGCTGCGCTGCCCAGAAAAAGGTACTCAGACGTCCGTAACTCTGTCTCTATTGTCCCGTATTGTCACAGAATCACAGAATCACAGAATCACAGAATTTTCAAGACTGGAAGAGACCTATAAGATCATCTAGTCCAGCCGATGTTCTAACTGTTCAACTAGATCATGGCAGCAAGTGCCACATCCAGTCTTTTTTTAAATTCTTCAAGGGATGATGCCTCTACCACCTCACTGGGTAAATGATTCCAGTTTCTGACCACTCTTTCTGTGAAGTATTTCCTTCTTACTTCTAACTTACATCTAGCTTGACGCAACTTGAGACTGTGTCCTCTTGTTCTATCCGTTGTCGCCCGGAGAAAGAGGCCGACCCCCAGCTCACTACAGCCACCCTTCAGGAAGTTGTAGAGAGTGATGAGGTCACCCCTGAGTCTCCTTTTCTCCAGGCTGAACAACCCCAGCTCCCTCAGTCGCTCTTCATATGGCTTGTGTTCCAAGCCCCTTATTAGTTTCGTTGCTCTCCTCTGGACACGCTCAAGTAACTCAACGTCCCTCTTAAAGTGAGGGGCCCAGAACTGGATACAGTACTCCAAGTGAGGCCTCACCAGTGCCGAGTACAGGGGAAGAATGACCTCTCTGTTCCTGCTGGCCATACCATTTCTGATACTGGCCAGGATGGCATTGGCCCTCTTGGCTACCTGGGCACACTGCTGGCTCATATTCAATCGACTGTCAACCAGCACCCCCAGGTCCCTTTCCACCTGGGCACTATCCAGCCACTCCATCCCCAGCTTGTATCGGTACAGGGGATTATTATGGCCGAAGTGCAATACTCGGCACTTGGACTTATTGAAGTTCATCCCATTTGATTCTGTCCATTTGTCCAGCCGTTCCAAGTCTCTCTGGAGAGCCCTACACCCCTCTAGTTGATCTACACTCATACCCAATTTGGTATCATCAGCGAAACTACTAATAAAAGACTCTAAGCCCTCATCCATATCATCAATAAAAATATTGAACAAAACTGGTCCCAACACAGAACCCTGAGGGACACCACTGGTGACTGGTCGCCAGCTAGATGTGACACCATTCACCAGCACTCTTTGGGCCCGGCCATCCAGCCAGTTTTGAACCCAGCAAAGGGTATTCCTACCCAGACCACGGCCAGCTAGCTTGTGTAGGAGTATGCTATGGGAAACAGTGTCGAAGGCCTTTCTGAAATCCAGAAAAACAACATCTACAGCCTTCCCTGCATCCACTAGCCGGGTTACCTGATCATAAAAAGTGATCAGGTTAGTTAGACATGATCTACCCCTCCTAAATCCGTGCTGGCTAGGTCTGATACCCTGGCCATCCTGCAAGTCTTGCATGATGGCACGTAATATGAACTGTTCCATTATTTTGCCAGGTATAGATGTCAGACTGACTGGTCTATAATTGCCAGGATCATCCTTTGCGCCCTTTTTGTGAATAGGTATCACATTGGCCAGCTTCCAGTCATCTGGAATCTCACCAGTAATCCACGACTGTTGGTAAATGATAGAGAGTGGCTTTGCAATCTCACTCGCCAACTCTCTCATCACCCTGGGGTGGATCCCGTCTGGTCCCATAGATTTGTGAATGTCCAGGCATTTCAATAGTTCTATAACTGCCTCTTCCTGGATAATGTGGGGACCATTCTGTTCCCTAAAACCATCTACCAGTCCAGACGGACGGGAGTCTTGAGGGCAAGTTATCTTCTCATTAAAAACCGAGGTAAAATAGGCATTGAACACTTCTGCCTTCTCCTCGTCTGTAAATACTAAATTACCACCTGTGTCCATTAAGGAACAAAGGCTGGTCTTACCTTTTTTCCTACTATTAATATATTTATAAAAACATTTTTTGTTATCCTTGACAGCAGTCGCTATCCTGAGTTCAAACTGGGCTTTGGCCTCCCTAATTTTTTTCCTGCATACTCTAGCAGCCCTCTTGAATACATCCTTGGAGACCTGACCCTTTTTCCAACTCTGATACGTCCTCTTTTTATTCCTAAGCTCTTCCAAGATCTCCTTACCCAGCCAGGCTGGACGTTTGGCCCGTTGACTGATCTTTCGGGATAGAGGAATGGTTTGTTCCTGCGCCTTCAAGATCTCTGCCTTGAAGTAAGCCCACCCTTCCTGAACTCCTTTATTTTTAAGGGCGGCTTCCCAAGGGACACTCTGAATTAATCTCTTAAACAGGCCAAATTCTAATTCTAATTGTCCAAATTATTATTACTATTACTATATACAATACTATAGTATACTATTGTATTTCTATTTTTATAACCATTTTATTGCTATTAAACTTTTAACAAATTTTAAAAATAAGTGATTGGCGTTTTTCACATGCACGAACCCCGTGTTACCCCCATCTAAACGCTTCCAAAGCCCCAGGCGGGTTCATCAGCGCTCCGGAGCGGGCGCGGCCCCCGGCGGGGCGGGCAGCGCGGGCTGGGGGCGGGCGTCACCTGCCCGGGGCCGGCATGGCGGCGGGGCCTGGCGTCGCTGCCCGCGCTAAACATGGCCGCGGGCCCGGCCCCTGGACTACAAGTCCCAGGAGCGAGCGGGAGGGCGCGGGGCGGCCGCAGCCCGTGCGGAGGATGAGGCGGCGGCGGGGCGGCCGGAGCGCGGCGGCGGCCGGAGCTGGCGCTGCCCTGGGCTGACCCCTTCGGGGGGCGCCGGGGCTGCGCGGGGCCGGCAGCGGGGAGGTAACGGGGGCTGGGGGCGCTGGCGGTCAATGCCCGCCATTAGGCCGAGCAGGGCCGCGGTAAACACAGCGCGGCGTGGGGCGTGCTGCTGCCGGGGTGGGGGCGCCGGGGTTGGGAGGGAGCAGTTTCTCAGTGTTTTTCTGTAAAACATGTGTTTCAGGGGTTTTCTGTAAAGGAGTGATGCCTCTGTTTGCCCCACAGTAATGCTGTGATGTCCGGGAGGGTGTTTTGTTTTTGCCTCTGCCGTACTACATCTGGTGCGCTATGGCGGAAAAGGTTATTTGAGGACAAGCGAGTTTTGCTGAAAGTTGTGTTAGAGATTAGAGGGTGTCCAAAGGAGGGCTACGAAGATGGTGAAGGGCCTTGAGGGGAATCTGTGTGAGGAGCGGCCGAGGTCATTTTCAGCCTGGAGGAGACTGAGGGAGACCTCATGGCAGTCTGCAACTTCCTTAGGAAGGGAGGAGGAGGGGCAGGCACTGGTCTGTGCTCTCTGGTGACAGGGACAGGATCCGAGGGAATGGCCTGAAGCTGTGTCAGGGCAGGCTTAGGCTGGGCATTAGAGAAAGGCTCCTCACCCGGAGGGTGGCTGGGCGCTGGAGCAGCTTCCCCAGGGAACAGCACCAGGCAGGCTGACGGAGTTCAGGGAGCCTTTGGACAAAGCTCTTGGGCACATGGTGTGACTCTCAGGGTGTCCTGTGCAGGGCGAGGGCTTGGACTCAACGATCCTTGTGCGTCCCTTCCAACTCAGCATATTCTGTGATTCTGTATTTCGGCTTATTTCCTGGGCTGAATGGCAGCTGGGAGGTTCTCACTTCAGCGCAACTTCAACATACCAAGCTTTGATATCTTTTGCTTATAGGCTCAAAATACACCTTATTTAAACAGTGAGGAATCTGAGACATCATTGTTACTCAGCCTAGCTTCCTGTGATTTTGTTGAGAGACAGATTTCTTTCTTCTAAAGAAAAAAAAAGAGAAAAAACCCCACCTTTTTCATGGCTTTAGTTGCTAAGCTGAGATTTGCTCTCCTGGAAAAGAAGTAAGAATACAAATTTAGTCTTAAGCTTAGGGATAGGTACAAGGTACTAAGCCTTGAGACTTAGTACCTTTATTTCCCTGTTGTGTTGGCATTGGGATTTGAGCCCAATCAATGGCTTTCCAAACAAAGTCCTGACAGCTTGCAGGAAAGTGGTCCTCTCATTCCTTACAAATAGCCTTATGATGAAGTTAATGCAGCATGCAAAAATGACCTTTTGTAAAGGTCATTCCTCTGAGCGATTGAAAGATCTGACACTTGAATTCAACAAGGCAGAAAAGAAATTTTAAATTGTTACTGAGAGAGATAGGGTTTGGACACTAAATGGCACTTGTAAATCTGAGGGGGGAAAAGGATGCAAGATCACTTTGTAAAGTCCCATTTTGCATATCATTTAGACAAATGTTTAAACACCTTGTATTTAAGTGTTTGAATATCTTGTATGCATTAACTTGTGGAAGAGAGAGTGTATTCTGTAAGTGCTGACCAGGATGACTTTGCCTCCACAGCTCTCTACAGGCAGATGTAGCTGTGTGCTAGCAATGACACTTGTGCTTTTTTGGTAGACACTCCATGCTGCCCCGCCATGTGCAGAGGCTGGGCAGAGACTGGATCACCCACTGGAATGGCTCCCAGATCCTGGCCTTGAACAGCCCAGTTTCCAGCTGTACGAGATGGGCCGGACACTATCCTCCCTGGGCCTCCTTTCCACTCCCTGTTTCAGCTGATTTTTCAGCAAACTGGAGATTCCCTCCATTTTTTGGACCTTGGAGGCAATTTCAGAACTCTCATTGGCATCTTGATAACTACACACAAAGTTGTTGCTTTCACCTCCCCAACCCCAGTATGAAATCTGACGGAGAAGAACCATTGACAAAGAAGAGAAAACTCAGTGGCCAGGATAATACTCCAACTCCTGAGCAACAAACAGACTTGTCTAATCAGAAGGAAGTATGTTGTCTTTCTGTAGCACAGAATGAAGAAAAGCATGGCAGCAAGAAAGGTAAAAGATGCTCTTTGCTTATTTGCTGTGTTTATTTGTAATGCTGAATACACCAAATAAGGTTAGAGACATGAGCAGTGGTGCCTGCTCCTTTTGAGTTATTGTTTTTCTTGGCACCCCTCTCAGGAAAACGTGTCTTTAAAATGCTCCAGTTTTGTAATGCTGTTTAGTCTGGAAACTTGTATTTTGTGCTGTCAAACAGTACCAGAACTAGGTTCACTGCACTTGGCAGTGGAACACAGGCAGTTGTGTGAGGGATTGCCCAACCTGGGGAGTCCTGAGCTTGCTTCAGACTACACTCTCATGTCTCTGTCACCAGGTCATGTCTGGTAACCTGGAAGCTCTGGAAAGCAAAAAGGTTTGGCTGACTTGCTGTAGGGCTGAGCTGGACTGGCAGTTGTGTAGCTTCATTCCTTGTGCTCTACCTGAGCTCATGGACCTGAACTGGTTTCCAGACCAGTTGTGTTAGCTGTGACCTAGAAAACTGAGAATGAATGCACTGAGTTTTAATGGTGCACGCTTCCAGTGTGATTTTGTTCTTACAGCTGTATTCTGCCACTGGCATGGTAGCAAGTTTTGTGTCAGATCACGTCTGACAGAGCAGGCAGCATGTGTGCTTATCCAGATAAATACAGGAGGAAGTGCAGAGTTGTCTACTGGGCTTACTAACAAACTTCCATGAAACTTCAAAGTGTCTGTTTTAGCTTGTTACAGATACAATCTCCTACATAGCATCCAAATATTTTACTGAGTCTTGTGTATATTTACAGTTGTGTCTTGTGTGAGACAAACAGGGGGACACAGTCAAAATTGTTGCCCTCTTGCATAAATCACTTCCTTAGCAAAATAAACTGGAAATTGTATTATGACTAAAAAGAGCAACAGATGCTATCAGCATCCCAAAGGGATTTTTGGACACAAATACCCATAAGGCTTAGAACATCATATTCATCTTCAAGAGCCAAAGGAGGGGACTTTGTGCATTAATTGCAGAGTCTTCTGTTAACCCTGCTTGCCTTTTATCAGATAGCTTTATCTGAGCGTGAGGTTGGCACTGTGGTCCTTCCCAGTCACCCTTTGGAAGGTGATGCTAATTAAAGATACCTGCTGAGGAGCAATGTGACTTCTCTCCCACCACAGAAACATAATTTAAACCTTTGCTGTAATTCATTGCAAACACTGTAAAGTACTGAATAATCTAAGCACAGCAATGAAAATGACTCCCCAAATAGGACAGATGGTAACAGCTATAGCTGCAGTCTGCCACTGGTTGTTAGCACAGATAACTGGACCTCAGCTTGCTCTCAGATGAGGTCAGATATAAAGGGTGAAAAGCATCTCTGTGAGCTTTTAAGTGGAGAAATACATTTCTTAAAAAGTAATTGGATGCTTAGTGATGGGCAGATATGTTATTATGAATTTTCCTACTAATACTAAGTATGAAATTAAAAATGGCAGAAAGGTGAAGGATGTCTTTTCAGAAGTTCTTGGTAATTCTGAAACTTAATAATTTCTTGATTTCTCAACTCACTGAGGAAAATTGGGTTCATTATTTGCTTTGGGACTCCTGTACAAGGCCCTGTTGCAGGTTATGGCTGAGTTTTACAGACTGTTCACGTGGTAGAGGTGATTGCTGGATTCCTAACCCTTTGTTAGTCATGCAGACAGAGATCAACAGGGTCCCATATGCTGCCCTGAGGAGTGTATCCAGACTGGCATACAGCATCTTTGCTGAAGAGGCAGTGGCACAAGGCAGTGTGAGACTCCCAACAGACTGGATTTGGCTCACCAGTTATACAGCCTTTCTACAGGAGCAGGGGGTGCAGTCTGGTTGCAACAATCTCCTTAGAACAGGCCAGTTCCCCAATTTCAAAGCAGATGGAATTCAGGGCATGTAATGGTTTTGTGCTGTTTGGTTTGGTTTGTTTGATTTTTATTTTTTTTTTACTGATGCTTATCTATCTTAAACAGAGGGTCTGAATCACTGCTAATTTAATAAACTTTTAGAATTATTTAAGAGATTTGAAAGACAAATAGTTGTCAGTAGAATGATTTCCAAGAGCAGTAAGATGCCATATGGTCTATAACATAACTTTTTTCTGCTTCATATGTTCTTAACAGGAACCATCAAAAGACACTGGGAATATTATTGTCAGCAGAGTAAAACAATGAAAATAGCTAAAAATAAAGGATCTGACCAAAGCAGCACAGGAAGTGAGGCAACATTTGATTTTACAGTCATGTCCTACAACATTCTCTCACAGACTTTGTTGGAAGGCAACTCTCACCTGTACAGGCACTGCAGGCAGCGATTGCTATTCTGGACATACAGATTTCCCAACATCCTACAAGAAATCAAAGACCTGGATGCAGATGTGAGTAGAAAATGAGCATGTGGATATTTCTTAAGAACTGATAAACTGAAATAGCAAATTCTGCTACTCTGTGCTGGGATCTGAAAAAACACCTCTGTGGTTTTGGTTGGTTGTAGAGTTTATTGTTTGTTTTTAAAGACACATAAATTATTTTAAGTCTTAATCAGGAAGTCAAGTCAGTAAAATGTTGCTTCAGTCATTATTTAGAGCAGCAGAAGTTCAGTGATAGAATCCATCCTGTTTGTGTCAAAAAACAGTACTGAAAAAATAGTTCTATTGGGGAAGCCACAGAAAAACAACCTTGTGCCATTTATGTTAGTTATGTTAGTAGTAGCCAGGAATCTGGAAATGAAAGTCCCTTCAAACCTTTTCCTTTCTTCCTAATAAATTTATACATCCTGTATGCATGTATCTTTACAACGAGATGCCTTGGGTAGCTTTCTGAGAGGAGCAGCTGCTCTCACACCCTGGTAGGTGCAGGTGTCCTTTCCACGGAGAAAGTTCTTGCTAAAGGACATAGATTTTTAACTGTTTCATTGGTTGGAACTGTAACCTTAAGAGAAGCAGAGATTTTGGAATGTTGCTTGAGATTTGACTCTCCCTTGAGAGCTTGACTGAGCTGATGACAGCTGGGCAGGTGGGATGTGTTGCTGCAGTTGAGCAAGCAGGGGTAGCTTGTTCCCCTTTGGGAGCTCAGTCCTTTATTCCAGTGGTGGCTGTAGATCTGTGTTCCTGCAGCCTGCTGGGGGAAGGCTCACAGGAACTCACAGCTGGAGTTGGACTCCATGATCCTTGTGGGTCCATTCCAACTCAAAGTACTCTGTGATTCTGTGAACTCTCTTAAATGAATATTTTGAGTTTCAGCTTTGGTTCAGGTTCTTATAATATGGAAGCCTATTTTCCACCCTGTAGTGTGCCATTTGCCTCCTCATCCCTTCTCCCTGAGCCTTCCCCTGAGCTGCTGGGAATGTTGGAACGAGTTACTGTTGTGATTAAATTGAATCTCACCTCTGAAAATGTCTGCCTGAAAAAGGAGGAACTGGGGCCTTCTTCATAATCTTAGGGAGCATTTTCTATAGAAGAGTGAATTCTTTTGTGGGATTATGGAGTCAAAATGCTTCTGAGTTTGCTTTTTTAATACCTGTACAGACTGGCCAACAGAGATATGCTGTAGTAACATTTTGATGTACTTACTAATACATTTTAACTGTAAACCTTTGCCTTAGGTGCTCTGCTTACAGGAAGTCCAAGAAGACCACTATAGAACAGAGATCAAGTCAAGTCTGGAATCCCTGGGTATGATGAAACTCTTAGGACCAATGTATTGTCTTCTTCCCTGCAGGGATAACTTGTTACCCTTTGAGAACTGAGTTTCCTCAAAAAAACTCTTATAGAATCAAGTCTTTTGCTATCATATGCAACAATGTTGTGTATCCTCTTTTTTGAATTCATCAAGTGCTCTCTTGAAACCACCTTAATCCTTTTTACCAGTGTTCTTGTTGGGCAGCTCTTCAAGGGCATGTTTTTTCTGCCTTGAAACCTTCCAAATATTAGCAATAAATGTTACCCATGGTCAGTCTATATTCATGAGGTTTTTATACCTAATGAATATATACAGCATTATAGTGCTGTCAGTCAGTCTGAATAGACTGTCCTGCCACTATCCCTTGTGATTTTATGCAAGGAATGTGTTGCTAAGGGTTGATTCCATGGTGGTTTAAACTGATCTGAATCTTTTATGCCCTGCACCACCTTCCAGTCCCAGGGCCCCACTTCCATCCTGGCACTGTTCTTGTCTGATGCCAGGAGGACATGGTAAAGGAGCAGCCCTGGACTGATACTTTTTTCTTTTTTGGTTGCTTGAGGTAGTCTAGCTCCCAGAATTGAGTGTTTGCAAAGAAGAGGGTAATGGCAGTGATTGAAATCCACTTGAAATGTGAAAAAACATTGTGAGGCCAGGCTTGTGGGGGCAAGAGAGATTGTAACTAGTGTAGAGGAGGATCTGGAGCTTGCTTTAGCTCTTCCGTTCCCCATCCCTAGCTCCCAGATGCATGTCCTGCCCCTTATCCTGGGATAGTTTTGGCACTCACTGGTTAAATCCATCAGTCCAGCAGAATACTATCCAGACTAATTTTATTTCTCTGGGTTAGTTTTCTGTTAGCTTACTGAGTTAGCACTAAGTGCCACAACAGGTGGCAGGAGCAACATGGCCTGAATCTGGGAGAGGGGAATGGGAATCCCCTGTCCAGCACTGGTGTGAGATCAGGTCAGCTCACCTTAGTGCTGTACTTCATGAATTCATATGGTCTGGGCAGGGCAGAGAACATTTAAAAATGGCAAAAACTAGATACTGTTTCAAGATCTAATTTTTTTCCTTATCTATATAAGGTCTTGTTTAAATCACCTCTGCATAAAATGAAGAAATTGGCAAATCACTATTTCTAGATGGACTTGTTTGAACTCCAGTGCTGTCATTTGATAAGTGTCTCTGTTTCCTTGGTGAAAGCTTGCCACTTGCTGCTCACTGGATAATTCATAATTATGTAGATACATTTGAGACCTTTTTTCCATGAATAATTTTAGACATTGACTAATGACTTAGCATGATTAAGGCTTTTGATTGGTAATGCTTCACTGGTATTACTCCTAAGCTATTCTTGTAGCATCCAGAAAAAACTTCAATGCACAAGGCCACTTTTATGTGCCTTGTGGGAGTTTCTTTGTTGTTTTGGTTATGTTTTTTTCCAGATGAGGAGATAAGAACATGACTGGTATCTTAGAGTATGTAGATGTTTGCACATTGCATGAGGTATTGGACCATGTTTGCTGTCCTGCCTTGCCTCAGCTCAGATTAGGGCAGAAAGAAAAGAGCACAAGTCTCTGTGAACTTCACACAGACTTTGGTACTTCAGACTGGGGGTTGACTCTGATGTGAGAAAGCAGCATGAGATCTTCCTGATTTTTTTTTGTTTGTTTGTTTGTTTGTTTTAAAATCTCTATTTATACAATAGTATTTTATGTTCTTAATTGCCTTTCTTGCAGGGTATCACTGTGAGTATAAAATGAGGACAGGCAGAAAACCTGATGGCTGTGCCATTTGCTTCAAAACTTCCAAATTTAGCCTGATTTCCTCAAACCCAGTGGAATTTTTTCGCCGTGATATCCCACTCTTGGACAGGGACAACGTTGGACTGGTGTTGCTGCTGCAGCCCAGATTTCACTGCAAAGCCAATGCTGCCATTTGTATTGCCAATACACACCTGCTGTACAACCCAAGGAGAGGGGACATCAAACTGACCCAGCTTGCAATGCTCCTGGCAGAGATTGCCAGTGTTGCCCCTCAGAAGGATGGCTCTTTCTGCCCAATTATCATCTGTGGGGACTTCAATTCTGTTCCTGGCTCTCCTTTGTACAGATTTATAAAGGAAGGAAAGTTAAATTATGAAGGACTTGCTATAGGGAAGGTAGGCTGTGCTTCTCATTTCTCACCAAAAAATTGGTTAATGCTGATTAAAGAGAAATATTTGGGTGGTGCTGTGATTGTTTCCATTGCAGTTACTCTCTTAGTGCCCTGTCAGCAGCCTGCAAAGCAAAAGTTACTGCAGTTAAATAAGCTTGGATATATTAGCTGTGCCTTAGGGAATATTGTGTCCTCTCCCAGCATTCTGAAAGAAAAAACTTACGAACAATCATTCCTGAAATTTAGTTAATCCACAGAACAATTGGATCACTGTGTTTGGATGATTTTATCACTGTTTAAGTGTCCCAGTATTTAAGTAGGATAAAATAGCCACTTAATCAAAAACCTCCTGTGTGCTCTGTGGGAAGATAACTCTTACTGCAGATAAACTTGGTGGCTGCACTAATTGTAAAAGCAAAGCTGCAATTAGATGCGGAGTCTCAACTGTTTCATGATAAAAGATGTCTTGTTGTGAGCTCTTGTATGCAGCTGTTGGATGACTGAACTACATAAAATGAGGAAACATGACCAAAACAATAGCCCTGCTGGGTGTTGTTTGCTAGTGGGGACTTGATTCAAGCCCCCCTTTGACTTGACCTGCTCCCAGAAGGATCAGCATCTTGCAGCTGATCTGGGTAGCTCTGTATGCTGAGCCAGGGCTGTCACACTGCTAAAAGTGTCCTTGGAAGTGTGTCAGTGTCACAAGAACCATCTAGAAAAATTGGGTACCTGCAAAGAACTTGCCACAGATAAACAGAGTGGATGTACATAAAGGCTGTTATTTTTACAGGGATTTGACTCATTATAATTATTCCAAGGGGCTGGGCCTTTTTCTTTAAACTTTACAAAAAATGTTCACTTATTTCAGGTTTGTTTGGTGGGTTTTCTTTTTTTTTTTTTTTAATAATATTTTTTTCTGAAAAAAAAACTTGTTGTCTTTCTCAGGTCTCTGGACAAGAACAGTTTCCAAGGGGACAAAGAATATTATCTATTCCAATTTGGCCCAAAAAATTAGGTATTTCACAAAACTGTGTATATGAAATAAAACAGCAACCAATGGAAGAAAATGCAGGTCAGTTTTTGAATTAATGAATTTTTGTGAGCCTTTAAAAGTGTCATTCAGCTAGTACTGAAAATCATACACTCTGTTTTAGTGGGGGAAAAACAGTGGGCTCATTAGAGTGTAAAGTGATTTATTCACATAAACTTTGCAAATTTGAACTTTATAAGATAATAGTTTGAAATTTTCCTTCAGGAATTGGTGTGTAATGTTTAAACTCCTGTGTTTGCATCCTAAAAGCCAGCTGTGCTGTGACTGGGTGAGGGAGGAAGGAATGCAGCACATGGACATAGAGTGTGGACCTGCATTGTGCCTCAGTGTTTGTGAATTATAGTGTTGGCACTTCATGGAACAGTTGGGAAGAGCAAGTGATGTAGCAAGATTATGGCTACATCTTTCATCCATTATTTTTTCCTTTGACAGAAAAAACAATCTTAAATGAATGGGACATAATATAAAAGAGTCTTTAGAGGGGATGTTACTAATGGAACAGAAGAATTTAATTCTGCTGGGTGAATTGTATCTTGTCTGCTGTAAAAAAATAACTGTACTTAAAGATATTTTTTTTTACTGTAGCTTTTCTGCAGCTTTTCTGTAGCTCTTCAGCATTGGTCTCACTTATATCCTATTTTAAATATAAATGGAATTTATTTTTATTTTGCAGGAGAAAAATTGGAAACAGAAAAACCAGACAACACTCAGGAGATTGTAATAGCATCTAAAAAGTATGTATTGGGGAAAAAAGTGGAAGCCCTTGGCTGGTTACTTGGGGGTTGGTTTTGGTTTTAGACCAAACTTATATCTGATTCCAGCTGTGGGTACCTCATAATCACCCAGTCTGCCCTTTTGGCAAAAACAGTACATTTAAACATGAAAAGGCTGATCAGACAGCAAAAGACTAGAACTGGCAATAATGGAATGTGTGATCTTCCAGGAACTTGCAGATATTTTTTCAGAATGCAGGGCTCAGGTGTCAGTGCTGTCTAGAGGGTACTTTCTGTCTGCTCATTAAAAGAATGCTTCTGGCATTTTTATCACTTCTTGACATAAACAGAACATCGTCCTCTGAAAGGACATTACAAGAAACATGTGAACTTGAGTCCAGTTGCAGAAGCCATGTTTTTAAAAGAGGGAGAGAAAAAAAAAATAAGCCAGTGTTGTCCAGCTGCTGAAGTATTGGCACTTCAGTCTCTTTTTATTTTTTTTGATACACTGTTTTATGGATGTATAAAATCTTATAATACAGTGTGAAACTGGGATGAAGGAGGGAAAGGAACTGGAAAGGTCCTAACATCTTCCTTGTCATGAGTTCTGTGGGAGTGTTTAAGTTCTTTGAGTCTGAGAAATGTGGAGTATTATGGATTTGGTAATGCAACTTTCACTCAGAAGGAGGAAGCCATGGCTAGAATGCTGAGGAGGAAAATGTAACTGCTTTTTGAAAGCAAGAATATATTTGCATTTACTAAACTGGTAAAGGCATATAAAGTAAGGCATAGAAGAAGGAAATTGCCCTAAATGTATGTATGGGATAGTAGGCTCCAAGTCAGCTATTTCTTACCAGAAATGAGATCTTGGCATCACTGCAGATGGTCATAGTAGAACTCTTGGTGATGAAAAAGATGTCATGGCATTTCTGACAGAAGAAGTATTTAACAAACAGGAGGCCCTATGCTATGGTTTAAATCCATAGCATGCTGAATGCTTCTTGCAGGGCTTTTCCCCTCATCTTAAAAGGGATGTCAGGTAACAAAACCAGAAATTACTACTTGCCTGCGTTGTACCAACTGGCATGTTTGTTTCTGTTCTGAATCAGGCAAGGTAACATGCTGATTTTTTTTTCTTTTTTTTATTGCTTGTGTTTCAACCAGAACACATTGCAGCCTAGGTTTAAAATGCAGGATGAGACAGGTACCAGCTGAGGGATTGATGATTTGTAGAGATGATGGAAGCAAAACTCCTGAGAGACAGGAGTTCTTTTGCTAAAAGGTGCAGTTTTGCATTTTGCTTTCAAGATTGAAAAGACATGTGAGACAAGATGGGCTGAACTGAAGAGGAACGGACAAACGATAGGGAGACAGAAAATGGGAGCCTGAGTGGAAGAAAGACATAAGCATAGCCTAACTTGGAACTTGATACCTCTAGCTTGGGGGAGGATAAAACATCTAAAAATCTGAATTTCTCTTTATGCTGAAGGGTCTGGTTAGATGAGTTTGTGTTTTGTTGCTTTCATATGAGCTGCTTTCATGGACCTTTCTGCCTACGTGTCAGGGAGAGATTGCTGAGTGAGGACATGTGAATGCTTACAGAATGTATATGGAGTTCAAAGCTATCTATTAAGTAAAGTGTCAGCTAAACCAGTTCTGATCAGCATTTTACTTGAAAATGCTGCCTGCATTTTGCCTTCAGAGTTTTGGACCTCTCACACAAAAGACTACAGGATGGCTTGCAGGAGAGACACACTAGTTTGCATGTCCAGATAATTCATTTTGTTCGTAACCAGGAACTATTTGGTATTTCTTCATTGCTTATTCCTTCTTGGTAATGGAAGAAAATAAAATTTCTTTTCTTTGATGTCTCTTTAGGTCGTCTTCAAAATTGCGGCACCATTTTAAATTGTCTTCAGTGTATTCTCATTACTTCCCTGAAACTGGGATTCCAGAAGTGACAACTTGTCATTCCCGAAGTGCTGTCACCGTGGATTATATCTTCTATTCTGCAGCAAAAGATGATACTGCTGACCAGCCAGGTAAAGACACCAACTTTTCATTTTCATATATGCTAAACAAGAATATTTGTTTGCTGTAGTGATGATTTCATCCATGTGAAGTTCCTCAGAGGTTTGTGGTAGTGCTTTGAATGTCAGCTGTTACCTGAGAAACATGGTAAGCTCACCACAGCTGGACTTGTAGTGCCACACAGGGCCACCCTTTTCATCTGAGTGAACATTTCTGTTGTTCCTGTCTCAGCATGGGGACAAGCTGGAGGTACAGGAAAGCAGCAGTGGAAGTACTGCTGTCAGTAATGCAGGCCAGACCTACAGCAAAGCAGTGTTCCCAATCATCTGATCAACACAATGAACAGCAATTTGTGGTGTGCATTAAAACTGATAAACGAACATTTCCTGGCAATTTACTTCTCAGCTTGTCTTGCAGTAATTTGTGCCAAGTAACAGGCCTTTGCTGTGAGCACGGTCACTGGCTCGGGCCCAGCTGTCACTCTCCGGTTTGCAGTTGCAGCTAAAAGTCACCAGATGGTGCAAGAAAGTCGCGGTACCTCTGTGGGAATTTCGTGATGGGTATCACAGTGTTTCTCCAAGCTTTACTGCCCTGGGACTCGCTCTGTGGGTGCTTCTGTGCAGTTTGCTTTCCATGCTCCCATGAGTTCTGTGTGTCATGCCATCAACAAACATCAGTGCAGTGCTAGCACATTCATGACTCTGCATTAGAGCAAAGAAACCTGGATTCCATTGCTGTAGAGTTTTTATAAATTAATTTTTATAAATTAACATTGTTTTCAGTATGTGGCATAAAACACCACCTTCATCTCTTGTAACTTAAGACTAAATTGTTAAAATTTATTGAGTCGATTCGCAGAAGTCTCACTTGTCATAATGTGCACAGTAAATGCTACCTTAATATAAAATGGCAAATACAAAAGCTTTGACTGAAAAACCACAATATGGGAAGTATTTAGATTACTTCTGAATGCCATGTAATTTAATGGAGTGCTGTGTGATTGCAGAATGCATCTCTGCACAGAATTTAATCCTGATTCACCTGTTTCTGTATTTTTTGCACCATCATTACATATTTTTTGCATCATTAGCACCATCATTGCTCTGGCAGAGATACAGCACTTTTTTCTTTTTGCAGTTGTTTTTCAAATAGATTGTTGTCACATCAGGGCACAGAATGGAACCAAACTTGAATTTTCCAACTACTTTAAACTAGTATAGTTTTTATTCATGAGCTCTTAGAAATTAAGCCATGGTTTGGATTTTCAGTTTTCTAATGACCTGGGCCTCCATATTTAAAGCTGCCAAAGTCTGTACAAGAATTTTAAATGTGGTCTAGCCTCACAGATTGGGTTTTTCCATTTAAAGGGTTTTATTTTGAAATATTCATGCTTTATTCTGTCATGTTTATATAAATATTTGGTATTAAAAAATCTACCTGCCAGGATTTCCTGTAATCAGGGTTCAGTATCTACCTGAGTCCTGCAGGGCTGAGTTTTGCTGAGTGTTCTGAGTGACATTAACCACTGCATGCTGACCAAGTTCTCTGTGGCAACAAACTGCTCCTTTGTAGATATACAGGTGCTGATAAATGATAAATTTGTCTCAAGACCTGGTGGACATGTGCTCTAGAGCTGCCAAGAAATCTTTACAGTAAAAAAAGCTTTTCTTTAAAGCAGCAAACAGCTGCTGGGTTGTTGAAGGGCTGGAAAGCTGGCAGATGGCAAAGGATGAAGCTGTTGAACTTTCTGAGGAGTTCAGAAGTTGCTGGATAGTCCTTTAAAGTATCTCTTGGGAAGCCAGAACCAGGGTCAGCCAGGAAGCTCTGAATTTGCTGAGAACTTTCACACAGAAAGTATTTCTGTCACAAGTTACAGCTGCAGTTTGTACTGGTCCTGAAAGCACTCAACTTGCCCAGGATCACCTCTGCACTCTGAAAGCAAAAGGCAGGGTTGCTGAGTAGTTGTCCAACTTGAATACATAGCTCAGGAAATCTAAATTTTACACATCATGGAAGGATTTCAGTGAAATTTCTCCACCTGAGCTGAGAAGCTGATTGCTCTTTGATGATGGGCAAATCATGACTGACAAATACAGTGGCCTTGAGTGGCAGAGTTACAGTAATTGTGGAAAAGGTAGAACAACTGAACATCTCCCTGGGCTTGTGCAAGGCAGCTGACATGGTCCTGCCCAGCAGCTGGAGAGATGGATTTGGTGGCTGCACCACTCCATGAATTAGCTGGAAACAAACAGCTGCCATCAATGCCTCAATATCCAGGTGGAGACAAGTGGCATTCCTCAGGGGTCAGTTCCTCATTCCTCAGGGATCAGTACTGGGACCAATGCTGCCCCATCCCTGGAAGTGTCCAAGGTCAGGCTGGATGGAGCTCTGAGTAACCTGCTCTAGTGGAAAGTGTCCTTTGCCCATGGCAAGGGGATTGGAACTTGATGGTCCCTAAGATCCCTTCCAAGCCAAACCATTCTACGTAAGTGTGTAGTGATTGCAAGGCTTGAGTTGTGTTCCCTCTTGCATGAGCAGTGTGGTGTTCCATCTGGGGAAGGAGGTGGGAGTGGGTTCCTTAGGTTATAGGAATTATAGGAATATAATTATTAGTTCCTTAGGTAGTTGCAGGAATAGGTAGCAGGAGATAATGGAGATCCCTTCTTATGATGAAAGGGAATAGAAAGCTAGAATACCTTCATCCTTAGGAGCAAAAGTGTCTGTATGACCTGCCTGCTGGGGAACTGTGTGCTTGAGGATACAGAAATAAAATGTTACGTGGACCAGTAACTAAAAAGATATTTACCTTCACAAGTGTCAGCTCTGTTTAGCAATGCCGTTGTCTAAAGTAATGGACTGGATTATATGAGGCATTTTCAGGGGAGTTACAATGAACAAATAAATGCATTTTCCTTTTTATTTTTATTTACCCTTCCACAAAATAGTGTCCTTAGGAATACTTGGAGCTCTACTGCTGAAACTCTATTTTGAGAATCATGAAAGAATTTCTGAACTGTCATATTGGTGATTTTGCATGGAACAGTACCAACTGTGCATTATTGCTGCCATACTGCTTTCCTCCTTCTACATCTGTATGAACATGTGATACTTAGCCCACACTGATTAACATTGCCTTTTGGTTTGTTTTTTCTAACAGGAGCAGAGGATTCTTCTTGTGGAGGTCTGAAACTTCTTGGCAGGCTGGCACTTGTAACAGAGAAAGATCTTTGGACTGTTAATGGTCTTCCCAATGAAAAGAACTCTTCTGACCACCTGCCACTGCTAGCAAAGTTCAGGCTTATTGAACGGTAATATCCAAAGGACTTCTCTCTCATGGGATGATTATTATTATTTTTTTAAAATTCAAGCACTGCTGGTCCAGTTTAAATAAGTTTGCCTGCATGCTGATTTATTAGTGTTGTGTGAAGTAGACTTTCTAAAGGGACTTGCTTTTTTTTAAAAAAAAGGTGGTTAATTTACTTTACCAAGTCTTTTAGGGAGAAAAAGGATTTTACATTAGCTTCCTCTTTGATAAAGGAAAACATCTGTGCCAGACTCCAAATGGCATTATTTTTCATGAATATGTTGTAAATGATTTTTATTGTAAATCACAGTAAAAAGGACTATTCTGAGAACTGTGTGTTTCTTCAAGCAGAGGTGAACGTGTCTTTGTGCCTGCAGCATTTTAAAATGAGTTCAAAATAATGTTTTACTGTAAAGGTGCTTTGTGGTCACTTCCATCTTAATACTTCTGCAAATGAATTTACTCAGTGTTATCAGTGCAGAGGCTGCAAGACTGAACTTTCAAAGGAAGAAAAGCAAATACTTATGCTTTAAGAATTTGCTGCTTAAAATTCTAAGGGCATAAATATAGGTAGCAGTCACTGAAATCTTTTTTAAAATATCTGAAATAAAGCTAAGCTTAATGAGCACACCACATCACAGGAAACTTAACTGATCTATATAGGAGCAAAAAAATTAGCCCTTGACATCTTAAGGTTTCATACCTTAAGAACTGGTGACAGGGTGGGGTTTTTTTCCATTTAGTTATTAAAAAGATCTGGTTGTATCTTGAAATTACAGATCCTGAGGTTATTAAATTATCATGGTTTTATATTTACTCTCACGATGCACTCATAAACATTCTCTGTAAAATACAATTTACAAAGTAATTAAAAAACAACCAGACTGCCTGAATAGGAAATGTGGAGGGGCTGGAAACAAATCTTGTAACTTGGTCAAACAACACATGGATGTGTATGTAGAACCAACTTTGAAGTAAGATTTGTCTTTCAGTGTAGTGCTGGAAAACCTGCACCCATTCAGACACATTTGTCTCCCAGAAGCACTTGTGGAATTTTCATCTGTGTTGCCTTTCCCTGACTACAGACAACTGCAATTAAAGCTCCTCAGTCCATTACAAACTATGAGCACCTGCCAAAACATTCAGCTTACATTGCTGAGAATTTGGAGGGGGCTACTTTTGTCATAGTCAGAGGTAGTTGTAACTGAAGATCTTTCTTCTGCCTGTTAACAGTGAGATTGATGCTGAGGATGACAATCTGTTTGATCCTGGATACTGTCTGGCTTCAAGCATCTGAGTAACCTCATAGATGCCAGCATACTTAGAGGCAACAAATTTCTGGGTACACCCACATTACAGGTAAAAACATTGTTCAGTTGTAGCAACCCTTGCTAAGAGCAAAAACAAAAAAGAAACCACACATAAGTCATAGAAAAAGACTACCATGATACTTTTATTGAAGTTTCATGCTGTGCATATACAAGAGATGAGAAACAGCCCAAAAAGTCATGCATGTTTTTCTATACTATTTGACCACTTTGCTGTCACTTGAACCACACTTAAGATAAATGCCATCATAAGCAAGTTTCAAGAGAATATTTCAGCAGAATTTTAAACAACGATCAAGAGCAATTTGTCAACACACCTCTACAGCATTAAAAAGCTTCAGTATCAGTTAAGAGAAAATAAAGTGTGCTGGACAAGGGTAGAAACTATATTACAACCATTATTTGAGCTGAAGTAAACCATGGTTTCATAGAAAAAAGTTGCAACATATCAGGTAACATTGTGCTATAGGATACAGCTGATCAAGTTTTTCGACATCATTTTATCCATGAGAAGTCATTAAAAAAATTATTTAGGTCACAAGACACTGGGCAGCACAAAGTTTGAAACCAAAACTCTGCAGCTGATGTCAAATTACACAAGAATTTCTACCAAAAGAGTATTTCCCTCTCTTCAGCTTCACTCCTTAAGCAAAAAAATCCTTGCTGTGAACACAGGAGTGGAAAAGTTTAAAGAAAGAGGGATGGGAAAGGCCTTCCTGATATTGATATGATAAACTTGGATAAAGAGGTGTCATGCTTTTGAAAAGTTCTTTTTCTAGAGCTTTTGAACTCTTAATCAGTAGAAAGCCTTTCATTGGCTGTAGAAGGTTGCTGGGTCTTGGCTTTCTCTTCCTGTCCTAGGCAGGTGAAATTCAGTTTTTTGAGCAATGAGGTCTGTGAACAAGCAATTCTTTCCTTTTATATTCCTTCATTTTCTGGCTGATGGAAGTGTCCTCGGAGCTTACATCATTCCATTTGAATAAGCATTACTGTCAGTCTGTAACAGCGTCCATCTTCAGCGAAATCCCAAAAAAGTAAGTACCCAGGAGGGGAGGTACACCGGGCCCATGGCAGCATCATCTATGAGCACAGCACAAAGGGTAGAGGCTGGACATGTACAATAATCCAGTTTATATTTAGGCACCTAATGAAACAATTCCACGAATCCAGCACTCAAATGCTTCCAGAGAACTTCACCAATCACAGGTCCTTAGCCAAGTCTTACAACAATACAACTGAGCAGGGAGGAAGCAGACAAGCTTGATTTTCATCTATTTCAGTCATACTTCCTTATTCAAGTCTGACTAAGCAGTTGTTACTACAACATGTGCAGGAAAACTCCCTGCACAGCACGGCAGGTTTGACTTCAGCCCGCCATGCCTGATTTAATACAAGGTGTCAAGGCACCACCATCAGAGACTGCCCAGCCTTTCAAAGACAAGGTTCAAATTTGCACATAAATATGTGGAGAGAAAAGCACATAGACTCAGGTTAGCAATTCCCACAGTTTTTCCATTATTCCAGGTACTATATATATGAGAAAAAAGCTGACTTGTCTCTACAAAACAGCAATCTCTATGTTTTGTGCTTCAGCGGTGTAGTTCAGAAAGACTAAAAGCTTGTGACAAAAGTATAAAAAAAATTATGAAAGTTTAAAAATTCATTATTCATCAATTATCATCATTTAAAAAACCTCAACCCTTGTATCTTGCCTAACAAGATGTCAGTGTTAAGAATACAGTTGCATATTACTATTACTTAACATCTTTCGGCAACACACAGAAAATAACAACAGAGGTGGCAGTAAAACATCCAGTGCTGTTTTAATACTCCCAGTAATGCTGGGAAACAGTACAAATCGGTTAGAAAACGACAATACTGACAGTTTTGCATATCTATTAAGTCTAGTGAGGTAATACTGATACTTTAAAAACTTATGCCACTTCTTCACTGCTTGCTTTTATTGCTGAATTAAAGATTAATAGTGAATATGATTTTTTTTTAATTGCACTGCACCCCAGCACATCTTAATACTAAGAATATGATTTGTTAGTTACTCCAATGCAACCACCCAGCACAAGGCCAAGTTCAATTAACACTTGTACAGGGAAATTATATTTGAAGAAACTCACACCACTGAAGTCACCTGCTACATGATGGGAGAGGAAAAAAAATCTCATATCCTGGCAAATCTAATTTTAGGTTCTCTTCACTGATGCCTTTTCTGTAAATTGAAATAAATACTGCCACCAAAAACAATTACCCCCTATTATCTAGGTCAAACTTTTATTGTGAGAGTACATAAATTAAAAAGCAGTCCCATTCCTTTTTCCTTCCGAGGGGGTGCAGGTAAAGTGCAGCGGCAGCAGCGGGAAGCCCTCAGGAGCCCGTGGCACGGGTCAGATGCGGAGCTGGTAGCCGACCTCGTTGAGTGCAGCCAGGTCTCCCTTCTTGTCCAGCACCGCCGGCCTGCGCACAGGGGAGGGAAGAGGGCGCTGCTCACCAGCGATCCCGCACGGCCGTGCAGCTGGGGGGAGCTCAGCAGCCACGGGGACGGTGGATAGAGCCAATGTTGTCATCTTAAACACAATCCTGGTCAATCTGCTGCAGGACCTACTGTGATAGAGCTATCTGTGTGTTGCCTCTGACAAGCTGTGCCTGGGATTTAGGATGCAAACCTGAAGCACTCCCTCCTACTGACTTGAGAGAGCCCTAAATGAGTAGCTCAGACTAGACACACCCCACCTGTCATCCACCCCGGAGCAGGACTCCAGCTTTTAGAACAAAGCCAAAACAGCTGAGAGCAAACAGGCAGGGTCTCTCACACGGGCACTGCATGTTGGCTCAACCCCAGCCTGCCCCTCCTCCTGGCTGGCTCTGTGTGAAAGGCTGGAGCCCACCAAACAGAAAACACAGGGTGGACTCCCTTCAGCCTCCTGGCATCCAGCACTCTGATACCACTCACCTGAGCAATCACACGTGGATGCTGTTGGACCATTTCAGTATTCCAACAGCCTGAACCAAAGGAAACCTTGAGCTATCAGTCTCTCTTTTTAGCAAGCAATGGAAAAGGTCCTGCAACAAAGTTGTCAAACCAAAACTATTCAGCTGATTTATAGTCTGGAAGTGTCTAATCTGAGAATCTATTGCAGGCTCTTGGCTGCTTTCACACTAAGCCATGTGTTTGCTTTTCTGAAGACATACATTGTTTAAAGCACACATTTCTCTAGTACTCCATAGCATGTCTGCTTCCCTGCAGAAACACAGCTAAAGCCCCAGCAGTACAATGGGAGGCTGCTCCAGTGCTTTCAGCTCCTCAGCCCTGCTTTCCAGCTCTGTGTGCTTATTACTCTTTGCCCCCTCTGCAGCAGATGTGACCCCTGAGTTTGCTCAGCCAGGCTGGCCCTTATCTCCCTGCTGCAGGCTGCCAGCCCATTCCCACTGGAGCAGCTCAGGGCCGGCAGCAGTGCCACAGGCAGGCTGGAAACCAGGGAAAGCCCAGCCCTGGCTGTGGCACACTGCTGGGCACACACAGGGAAGAGCTGTACTGCTGCAGCCCCAAGAACTGAGAGTGTATAGCTCACACATGCATGTGTGCAACAGAGCCTCTGAAATATTTTTTAATTGCTCAATTCAACAAGGATTTTTTTTTTTCTTTTTAAGAGTTAACACCAGATGCCTGCTGAGAATCTTCACAGCATTTGAGGCATCTAATGCCCTTCTGCCTACTGGCACATTGAATGAAACCTGTTGCTTTGCCATTTATCTAAGCACCTTTCATAATAACCTCACCATCCTCACTGCAGTACTGCCCTGCACCATGCCTTGCGTTTGTCTCAATTTAAGTAATTCACAAAAGAGAAGAAGTCTTCACTGGTCTCTCTTATTTGCAGGAAGGGATCACACAACAAATCACTGTAAGATAGTTTGCATTTTTTCCTCATTATTCCTTCAGAGCAGATGGGATTTGACTAACCAGTAAACAAGCTACAAGCTGCATCCCTCAGAGCTTGTGTAGGAGTCAGAGATCAGCAAGAGATGCACTGTATGAGACTTCCAGTGTCCTTCCTTTCCCCTTCATTCCAATTTAGGGACTCTCTTCACACCTTTTCTCCCTCCCTTTAATTAGGGTCACAATATGGTTTTAATTAAAGCATGCCTGGATGGTAGTACCTTCTCTGATTATCCAGGAGGGATGGGGAGTCACTGTACACCCATGGTGACATGAATATTTCCACCCATCCACAACTGTCTGCAGCTTTTAGCTACAAACAGACTGTCCTCCATAAGTTTCAGGAAAAGACAAGACTTGGACCAGAGGCACCACAGATCCCATTCTCCTTGGTGCCACATGACTATGCCAGACATGCCCTCTGAGGCCAGGGGCCTCTGCTTTACTGGCCCATCAGATCACACCTCCTGTCCAAGGCACCCTGACCACAAGCAGGTGAGCAAGCTGTGCCCAGCTGCTGGGCACACAGCATTCATGAGCTCTCTGCACCTGAGCTGCCTGATTTGATACATCCTGATGTACTCCTGCCCCCTTGCACACCCTGATAAAACAGACTAGCAGAACTTCCCTTTCAGCAGCTACCCTGGGCTGGAAGCACACAAGGCCAGTGTTGCCAGCCAGTCACAGAGCATGCATGTTAAGGCTCAACATGAAATTGAAAGGAAATGGATCTGGTGAGCTCACATTTAGGAGCAGAGATTCTCCAGACTACTGCATGACCCTCCCTTCCAAACTCATAGCAACTCTCCCAAACCCCTCCAGCTCCAGGAGCTCCTAGTGAGGATGAAACTCTTCACTGCCTGTTCCAGCACAGGAATGCAATTTACTGCACCCTGCTGCTTTGGGACTTCAGAGGATGGGCAAGTGGACACAGTAAAGCTTCAGACTCACCAGAGAGATTGACACTGCCCTATCTAATGTTCTGTATCCATGCAGGATCACACCAGCTGTGGGCTAAGAGCACAGGGACTGCTCACAGCTCAGTTAATAAGCTGCAATTTGCCTACACACCAGCCTCCTAGCAGGCATGCACTGGGTACTGCACTGCCACCTGCCCTGCAATGTGCCCCACCTGCCTTGCAGCTGCATTTCCAGGCTGAAAGGCTATCCTGAGCTTGCTGGCAGCCACCACTAACATTTACCTAACAAAGCTGAAGGGGGAAGGATGAGAAGTTAAATGTTTGTGTCTGTGAAATCCTCTTCCATCCTTAAGAACAGTTTCATCCTTTGTCCTTCAGAAACAATCCATCCAAGATACTCTAGTTCACACTCCATATCCTTCAGTGGGAGATTTCTCCCAGCAGGCCCATATAATTTTACTGTTGAAAAAACCCAAGCTGTAATAACAGCTTGTCATCAGCAGGTGAAGCCTTTCAAATGAATGTGTTATTCTGCCCCTGCCAGCTCACACTGGAGCAAAAGGTTTCTCTCCCCCTCCCCAGCCAGCTCAAGAAAGCTGTAATTAGAGCATGTGAGTAAGAGATCCACAAAGAAACAAAACAGTGTTGATAAGCACAGCCATTCTTTAGCTTGGATCCCAGCCCAAAGCCTAGCAGACCTGACTCTTTCCTATTCTGTGTGTAACACAAAGGCCTCTCACTCCATCAGGTTCTCAGAGATTCACCAATATGGAGAAGAGAATACCCCATTTCTCCTCTTTATTTCTCACCTTACGTCAACCGCTGCATGTGTTGAGATTTGTCATTCAGCTCATCCCTGACCTGGGGATGCCATTCCCCCTTCAGGGCTCACAGCTCATCACACTGTGTCTGAGTCCTACATCTTCTGTCAGGGTGACCCAGGGTTTATTTCAGAGTTACATATAATTTGCTCTTGATGCAGAGCAACAGAGCAGAACCACTGAGCAAGTAACAGGTGCTGAAGCCACTGCAAGGCCACCTGTACACTCCCTGCCTTTCTGTCCTGGAAAAGCAAAGCTGCCAAGGAGAGATCAGTCACTGCAGAGCAGCCACATGCCCAGCAGCTTTTTCAGGAAACCACCTCAACTGGAGAGTCTCCAAGCCCAGTGACACTCATTCCTCTCCAGAAATACTTGATCCACTCCAGCAACTCCGAAGCACTATTAGAAACTCAAAAATGAAACTGTTCCCCAAAGAGAATCTAGGAGGAGAAGCCTGAAGCAGCTGAGCCCATCACAACTATAATTATCTATGCACTAAACAAGGAGCTCTCAGTGACGAAGTCCAAAGCACAGCATCGTGGATTGCGTGTGAAGGAACGTGTAAAAATAAAAGCTTGCTGTGAAATCATCTGCTGCTAACGTATCTTGAAGTTATCTTTAGAAGGTTAGTCTAATGTCTTTGTTAGGTGCTTTAAAATAAATAAATAAGTGCTGAGACAGTAGTCTGGGAGTCTATTTAAAAAGCAATGATCATAAATATGTGACTAATCTGGGTTACATATAGGCTTTCACAGTTGTCAGCTTCCTGGCATGGAGCACCACAGCTAGAACTCAGCTCTTCCACATCTAAGGTAGGGGAGTCTGAATTGCCAGTGCCTGTAAAAGGCCTGTGGATCTGGAAGCACAGTTTTATCCATTTAGAGGTATTGCATCCATCCTTCCCCACACAGCTGAAGAACAACTCCTGGCTACGACACACATGGAAAGAGGCCTGGGGTTTTTCTGAGGTGATTAAAATCAAAAAATACAATTCAAGTGATGTTGTCACTTTGGAAAGACAAGTGTACATTTCCCCTGTCTCTGTAAGCTGCACAGTGCAAGGACCCTGCATGGAGGGGCCACCAGGCAGCAGGAAGCACTGGAAGCAATGCCAGGACATCAGCAGTGCCAGCAGCTTCTGGAGCCCCTCTGCTACCAAAGGCACCTGGTGCAGTTTGTGCCAGTGAGCACAGAAGTTGTGTACAGCAAAGTACCAGCAGCAGCCTCCCCTGTGCCAGCAGGGATGGTGGCAGGGATACTCACGACTTGTCCCTCCTGCAGGCCCGTCTCTGAGGGCTGCCCTGCCTCCGGCGCGGCGACAGCGACTTTCCCCGGGGCCTCTCCTTCATCGGAGAATGGGCACTGGACGGCTTCAGAATCTGTGGGAGATGGGGGAGGGAAGGAAGTGCCTTCAATAAAGGCAATGATTCACTGCAAATAAAAATTTAAAATAAAGGGCCTCATACAGTAGCAGGGATGGCACACAAAGAGCCTTCAGTCCCTTGGGGCTTATTCAAACCCTGCCCAGGTTAAGAGGAACTCAAAGCTGTTATCATGTGATAGCTGTTCAGGGGCCCCCTGCAAGAATTAGTTGGTGTCACCAGTTCAATTCCCAGGTGAATACTGTCTCATCCACAGCTTTCTTCAGAGCTGGCAACAGCAAGAGATAAGAAAAATGGCTTTGAGCCTCAGCTGAAAGAAACTCAGGCAGCCAAATCACCCTCTCAGCTTTTCTCTCAGCAAACAGAGGTGACCATCTCTCAGGCTGGCAGCTGAACTCTGACAGTGAGGCTTTTCAGTAGGTCTCCAGCTTGCCCCCATCCTCCAGGCCCTCCAACATCAGAGGGCAATCAGCATTACACTCACACTCTGGACAGCTTTAAAGACCTGTTCCTCCAAACCCAGCCCACTCACAATGGAAGCCCTCTGAATTCTGTAGTAACTTGAGGGAAAGATCAGATGCAGGGCTTTCAGCCTTCAAGGGTTCAGGGCTGTGGTCCTGGCCCCGAGGCACTCACTGGGACAAGACCCAGTGTCACAGCTCAGTGCACACAGAGAGCTGGGCCCTCTATCAAAAACAGTAGAAAATTCAGTCAGTCATCCACCCCTGTGGACTTCTTCAACTCAAGCCTGTTTGCTCTCTGGACAGCATTAAAAGCACATGAATAGAGAAGGACAAAAAACCCCAAACTTATATTTGGGTAAGGGGTTTTGAGGTTACATCAGTAATCAGGCCCATATGCTTAAGCATGGTACAAGGTGGCCCTCAAACTCCTTGGCAGGGCAGGGGAGATGGCAGCAGAACATCAATGCCACTGGCAGGGCTCACCCCAAGGTCAGGGCAAGGGGCAGATGCCCCAGCCAAAAAGGCACGTGGCTGCCACGTAGGAGCCGTCCTTTAGTGGGGAAGGGGAGAGAACCCAGAATAACTTGGACACCATGCCACATACCTCTGCACAAGAGCCAGAGCCATTCTTAGCAACACACCTGCTCTGCTCTCGCTGCTGGCAGCCAGATGGACAGGCACCAAATCTGCTTCCACCACGACCACAAAGAGCTCCTGGCCCACGCCAGGCTCAGAGGCACGGTCAGGGACACCCCTCATGCCCAAGGGCAGCCAAACCCTGCAGGCCCCTGGCAGCCTGCCTTGTCTCCCCATTGTTTCCCAATGAGCTCTTCAGTCCAACCAGCCAGCAGGGAAGTCTATCAGGGAGTTGCTTTACTTGCCTGTCCCACATAACCTACTCTGTGATTTAGCTGAGACAATCAGCCCTCTGGCATGTCCTGCAAGTGTTATAATTAAAAGAACCCAGCCCCGATTCAACACAAATTGAACACCATTTATAAGAGGCAACTACTGACACAGATTTCCCATGATACCTCCTGCAGTTCAGGTGGAAAACACAGACCCCCTACCTGCAACCAGGCCACTCTTCCCAGCAGTTCCAGCCCCAGCTAAGCTGATTCTTCCCAACCACCTTCTTCTGGAGTCACTGAGGAAAGCAAACTGGGCAGCAGCTCCCTGACAGCCAGTGACAAGTATGGGTTCAAGTGTTTCCCAGGCTAAAGGGGAGATCCTTCAACTAAATAGCTGTAAGGGCTTGAAAGCACACCAAAAAGAGAGATGCAAGCACCCCCTCAGCACACCTGCATGATCTCAGGCTGACACACAGCAAGGGACAAGGGGGACAAGGATGCAGGATGGGACAAGGCACAGCTGCCTCCTGAGCCCAACATCCAGGTGCACAGACCTACCTTCATCCTCATATCCCTGGCAAACTTCTCCAGCTCCTTCCTGACGTCCGTGCGCATCATCTTGGAGACGTTGAGGACCAGCTGTTTCCACTCGATGGGCTGGAAGCTGTGCGGCTCGTGCGGCACGTACAAGCCGATTTTCACTTTTTTCACCGAATGCAAGTACTTTTTATAGGAGTCTTCGAATTCGAAGATGAGGTCGCTCAGAGTCCGGTACGTGAGAGGTTTGTCCATGAGATCCGAGCGCCTGCTCATGCCCAGCGAGCCGTAGCGGCCGTTGCAGTAAATGCCAAGCACCACGTGATGGAAATAGTTCCCTGAGAAGTGGGTTTTAAAGCTGATGGGGAATCGCTCCACCGAGGGCTGCCCGTTGGTTAAGTAGCTGGGGTGCACTGCATCAAGGCAACAACGGTGCTGGGAGAGCAGCAGCTACAATTACACCTGGGAGACTTCTTCAGCGGGTTTGGGGTTTCTAACTGCCAGGCAAACAAAAATAAGTTTGTTTCCTGTAAACAAACTTATTCTCACTGTGTGAGAATTCATTCATCTCACATTCATCTCTGTGCCCAGATACAGCCAATGCTGCCAAAGCCCATTTCACTGCTTGGAAAATAAATGACTCTTATTCACACTGAGGAAAAAGATAAAACCACAACACTGTTCAGGTCAGCACGACCAAAGACAGACCACCCTCCCTAGATCTGGGGAAGCTCCCCATTTGATACCTACATCAAACTCCCACACTTCCAAAGGGAAAAGTGTTTACCTCCCTTTCTGGAGGGTTTGATACAACTTAGTTTACTGAGCCTCATTTTCTCATGTCTTCAAATAGTATCAAGAAATTTGGATTTATTCCTCGCCAAGATGACAGTCTGTCTTTCTTTCTGTAAACTGGCCATTGACATTGCACTCCTCATACAGAGTGTTTCAGCATGTTACCCTTGTAACACCTTGCTGAGAGGAACCAAAGGAAAGGTCCAAGATGAATAATTAATTAGATAAGTACAGAGGTATGGTCAGAAACACTCTTAAAAAGCAAACCCTGTCCCTGGAATCACAGACTGGCCATTTCAAAGGTACCACGTGCAGAGGCCAGGACCAAGCTCTGTGCCAGTGCAGTGTGTGAGCTCAGAGGGGAGCTACATGCAGGTCACCTCCAGGGAGGCTGCTGGCCCGTGCCAGGGAGAGGACAGGCTGAGAATCCCTCACGAGCAGCTCTGCGTCAGCACCTACGTCGCACGCAGCTCCCTGCTGCTAATCCTGGGACAGCTGAAACTCAGCCGGGCTCCACGTGCTGGCACCTGGCCCTGGGACAGCAGGTGCCTTCCCCTCCACAGCTGAGGCCCCCACCCACGCCTGGGCATGGAGCAGGGATGACCAGAAAAGGCTGCAGCAAAACGCTCCAGCCTGGGGCTACTCCAGCCAGAGGCACCTGCTGGAACCCTGGAGCCATCCCTTGAGTCAGCTGGTCATGGTGCTGCCACTACAAAATACCCCACCCAAAAGGCAGCACTGCCAGAATAGTGTCAGGGCATCTTGACAGATGGAGGAGTGGGCTCAGTTCCCACTGAAGCTGCAGGAACCTGCTTTGTCCAGGATTCTGCTCTGGGCATCACCAGCATCCCCTCTTCTCCATGCCTCATGCCCAAAAAGGAGGTATTTAACAGCAGTGAAACAAGAGCCACCACACAGCTGAGAGATCCTGGAATGTTACTGTGACCAGCCTTCCTCCCCTGCCTGCACAGCACGGCTGCCAGACAGCTGCTGGGAAACAGAGCACAAAAAAGCCTTTGTATCAAGACTGTAAAACAAAATTTGCACTCTGTTCTGGGTTCTGCCCAGCTTGACATGCCACCACCTCACCACCAGTGTGACTCCCTGGGATGCTGACCCCTGCCTGCACCCCACATTTCACCTCTTCTTTCTATAGGGTTGCATGAAAAGCATCCAGTGGCTCTCATCTCTCTCTAAACCATTTTCTCAGGGGGATATTTCACCCAGTGGTTGTTGAATTTCACAAATTCAAACTTTTGGATTCTGGATAAATGCACAAACCAACTAATAAGAGGTCCATGAACTGCCCAGAATCTGAAGTCAAGAGCAAGGAGTTTCACAAACAAAAAAAAAGTCAGACAAGAAAACCACATTGACTCAGAACTTTTGGAACAGCCACAGGGAAGATTTTCAGTTCCATGTCAACATGTTTAGCTGTATTCAGTGCTAGATGTCATCAGCTTCAGCAGCCTGGAGAAAACGTATTAGAGGATAAAGGAACAGACAACACTGTGGGCTCAGCTCATGCTGGCTGTATGACCACGAGTCTGGAAGACTGTGCACAGCAGAGCACAGACCTCTCTGCCACACACATCTGTCACCCAGGCAAGGCCACATGCACCCACCTCCTGCCCTACTGCCACCAAACACAGACACCCTGCAGCGTCAATGCCCAGCCCAACATCACCCACACAGAACAGAAACAGCTCTGTTTGCCTTAGATGGTCTCACTGGATCACTGCTGCCTTAGGACTAGCTTCTCCAAGAAAAATACCTTCACCCCACTACCAGTAGATGATTTATAATTAAAGATTATAAATACACTGCAAGGGCAGAATGGGGCCCAGCGCCATTATGTCAACTGGAAAACTCAGCACACACTCACCTCATTTAAAAGGTCACCTTGCTTTGGTCCTTAAAAGGTGCATCCTGTGTACATCAAAGTCATGTTACAATCATTTGTGTCCTACAGACTGATTTCTGCAAAAGCCCATTGTATTTATCATTCTGTGTAACTGAAAAAGCACTACCTTTTATTAACACCTAGGAAGCTTTCAAACACCACCACTATTTTCCCCCCTCATTATGAAAGGGTTTTCACTCTGCTCCCCAAGTGCCTTTCTGTTAAGTCCATACAAAGCTTTGGTGGCCACCTGCCACACATACACACTTCTGCCACAAGGGCTCAGAGAAGTTGCAATTTAATCTCGTTAAATACTTAGTAGGAGTAAAAGAATCTTTTGAGGGCAGAAATTACCCACCATCAAACAACCCAGCAACAACTGCTGTGGAAATTAACCTTTAGGTATGGGTTGCTTCTGCTGAGGGACTGGTTAATGAGAGTCCCCACCCGAGATGAAATACACAGCAAATGGGCTGGAAAGGCACGTCAGATCTTCCCCTCTGTCCCTGCATCATTATTACAGCTTTCCTTTCTGCTCTGCCCAAGGAGAGCTGTATTGTGGCAAACAAAAGACAAGCACACAGCAATGCTGCAGCTGTAATCACACTTCTGAGCTGGGACTGTGACTGCAGATCCAGAGTCAGGGAGTGAATTACATGTCACAATAGAGAAGCAGTGCAGAGCAGGAGAGGGCAAAAGCAGCTGCAGCAAAGCTCAGTGGCCTCCTAATCCTAGGTCTCCATGACAGTCAAGATGATGGAGCTGGGCTCTTCTCAGTGGTGCCAACCAACAGGACAAGAGGCAACGGGGCAGAAACTGAAGCACAAGAAGCTCACAGCTCAGGCACAAGAGAATCCTGGAGAATTGGTAACATCAGCCCAGAGTCCAGTCACCAGAGGGGCTCTGCAGGGCTCCATCCTCAGCCCAGGACTCTTCAACATCTTCATTATAACATGGACACAGAACCCAAAGGAAGTTTGGGGACAGCACTAAACTGAGAAGAGCTGTTGACTCCTTCAAGGGCAGAAAGGTGCTGCAGAGAGACCTCAGCAAATTGGAGAGATGGGCAACCACAAACCACACAAGGTTTAACAAGAGCAAGTGCTGGAATCCAGCCCTGAAAAGGGGCAGTGCTTCATGCCTCAAGAGCCCAGCAAGGGTGTTTTTGCTGAAGTCTGGTCAAGATGAGCACAGAAAACTACAGGGTGCCTGGCTGCCCCCTCTCCTGCCACTCCCAAGGGCTGGGGCCACGAGTAAGTGCCACTGAGCAGCAGTGAGCTGGAGGGATGGCAGCAGGCTGGGGAGCAAGGGAGCAGCTCTAGGTCTTAGCAATGCTGAACCTGCTAGCACAGAGCAGCATGTGGAGCAGGAGGAAAATAAATCTCAAAAACATCAATAAGGCTTCAGTAAAACCAGAAGAACTGGTTTTCCAAGCAACTGCTCAGAGGACCCCCAACCACCAGCAATAAACTCTCAGAGAGGTTTCCAGCTGGAGTCAGATAGTATTTCCCATGGGCTTGGGATTGTTTACTGTGAGGCAGAGTGCTACTGAGCCCACAGCTGGATGCTGTCTACAGAGGGCCCAGAGTTCCCCCTGGCAGCTCCAGGGTCCATGTAGGAAAGGCTCAAGCAGCTGGTTCAGCTTCCCCAAGCAGGACTGCCAGGGTGACATCCCTTAGACTGAGAAACCTGCTCTGCAGTGCCTGGCTACAGTCAGAGGAGGGACTACCTAAAGATTAGACCATGACAATGTAAGCAATTAAAAGCTCTCTCCCAGCTCTTCACAGCCACCACACGGGCTGCAGACATTCAGCACCATCTTTCTTTCCCATATTTCAGTTAGCAAGTGGGTCAAGCTGTAGACAAGCATGCAGGAGGCAAAGAGGAGCACTACACAGACATCAATATCCTGCAATGACTGCAATAAATTCTCCCCCTTACTGAAAACCCTCACTTGCAGCCCAGGGATGTATACCTGTTGGCCTGGAGGAGATGGATGGACCTAGGCCTCCAGTGGTGATAAACACCATCCACAGACTGCATCCACAGAAGGAACACTGCAGAAGCTACTGAATGATTTCTCACTCCTGAGATACTTTTGCTCTTCTCTTCCTTGTTTAATGATATTATTGGCCAGGGGCTCTAATACCCTGTGTGGGTCTGAGTGTTACCTCACATGAACTGGGAGAAGGATGCTGAAGGCAATGGGAGTGATTGATGTGATTTCTGTGATTTATGCTCAGCCAATGTGGACACACTCTGCAAGACTCCCCGAGGAGGAATGCAGTGTGCAGCTTCCTTCTCCTCCTCTGATATTCTGCTCTCTATGTTTTAATAAAGTGAATGCAGCACAGATAAAATTCCCTTGGCACTTTCTGGTTTACTATTCCCTTTCATGAGCTCAAATCAATTGGATCTTTGCTCAGAAAGAGTGGGCTGAACGCACCATTACTCAGCTGATTTACAGCTGAACTGAGCAATGCCCTGGGGAAGACAGCAGGAGGAATGCTTCTGGTTAGGCTCTGACAAGCAGATCATGTAAGCAGAGATATGAACCCAGTTCAGACAGCTACACAGAGAAAAAGAGTTGTGCAGACTGCTGCAAAATAATACAGGAAGATCTGCTTGAGCTTTCAGTCATCTCAGAGCAGCTGCTTCCTTGGTGTGTGCAGACAGGGTACCTCAGTGCCCTATAAAAACACTCCAAGATCAAGTGCACAGGCAATTATGCAAAACTTAATTCTGCACCAAGAGGGATTATAGAAGCATTTTATTAGAAGTCACACAGTAAAAGGCAATTTTAAAAAAAGCCAGCGAGCAGCTCCATTAAAGCGACATCTCGCTAAGCCGCTCTGCGCCAGGCGGCCTTTGAAGGAAGGCTCACGCCGAGGGTCGCTCAGTGGGCTGAGCTTTTCCAGTATCCAAGCAACACCCAGGGCCTGCCAGCACACAAATTACAGCAGGACCTCACTTCCAGACACATGGAATGGAACCAGAGGTTCACACACACACAGGGCTGCTCAGCTGAGGCCTGTGTGAAGGCACTGGCTGGGAACTCAGGAGAGGGTAAGCACATCTTCACTGGAAAGGACCTGACCTTGGAACGCTGCTGGCCTCACCATGGCTGCATCCAGAGCGCAATGCTGAACATCAAAATCTCATGGCTGCCAAAAAACAGCAAACTTCCCTGTCACAGATGTATTTTATGAAAAATCCTTTCGGTAGCATTTTTTCTCCAGAGTCTGAGACAGTTGGACTGTGATTGGCCATTAATTAAAAACAACCACATGAGACCAATCAAAGATGCACCTGTTGCATTCCACAGCAGCAGATAATCAATGTTTACATTTCCTTTCTGAGGCCTGTCAGCTTCTCAGGAGAAAAAATCCTAGCAAAAGGACTTTTCATAAAATATGTCTGTGACCTGTCATGCCAAAGATGCCTCCCAAAACCCCTCATGCTGCACGTGCATCACAGCACTGCAGAGTTCCATACTGGCACAGGCTCTGTTCCAGCCACCTCCCAGACACACAAATTCAGGGGGCCCATCCCCTCACCACTGCTACACTCTTTGTGTACCCACATCTCAAGCAAAATACCTGGGGTTTATAGTGCATGAATCTTGTAAACCTACATGCTTCTGTTACTGCACCACCAGCCAGCAGACAGTCCCTGCTCTCAGACAGAGACTTCCAAGACTGGATGCAGAAGTCCTAGCAAGACAAGCCTGTCCCATACACTCCTCTGGTTAAACCTTCTAAATTTAAAAAAAAAAAGTTTGCCCTAAGTTTGGAGTTTTTTAATTAGCATCTAGAGACAGAAATATTCGTACACATCTTAAGTCTGAAGAAACTTCAAATGACAATAAATTGTATAAAATACAGCTTTTGATTATTTTGCTTCCTTCACTTCTCAAAAAAAAAAAAAAAAAACACCAATGCAGAAAACACCAAACTGAACCCATAAGTCAGGCTTGAGGCAAGCAAAAAACCAGCAACAACACTTTCAGGTTATCATGGTTATCCATAGGCCATTAATCACCCTTTGCTCCTGTGATGTGTGGAATAATCAGTTCACTGCTAGAAATACAGACTACAGAGCAGCATCAACTCCACCTGGGGATTATTGCCCCCATTCCAATAGTTTGGAACACAATCCTGACACTAGGGCAAGTATAACAGATCCACTGACATCACTTCAAGGGAAATCAGTTAATATAAACTTTTTGGGCTTCAGGAAAGCTTTCAATATTGTTACTCCCAGTATTCTCCTGGACAAAACATCCAGCATACAGCTAGAGAAATACAGAACACAATGGGTAAGGAACAGGCTCATGGGTCACACACAAGGCTTACAGCAAATGGGGTCACACCAGGCTGGCAGCCACTCACTAGTGGGCTTCAACAGGGCTCCATTTCAAGGCCAGTACAACATCTTGACAAATTACTTGGATGCAAGACTCAAAGGTATGCTTCGTAAGTGTGCTGATGACACAAAATTGGGAAGAGCTGCTGACTCCCTCAAGGGCAGAAAGGCCCTGCAGACAGATCTTGACAAAATGGAAAGCTGGGTGATCACCAACCTATGCAGTTTAACAAGGGAAGTGCCAGATTCTGCATCTGGGACAGGGCACACCCAGTTGTGTGGACAGACTGGGGAATGAGAGGCTGGAGAACAGCACCACAGAGAGGGAACATGAGCCAGCAGTGCCCTGGCAGCCAGGAGAGCCAGCCATGTCCTGGGGGGCATCAGGCACAGCATGGCCAGCCAGGCAAGGGAGGTGATTGTTCTGCTCTGCTCTGCCCTGGGGCAGCCTCACCTCTGGTGCTGGGGCAGTTCTGGGCGCCACAACATAAAAAAGATATAAATCTATTAGAGAGCATCCCAAAGGGGGCAATGAAGATGGTCCTTGGGGGGAAGCCATACACGGAGTGGCTGAGGTCACCTGGCTTGCCCAGCTTGGAGGAGACTGAGGGGAGACCTCACTGCAGTCACACCTTCATCCTGAGGGGAAGAGGAGGGGCAGGCACTGGTCTGTGCTCTGTGGTGCCAGTGACAGGACCAAGGGAATGGCCTGAAGCTGTGTCAGGGTTAGGCTGGATATTAAGGAAGGGTTCTTCACCCAGAGGGTGGCTGGGCACTAGAACAGGCTCCCCATGGAAGTGGTCACAGCACCAGGCAGCCTGACAGAGTTCAAAAAGCATTTGGACAACACAGGGCCTGAACCTCCATGGTTTTTGTGGGTCCCTTCCAACTCAGGATATTCTATAATTCTATTATTTCTCCTTCTGGAAGGGCTTTGAAGGGGGTTTGAGTCTCTTGTTGACATCAAGCCCCCAGGACCCCAATCCCTCCAGCTCATGCAGAGCCTGTCAGCATTCCCAGGGAAACCCTGTGAGCCAGAGCCACCTCTCAGTCTGCAATCCAAGGCCTATCCGTGGCACACACTGCCCAGCCCATGCCCTTCCCAGCCCCAGCAGCCATGGATTCTCACAGGCACCACCTGCCAGGCTCTGCCAGCTCCCTGTCCCACGGGAGGGGGCAGCAGCAGCCAGCACAACACTGCAGAGACATCCCAGGAGATGGCTTGCTCCAGGGCTTATTTTCAGTTGGGATTTGTTTTAAGTGAAACTTGATCATTTCTGACAAGATGTGTCTGGCAATCTGTTCCTGCAGCCCTGCCTTGCCCTCCTCCAGTGTTTGAGGATGGTGCAGGCTGATTTATCAGTGACAGCACCAGTGGGTGGAGAAGCAATCAGTGTCTAAATGACTGAAGAGTGAGTGGGAAGCAAGCATTATGTGAAGGGGAAGCTCCAATGTTTAACTGTAACACACACATGTTTCTGCACAAAGCACAGCTGCAGGTTCAGAGACAAAAGCTCAACATCAGACAAACACAGAACAGAACCCACCTCCTCGGGTGCTACCAAGCTCCAACAACAACCAACAGAGAAATGCTAACAAAGAAAACAAGGATTGTGCAGAAAGGGACTTATCTGGGCACTTTGGGTCAGATCCTGACATTATGCAGATTAGCAGGGCAGGAGGCAAAGCCTGCATGAGCCGGCACACAGCATCCCAACTTGCACCTACAATTCCAGGCAACTCAGCACCTTGGTGATGACTACCAGGGCAGCTCCCCAAGCTGCTGGCACTCACCTCAGGCTGCAGCCCTCTCAAACACCATCTGTGAGGGGCAATGCATTCAGCAGAGCTGCAGTGGAAAAAGGCACAGGCACAAGAAAGGATACATCCCCAGGATAACTGCTTCAAGGCATTTGATAGGTAAGGACTCCCTGGTCATTTCTCTTGCTGTCTCCATTAACCTAGAACAAAAACAAAACAGTTTTCAGTCCTTCCAGCTAGAGCAATTGACAGGAATCAAAAGGTCCTCTCATACACCAAGAGCCAGGCACCTCCGGTTCTCATCTCAGCAAGAGCTGGGGAACTTGATTCTCCCCTTAGTGACTTGTTGGAGTCCTGTTAACTTCTGGAGGATGACTGGGGGGGAAAAGAAAAGGAAGAGGAAAAAAAATATTTGAAGGTGAATGGGAGGAATGTAGTCCTCTCTGCATCTGGCAGCAACTCCCTGAGCATCACCTCAGACTGTAACACAAAGCCCACTGAACTGCATGAGCTGGCAGTCATGGAAATCCCAGAGCAGGACTGAGTTCAGCTTATTTTCAAAATAATCCTGGCTCTCCTCTGCAGGAAAAACAAACAAACAAACAAACCAGGAGAGAGAGAATGGTTACTGGCCCCCTAAAAGCTACAAATGCCTGCATAACCCCATAGCTACAGCTGCAGACCAGAATTTATTGCCTTTTTATCAAAGCCTGCAATGCAGAAAGCTCTACCAACACAGACACTTCACATCCCTGCAAACTGAGTTATTGTCTTGCTGCTGCCCCACATCTCCTGTGGACAGGGAAAGTGGCAAAATCCACAAAATTTCCTGCAGGAGTGCAGGAAACTATACATGCCCAGGATTTTGCAAGTTCCCAAAGTTTAGGCACAATCTAGACACCATCTCTGGAGTACAATTATTTGACAGGGACAGCACTGTGACAAGCAAGCTCAGGTCAGCTGAGAAAGCTGCTGTGCCAGACTGACACTGCACTATTAACCTAGCAGGTAACCCATACCCTTCCACAAACAGATCCTGAAATCTTGGACAGTTTGAAAAAAAACAAAATAAAATGGAAAAGCCTAAAAAAGGCCAGAAGAATCACATTCAATGCCACACCAAAAAAATGCCCCCCCCAAAAAAACACAGCTGAAAACTCAGCCAGAGGATAACTTTTCTTTTGCAGTCTTCTCTATCCATATCCTTTCTCTGGGAAGAGCTTTGTAAACAGATCCCTACTCTAAGGAAATACAAGATTAAATGACAAAAATATTTGTATTAGAGAAGATTATGAAAATACGGATCTGAAACCATCAGTCTGTTCCCCCCCTTTCTGATTCACCCACCTCATGCATTTTAAACCTTGTGTTGAATGCAAGTGACAACAGAGCTTCCACTGCTATTACAGCCTGTCACAGCCATTTCATGTCCCATTTATCCAAGTTAGAAATTATCTTTTCATTTGTAAACAACCACCCCTTACACTGCCTGCAGTTCAGAAGACTAATTAGAGTTTGCCTGCCTCCTCCACACTCACAATCAGGCACAGAACCCCAGAGAACTGCTGGGAGCACAGAGCAGCCCTGGGGAGGGCACACAATGGGGCTCCTTCATCGCCCACAGAGGCTCCCACTGGTCATTGCAAAGCCCTGTCTCTGTCTCAGATTTGTTATGTGCAGATGAGGCATGGGAGGTATCCATAAACAAGATAATCCACTGGATTTCCTATCTTCTAACCACAAGGGAGTCACAAAAAAAAAAAAAAAAAAAAAAGAAAAAAAAAAAAGAAATTATTATTATCAATGTTCATCATGAGTTGTAAAAGCATTTACCTGCAAGCCGCTTGGTGTGACCTGTGCCTGGTTCACACAGTCTGAGGGGCAGGGGCAGAGCCAGCATCCCCTCCTCAGGCACACCCAGCAGCCTGCACCTGGATCCAGGGATGCAGGGGCACTTGGCAGCTCAGAGACACCAGTGGAGCAGGACAGTGGGTGTCAGGGTCTCTGCTGGTCAGAGTGACTCTGAGAAAAGCTGGAAAGTCTCTTTTCTTAGCTCAGCGCTTGAAGAAGGAGTCAGGGCTCTTCATTTCTCGGTCTCAAGGTTGTTTATTGTTTCTTGTCTATAAAAAATTTTCTCTTGCTCTGCTGAGGTCAGCTCAGCAAGAAGGTTTGAGGCACTCTGTTTTCCCCCAGGGTGGTGTTATGTCTTCATACTAAAACTACGTATACAATGTCTACAATTACTTCCCAATACCTATCACCTATGTTAGACAGTGAGCTTCTACTCTAAACCAATCTGTAAGTGCCAACATCACAGCAGAAGATGGAGGCCAAGAAGAAGGAGAAAGGCTGGACACACCCAGTCCCTTCCATCTTGCTTCTTGAACTCTCATACCAAAAACCCTAAAATCTACTTTTCTACTCCATGATAACTTCACTATTATTCTACTTAAACTGTTGTGGCTTGCTGATCTTTATACAAGGTTGGTAACTTGCTCCACGGGTCATAATCAAAACCACAGGTGTTTGGGGCTCTGTGCCAGGGTCTCTGAGCCCCCTGGCAGGGGTCTTGGCTGCTCAGGACAGCCAGAGGGATGTCCTGGGTTCCCACAGGTGGGGAGGGTCTGTGAGAAGGGAGCATTGCTCAGGAGGCACCACCAGCTGTCAGCCAAGCAGCAGCCACTGCACTTCTGGGCAGGCTGTGCCCTCACACACAGCCCCCCTGGAGCCCTGGGAGCACTCTGCAAACAGTTTGCTTTCTCTCTGCATTTCCAGCACAGACCTCAGGGTTTGTGTGCATGACCCAGTTCAAGAGCCACTGAGAGTTCTTCCACTTTTAACAAGCTTGAGTCAAAGCATGGCCTTGAACCCTGTGTTTGCATTGGAAGCAGAGCCCCTGGAGGATCCCCAAGCCACTGCTCGGCCCAAGGTAGCACAAGCCAAATCTAAATCACTCCCCATGGATTATTTTTCAGTCTGCTTTCAACTGGCTTCTCAAAAGCCTGGGAACCCACCAGCTAATCTATCCTATACTTAACCTTGCCTCTAAGAAGGTCCCCTAATGTTTAAACTAAATCCTTCCATTTTTGCAAATCAAATCAGGAGCTGTTTTGGCTCTCCACAGTGGGCATGGAGACCATTCATCATCTCTCCTCTTGCTACAGACATTTGTATATGCAAAAGACTGTAATCTACCTTCCCCTCTGTAAAAATAAGAAAGCAGACACCAATTTTTATTTAATTCCTCTCTCACTCCCCCTGAGGTTATGATTTTAGGACAATGTTTGTTTCTTTCAATTTTGGAATCCCTTCAACCAACTCACTTCTCACAGTCCTTTGGCTAAGCCCACAACAGTACAAACAGACCAATTTCCTTCTGAATCCATCTTTCAGTGCATATATGCAACCAAGCCAGCATGGTGTTGGCTTTTCTCTGTTGGCCCACACTGAATCGGGTTCTGGTGGTTTTTTGTTGGGTTTTTTTGTTGGTGTTTTTGGTGGGGTTTTTTTGTTGGTTGGTTGGGAGGTTTTTTTGTTAGGGGTGGGGATTTTTTGGCTGGGATTTTTTGGTAAATTTTATTTGGTTTCTTTTTTTCTTTTAAGCTCATCTTCTTCTTTGCCAAACTCCACTTTTGCTCTCCACAGCTGGCTACTCCCAAACTCTCCTATTACATTTGTCCTCACTAAATTATCTCCCATTTGTTCCAGCCCAAGAGATCACTCTGAATATCCCAGTTCCACTTGTCAAAGCCTTGTCACCTTGTCCAGCCTGGACTGCAAATCATCCATCATGATACAATTAGTCCTACCCATACCATTAAGGAAAAACTGAGCTGGGACAGACA
This sequence comes from Ammospiza caudacuta, assembly GCF_027887145.1. NCBI lineage: Eukaryota > Metazoa > Chordata > Aves > Passeriformes > Passerellidae > Ammospiza > Ammospiza caudacuta. The sequence goes on from NC_080595.1 coordinate 25,746,027, forward strand.
CTGCACACCTCTGACAATCTCTGAGGTGAGAGATTGCAAAGTGCCACTTTACCAAGATCTCTGAGGCAAGATTGGTAAAGTGCCACTTCCTACGTGCTGCTTTCCACCAAGTTGGGTCCTTCCATTAAATAGTTTTATTTAGACTCAAGGTCCCTGCCTTATCTGCAGAGGTAAGATGTGGCCTTATCAAAAGCCACACTAAAACAAGGAGTTATTACATCCACGTCTTCTCCCTTGTTTGCAAAAGCTCATAGAAGGAAATTCTCAGAAACGAACAGCGGCAACGCTATTAATGTTGCCTTTCCCTTCCCTTGAACTGCAGATAAACTCAAAGTTCCTAGACTTATCTTTTCCCTTATTCTTTTTAAAGGCTGCTATCTTTGCCTTCCCCAGCACCCACCCTCCCCACATTCTCTAACACAAATATTAATAGTCAAGGCTGCATGTCAGCTCTCTAAGGGATCTATGACAAACAACTTATGGCAAATGACAGAGCATTCAGCTCATGTGAAAACAGCACAATTCAGGTGCTCTTTGATTTGTCCTTTCCCTCTTTTCCCTCACTCCTAAATTCCTATCACATTGTCTCAGATATTAATAGTGACCAGAAACTCCGGAGTTAAACTTGTGAAAGGAGATTTAAGGAAAGCAGAAAAGAATTAAAAAACAGCATCAAGCATTTCAATTCCCTGCCTTAGCAGAGTTTGCTTCTGGGATTTTCTTTAAATCTTGACAGTTACCTGAAAAGAGCCCCATATATAGCTATTCTTTATTCTTATACATCAGACAGCTGGGAATTAGCCCACAGTTACCCTTTCCCAACACTCCAGTGAGCACTGGGGGCAGCCCATCTCTTCCAGGAGAGACTGCTACAGCCAAAGACAGCACCCTGCAGCTCCCCTCCTTGTGGCATTGACACCACTCTCTTGATGTCTGCCAGGCACATCTCTATTCCAGACCACAGTGAACACTTCTGCCTTTTAACAAATGTAGCCAACAGGAACAGGCTGCTTGTTCCTCCCTCAAACCTAGTCCTTGGCAGATAGTGATACTTCCTTGTTAATTGATTCAAATTTCTTTCAGTGTTTTCAGGAGCCAAGCAGGACTATCTCCCTTGCTTCCTGCAGTAACAGAGGCCCTGAAAGGAGCTGACTTTGCTTCTTCAGGATGCTTTCTGTTCAAAATGGCAGCGCCTAAATACAGCTCACACAAATCATTCATTCCTTTTGCTTCCAGATTTTTCTCTTGGGGCACCCAATTTCATATACAGGTTAGAAAAAGCTTAAAACCATTCAGCATGCCCAAAACTGGAGGATCTCACCAGCTGGCACTGATCACACTGGAGTCCCTTCAGGGATGACCATGCTTAGGAGAGGCTCCCCATTACCTTCACCAGAAAGACTCCTACAAGACTGAATAATTTTTTTATTAGTGAGATCCTCCAGTATATTTTTCCACAAGATTCTCCTTGCACAGACCCATGTATTTGCATGAGGTCTATAGAAAAACTTGGGAGAAGGAGATTTTAAGGTTCCTGACAGTTTCATTCATGATAACGAAGCCGAGAGAGAAGTGAAAGGCACCAGCAGGAGTAAAAGGAGATAAAACAGCAGAGCAGATATGGATCTTGTGAATCCTCTCAAAAACAGTGTTGCAACAGCAAAAGCATTTCCACCACATGCTGAACACCCTACCGTATCTGTAACATCCCCTTTGTGAGAGAGAGAAGCAGATGCTCAAATGCCTTCTGCAGCCTATTGTCTGGAAATGCTATGAGCCCATTTTTCTTTACAGCCCCATCAGTGTTCCTTAATAACATGGTGTGTGGAAACAGAATTATTCCCCATGTCCCCTTCCCTGTTATTCAGTTGCGTTGTTGCCACGTGACAGCTCCTGTCGTGCTCCTTCCCTGCAACTGATCACACATCATATCTGCTGCCACTGAAGGGCTCTCCCTCCTCACAGAGCAGCTTCTGGGCTCCAATTCCTCACAGAGCACAGAACCCACCCAAACACCAGTTTCTGCCTCAGCTGCAGGTCCCCCTGTTCAGCTGGCACTTACTGGAGGGAACAGAACAACACTGCACCTCCCCTGATCCTCTGTGGAGGATAAAGGGATTTGTTCCTCATCGTGCCTCATGCCTGCATCCTAGAACAGAAGCTTCCAGAGGGCTTATCTCTCCTTGCAAACCCAGTAGTAACAGCTTGTTGACATTGAATTCACAGTTACAGATATTACTAGATATCCACACATACACTTTTTTCCTAAAGCTCTTACACGATCCAAGCCTGGAAGTTTTAAAAAGAAGGACTATGTCAGTCAAATGTATCATTTTTGATCAGACTGGTCATAACAACAAAAGTCTAATATAGGTTTAGCCAGCATAATCCTGCATGGGAAAAGGAGAACCAGTCCTACTGGTGTCTGAAACATTCATATCACATGCATACATACACGGATCAGCAGAGCTGAACTTCACAGGGTGCCCTTTACCTATTCAGTACAAAAAGGCACATCATGAAGCCTGTGAAGGGCACTCTCCCAGGATACTGTGTAAGCAAAGCACTCCTACAGTGGATGTAGCGACACCCATAAATTTGGATTTTATGCAAATACAGCCAACTCAGGAGAGGTGAGACCCAGGCACATTTTCAGACACAGTTTGCCAGCACAACAAGAACAGCACACCAAGTTTACAGGTTCACAGCTCTGCCACCCTGACTCACACAGCTACGCCAACAGAAATCTAGCATTGCTGAAAGTGCTATCTGTAGTCTAGACAATCCACGTGGTGGTCTGGCACTCTAAAATTCAAGTTGATAATAAGAGTAACTTTCTTTAAAGAGACTGTAAATACTGAGTTATAGCAAGACTGTATCCCTTAATGAGCACACATAGATAATTTATGCTGTTCTTCCTATGCTCAGCCACACATTTTTATTTTGTCATACATCACATTGATGCTGGCAGTAAATCTCTACAATATCTAGTCCTCCCTCCATAATAGGAAAACTCATTAATATGCCCCAGCTGCTTTAGGACACTTTGACATGAATTTATGAATATTCAATTTCCATCTAGTACTCAGCTTCTTTGTGTCCAACCACTGCTGTCTTGAGGAGAGGCTGCCAAAGATTTCGTAACACTTTGAGCCCTCGCATTATGAAATCAGCAATATGTTTAGTGTCAATAAAGCCCTGGGAACAGCCTCATTTTTCAAGAGCCAGTGGCAATTGGAGGCCTTCAGCAGCTTGCCCAAACACTGTGTTGCAGCAAGCGAGACCTTTCACACCACAAAAATTGTCACCTCAGCACAGGACACCTGTCATTGCCACGCTGGGAGCAGATTTCTTGCAAAGCAGAACACACCTCCCAGGAAAAATAACTTGGAGGTGTGAGCGATTTTTCAGCTTTGATGAAAACTGGCCAGATGAAGGAAAGGGAAGCTTTTGTGCACACCTCAATGCATTATTCACAGAGAAACACCAAAGCTGGGGTTGGAAGGGACCTCCAGAGACCATCTGCCCAGCCCTCCTACTAAAGCAGTTTCATTTAGAGCAGGTTGCACAGGTAGGTTTTGAATATCCCCACAAAAGGAAACTCCATAACCTCTATGGGCAGCCTGTTCAAGTGCTCTGTCAGCCTCAAAGTGAACATTTTCTTCCTCACACTTAGATAAAACTTCCAGCTTCTGCCCATTGCTCCTTGTCCTGTCACTGGGGACCACTAAAAATAGTCTGGTCCCATCCTCCTGACTTGGCCAGGTAAATTTTAAAAGATATGAAATCTAAACCAGAAACTGTAAGTTTCATAAAAACAACTGGAATTTTGGTTTCATAAAAATGACGAACTTCAGACAGCTTTGCATGCATTCTCCTCCTCAAAACTGGAGAAACCAAGCCCAGGCAAGTGTTAGAGCCTACAGCAGAACAGCAGATCTGGGCAGCAACTCGTGCTCCTGACAGCTCCACTCCTCCCAGCACTCCCATCCACCCAATCCAGGAGCAAAGCAGCACAGCCCTTCTTAGGATTTAACACTGTTTGAGTCAGCACACACCGTGCTCAGGCAACTGTGCCTGGAGAGCTGGCAGCCCCTGAGGGGTTGGACACTTCCAGGGGCACCATCCTTAACCCCACAGAAGTCCTGCCACCCCATTCCAAGCAGTTCCCAGCAGCAGCAAGAGAGGAGTCAGACACCGGCCCCCAAGCAATCACTAAGGCAGATAAACAGAGGAAATGGCTCCACTTGGGAGGTGATTCAAAGCCACAGGCACATATCCAGCTGTGAGCACTCTATCTGTTCCCTTCTAGGAAAGAGCACCATCCTCTAAGCCAGGCTTTTATCCAGCCCAGGAAGACAACGACCTTTTAAGTGGTAAGTGCTGAGCATAATTCATTTTCATCCTTCACTTCCTTTGAAAAAAGTAATGGGACAAATTTAAAAATGAGTGAGCAGCTTGAAAATTGGTTTAAGCTTCTGTAAACTCATCTATTATTCGAGGCACAAGATTTGTTTTAAACAAGTTCCACCAGACCAGTGAACATTAGATAAAGGAGGTGAGAAAGATTGCTGTCAGCAAGATGAAAACCTGAAGCACAAAGCTGAGATGGGAACTGGAATTTTAGAGTGAGGGACCATTAGTTTATTGACAGAGAAATGGAAAGAGCTAGGGACAGAGCAGTCTATGGGAGTAATTATACTCTGCTTATCTTAATTTCACCCTAAAATAAAACCATAATGCTGTCAACACCCTTCCTGCCCTAACCTGCTAATTTATTAGGTTCTGTTAAAGAGCTGTCCCAAGTATGATGCAGTTCTAACACACAAAAGACCCCAGCTCTCTGCCACCAGGCTCCCTGGGCACATGTTCATAGCTCCACTGCACAACTCATCACCAGCCAGCACAAACCCACCACATGGACAAAACAGCAAGATAAGCAGCAAGGCAGAAGCACAGACACAACTTAAACAGTCCATTGTGAGCCTCCAGGGAAAACTGCTGTGCCCAGGATGTCCAAACTCCTGCTGCACTTCACACAGCTAATCCCTTCCTACACCTGCAAAGGGCATTTCAGCACAACCAGAATATCAGGACTTACTCAGTTTCCAGAAAAGCACCCAGCCCTCCCAGCCCAACACCAATAAGCAGAGAGTTTTCCCAGCCCTGTGCATGCAGCTCTGGCCTGCAGCCAAGCAGCTCCCACACAGCTGCTGAGTAAGAGCAGCCCTTCCACTCGATGGTCCTTTTGGCACCCCGCAGCAAGCTGGGACACTCCTTGCAAAGGCAGCAACAGAGGCAGCTTTGGCCCTGCCACAGGAGCACAGAGGACACAGCCCTCCCATGCCATGTGCTGCAGTGCTGCAATGCCAGCTGATCAGGGACAAGGACCCCAGAGCAATTCCAGTGGCACTTACCCACTCAGAGGTCTGCTCTTTCTGATCTCGAAGAACTGTGTTCCCGTGTGATTGTATCTGCATTTTGCCTGTTAAGGGAAAGGAACTGGAACAGCCAAGCAATAAAATAACACTGCTGAAAAGGTGAATTTCAGTTCTGAGGTCCTGCTGAAACACAAAACAGACAGTAAAAGCTGTTGACTCTCAGATATGAAACATATGGCATGTAAAATAAAGCAAAACTTGTCACTTGTCTTTTTATATGACTTATTAACAGCAGTAGGTGCAGAATCATATATTAAGGTTGACCATCTAAAATGACACTCAAACTCAGCATTTGAAGGTTTTAGACTCTCTTTTGCACTAGGTCCTGCTCACTACTAGGTTGCAAGTTTGGAAAAAAGTCTCCCATATGGGCCAGAGAAAGCTTTCATAGCTTACCCTAACCAATCAACATAATCCATGGTCTGAAAAAACTTATTTCCTTTAGAAGTCTTTTAACTCCATCAGCCTCATGGCTCACTGTGACCTGTCAACCAAAATCATTGCAGGTGCATCCCTTCACACTTAGAAAATAGAAACCATTCTCTAAAAACACAATGCTCTTGAAATGAAAACAACCAGCTACGTGCAAGCCAAGGTCATTAGTTAACACTAATTGCAGAAAAGTTCATCACAAAATGATGCCAGCAGACAGTCAACCAAATCTCAGCACCACCTTCCTAGCAGCATCAACAGAAGCAGCCTCTTCCCTGCTCCTTGTGTATTTCCGTCCAAGCAGCAATGCAATAAATCAGACCAGGAAAACAATCTGTTCAGTAAAAACAAAAACAAAACAAAAAACCCAATTAAGTTTTGTAAAAAAAAAAAAAAAAAAAAATCACACTGCCCTTATTTTTGATAGGTTACTTTTCCAGTTGAATCTCCTTCCTAACCTAGTATCTAGTACCTAAATTCTATTCCCATCAGAATGTTCATGCCAGTAAAACTGATGCTACCAGGGCACTAGCAGGTGACCCCATGGAAGCTGAGAGTTGCTTGCAAAGTATAAATAGCACAGCTGCTGTATGTATAACCATAGCCTAAATAAAAACTCCAGCTCTCAGCAGGATGCTTGAACTGACTTCAATTAGAGTTCAGAGCTTTCCACAAACAAGGCTTTACTTCCCTCCTGCCTTCAAAACTAACTCATGAGGCCCTCTCAGGGTGCTCTGCACAAAGCACACGTCCTGCAGCCCTCAAAGGAAGCCCAGACGCTGCTCCCCAGCCCCGCTTTGAAGTTTTTCTGAACACAGACCCAAACCCTGTGCCTAAGGCCTGCTCCTGCTACACAGCAGAATTCAGGATTTCAAATCCACTGTGGGGGGAGGTGGGGGATAATGTCATTTTTGGAGCTCTGTATGGCACGGTATCCTCTCTGGCACAATCCCAGGGAGCAAGAAGCCTCCTGTCCTGGCCCAGTGGCTGCCATAGAGAAGAGAAATGCACCATCTCCCTGCAGAGCAGGCAGGCCCAGGCTCCCTGCCCAGGGCAGCTGCTGCAGCTCCAGGCCTGCCTTGATCCCAGCCACGACTGCCCCCGGCTCACCACGCCTGCTATTTCTGGATGCTCTTCCAGCTGCCTCGCGTATCCTTCTTAATCCTTACCAGCACTTCACACTCATTCCTCATCCCCCCAGTTTCCCCACGTACACAGAAAGGCAGAGTTTAGGAAAAAAGGGAAACAGAAGAGCAGCATCTGGGCCAGCAACCTTCCCTGAAATTATCTGTCAGCAATGGAAAGGCAGGAATTGGGCGTGAGGCAGTGACAGACAGGCTAGACAGATGTGTAGATCCCTGATGAATCCCCAAGCAAGGTGGAACATGTGGAAGGGAGATGCCTTTGGTCAGTTCCTGTGTCACAGGCAAGCCTGCCCACCTTGGGGTCAGGACAGCTGCTTGTGCCCCCCACCCCAGTGACAAGCACTCCCTGCAGGCTGAGCACACAGGCAATCCTCAGGGGCTGCCCAGGCACAGGGAGAGAGGGTTTGACATAACACTGGCTCCCTCTTAGTGGCTTTATGACAAGATACCATATTATTTCTCCAGGCATCATGATCCAATCATAATATCCTCATACATCAACTTCAAAATAAGCACTTCTATTCCCACCAATGTCACTCCAGTTAAATTTTTCAGTATAATTTAAAGCTATTACATCTCCCAGAGGACTGCTATGACAAGCTCAGTGCTGCTGGAGCTATCACAAATCCCTGGAGGCATCCCTTTACCCCCAAATGATCCCAAGCCCTTGCAACCAGCTAAAGCTTCAGTAGAGCTCTGTTAATTCACACCAGGCACAAGTCAGCCTTCATTCCAGAGAACACACACAGGAGAAGGATACTGCAGCATCTTCATGTAGGTCTGTATTGCCTGGAGCCATTCTGGGATTGACATGGAGAGCTTGTAGTTTGGCACTGGCGGCACTGAGGGCTGGACACGAGAAAGAAGATGAAGAGGTTAGACAGGCAGGGCTCCCTGCAGAGCAGATAAGTGATTTACTGAGCAGTGGCATGTGCTCAGTGCAACACCACGCTGCAGCACAGATGGCTTAAGCCCCACGTGAGCTCAGGCATCAGGCAAAGTCATCCTGCTGACCACGGGGGCTGCCCCAGCAGCAGAGCCAGCCCTGCCCTGCACAGAGACCGTGGCAGGCTGATCATCAGAGCATCCCTCAAACAGCCCCTATGCAGGCAGGCAGTGCAGCACAGAAAGCCTCTGCTTCCCATTCCCATCCCCCAGCACAGGGCAGTTTGGATGAGCAGAGTCCCAGCACTGACTCTGCTGTGCTCCCTCCCCCTGGAAGCCATTTCAAGTCTCATTTCTGGCCTCCTTTACCACAAGAGAAAGATAAAAGGAGACAAGGATCCTGGTCTGCATAATTTCCCATCTGCCATATGTCTGCAGCACGCTTGCTGGGGAGGGAGAGCACAGCACCCAGAAGACCACCTGGGACCCAAATATTTAATGACATTAAGACACTTAAAGATATAGACTGGCAACATAATGGGATTTTTCCAAAATCTCATAAGACATCTGCTTGTGCCTAAGCATTTTAAGAAGGCAGGCCCTCAATCCACGTTTAATCCCCACAGCTATTTGGCTCCTGAGCCTGCAGCCATGCAGGAAAGGGGCACAACCTTGTCCCAAGTCCACTTATTTCAGGGGTGAAACTGCAAAATATGGGGTCAGCAGATATTAAAGTAGGCAGCACGACTAAAAAGAAGTCAGCACAATTCTCACAAACACAGTGGAGGAAGCAATTTGAATATTAATGCAGACTCAAATTCAGGAACCAGCAATTTGGGCAGCTGTGACAAGGTGCAAAGAAAAGTGTCTGTGGGACCACACTGGTGTAACCAGTTTAAAGCTCATAAAGTGACATATCACTGTCCTTAATATACTTCAAGTCAGCAATTACTGATAAGAACAGCAAGCTCAGGTGGTATGGGGCATCTTTGCCACAAAGACTGTCCTCTCCAGTACCCATCTCTGTTAAGATTGTGTGTTTGCTTTCAGAGAATGAGCACTGGTAATCCCAAGGCAACAAAACACAGAATTTACTACACGCAGCAAGTTACTACAGCAAAGCAGTAAATACATCTTGGAGAAGGAGGGAGAAAACACCAAACCAGAGACTCCTACACTCCTGGCACACAGAAACAAACTGTAAGTGGCAAGCAGATGGCAAGGCTTCCAGCTCGCCCCCGCCATCCCAGTGCTACATGGTGGCTGCACACATGGGCTGTCTCCTCTCACCACTGGGAGTTATGAGCAAGACTCATTAGCACTTCTTAATCATGATTTTCATGCCTAAGCTCTTCATTAGAGGAATTTTCTTTTGGTTCCACAGGTTCCTTTCCCACCCAGCCCCTTTGGGCTGGATGAATTATTCACCTGTCCCTTCCAGCACAAAGGCCTCAACACACCAGATAAGGCTCAGGTTCCAGAAGCAGCAAGAAGCTGACAAAGGTAACTCTGGCAGGGCTGTCACACCTCCCTGGGAGGGCCATTTCTGCTCCAATACACTCAGTCCTTTGCTTCAAGGAATACAGAAGCTCTAGGTGCATGCCTGCACTTACACAACACCCGAGCAATGGGAGCCCCAGCCAGAGAGGAGCCTGCAGAGGTGGGAATTCCATCCTTCTCCCAGCCCTCACCCTGCTGTGGGAGCCAGGACAGCATCCCACAGGGACAGCAGCAGTGTGGACAGACACAGCCCTTCCTGAAACCCACAGAGGCCACCCTCACCAAGGGGACAGGTTCACACTCCAGGTGAGGTGCTCCCCATCTCCAAGGTAGGCGATCACATTATCCAAGGAGGTTGATGGTGTCAGATACCAGAGCACAGCCTAGAAAAGAGAACCAGGGTTTTCCCACTGGCTAGAACACATTCCAGTTACCTCAGCAGGCCTGCTGGGCCAGAAGGCTCAAGCTCCTCCAGATCTCAGGCAAGAAGGGAGCAGCATCCATAAGCCTGATGCCACACAGGGCAGCACTGCTCTCCTCTCTCCACGCAGGGCAGGCAGGACACACACCATGCTGCCAGCCAGGCCAGGCACTGGGGAGCCACACACCACTCCCACTCCCTCCAAACATGTTTCCCTCCCTGATTCTGCCCCAGCTGCAGAAGGACTGATCTGGGCACCCACTCAGCATGGAGCAGAAGCCAGGGCTGCACGATACAAGTGCAGAAAAGCACAGCTCTGTTTCCATTGAGGATGCAGCCCTCCAGCTCCTGGGATGCATCCAGAGCAGCAAGGAGCAGGCAAGAGGTCATGGATGGCAAGAGGAAATGCAGACACAGCACTACAGGCCATGAATTTGAAAAGCAAGTGAAACTCAGAGGCAAGTCAGATGAAAAGCCTTGACCTTATATCAGTCTTTCCAAGGAACTGCAGCTCCAGACAGTGGAGCTGCTGCAGTGCAAGACCACGTGGCAGAACTGGAGGCTCATCCCATGGCTGGAAATGCTGTAGTCTCACTTTACCACAAACATCCTGTGTGGAACTCCTTTTGCCCAAATCCACTGTCTCACTTAATGACCAGAAAGTCATTTTCTACCAGCTCCCCCTGCAAGCACTCTGTTACTCAGCACAGATGAAGCTGACAGGCATGAGTTCTCAAAGCTGCTGAGAGGTTTAATTTATTACAATCTCCAAGTACCTCCAAGATCACAGAACAAGTAAAGGATTGCACAGCCCTTCCAAACCGTGAGCCTGCACTATTTGCAGAGCTCAAGCCAACAGCCAGAGGTGGGGAGCCCACAGGTTCCAAAAGAGCCCTTGCAGACAAGCCAGCTTTGTGTAAGGACTCTGCCTCTGAGAGACATGCAGCCCTGCACCTCTGCAGCTTGCATTCATTGCAGTAAGGACAAACCTCACAGACACAGTCAGAAGCTACTTACACCCTGCGTGTATGATTGCTGAGACTAATGCCAAGATGATTAGAGCAATCAAGCGGAGCTTCTTGGAGAGGGGATGAAAACTCTCTCCCATCACTAGGGATTAGGAACAGATCAGATGCAGAAATGGAGCAGTTGCACATGCCACTCACTCAGCCTGAACCAACTACCCATGCAAGCAGATTACAAATCATCTTCTCACAGGCATGAGTTTCCCTCATAATTCCCAAACAGCAGCACCTGGTCTTTTGCAGGGTGACACACACCCTGCAGCACAAGCCAATTAAAATAATTTGTACCACCATTTAAGGAACAAGTCTCCACTCACATTCCTACTCTGACCCAGAAATTACCATCACAACTTTGGTAATCCACTATCACTTTGGCAAAATACCCCTAACCTTCATTTGCTCACCCGAGCTCTGTCTGCCCTAATAAGGACCAGACAGTCCTCAAACTACTTTCTGACCCCAGAGGTGCCACACTCAGCCAGCAACAGCTACTTAGTCACAGAGGGCACCAGGTCCTCCTGCCCCTGAAGAAACTAATCACTGTAACAGAGATTTTGCATCCAGGCACTGCTGGAGGAGTACAACTCCTATAGCACTGGGCACTGAGCATCAACATCAAATGATGTGGCAAGGCAGATTTCAAAACATTTTTTTTCTGCACAGCTTACACAGATGCTACAGAGAGTGATCCCAGAGCTGTGGCACTGAGGAAGAAGCCATGGGCAGTGCTCTCTGGGACATTCCCACAGGAATACAGTGTGCAGGCCAGACATTGGAGCCACTGGCATGTCGTCACCAGATGCTCTGTCAGTCACCAAGGGTGTCTCCTGTAAAAGTTACGTGCTCTGGAGCTGGGAAGTAAAGGATGAAAGTCAAGTCTAGCATGTGCTTTGCCATCTCTTAACACCAAGTGGGCTTGCAGGCCATCTGGACTGGCATAAGCTGGTCAGGCTGCTGGAACAAGAAGTTCTGCCCAGTCCCTGCCCCTTCATTTCCACCTCAAGTGCTTGTGTAAGTACAAGATGAACCACAGCAAGGAACCACAAACTCAGCATAACCTGATTATTCTTTAGTTGGATGTGCTCCCCCAGCCAAACAAAGGCTGGTTCCAGCACAAGGAGAGCAGAGAGGAGAGAGATAGTCCCTTCTGCACCTGCACTAGACTGAACATTGCAGAAGAGAGATGAAAGGCCTTCTCAGCCCGCAGCTTATTTGACAAGCACCTTCTCAATACAGCCCTACACAACAAGATTTCAACTTCCCTGTGCACAGAATTTCCTTTCTACTCCATGAATAGAACAGGCATATGGTTCATGTCAGTATCACTGACAGCTTGGACCATGACAGCAGCAGCCCAACCATCTCACCCCAACACACACAGGGGTATGAACCAAGCCAGACTCCAGCGGTCAGCTCACATTAATACTGCCTGATGTGAGCAGTGAATCAAGCTCAAAATCTGCCAAAGCAGAGAGTGTTAAAGACATTGTGAGCACTAATGCAGCACAGTGTCAAGAAGCCTTGGAACAGCAGCAGACATCAACATTTTATTTGCTGTCTGGAGGAAAAAGACTTGGGTGAGGCAGAGCTGTTTGGGGCTTGTACTGAGGAACATATCAGACAAAAGCATTTGGAATCTTTCCACATACTGGAAAAGAAATGTCTGAGTTTTAAATCCCTTGTTACATTTGAGGAGCAACGCTGTGTTTAAGGAAACACCTGTGTTCCAAAAGCAAAACAAAAACCTGCTTGAAATTGCACAAAATGCTTCACTCAGTCCCTGAAGATTTAACTTTTGTTTTCTGGTTTTTTCTCCCCAAGCTAAAACGAGGAATTTTCTTCTTGCTTGTTCCCCAGGACACCCAGCGCATTCCCTAAGCACCCGCAGCCCCGTTCCCCGTTCCGGGCGCTTTGGGACAGCGGATACCCCGTCCATCCCCGCAGTGTCCCAGAGCATCCTGCGGGCAGCGGTGTCACCCCCTCCGAGCCGGCCCCGGAGCGGCGGACCGCGGCAGCCGCAGGACGCGGCCCCGGGGCTGGCTGTCACCCGCCGCCCCGCACGAGGGACGCACGGCGGCTCCGCCTTACCCGAGCCAGGCGGGCGGCGCTCCGGATGGCCGCGGCCACGGCCCCGCCGTCGGGGTGCACCCGCTCCACGTGGCCCCACATGCGCTCCCAGGTCTGCCCGTCCATGGGGAAGCCGCTCTTGTTCACCAGGAAGAGCGAGCCGCCGTCCCGCTGCTGCTCCTGCTCCTCCTCCTCCGAGCCCCCGCCGCTCCCGCTGCCGCCGCCGCCCGCCGCCCGCGGCTGAGCGCTCCGCGACCGGCCGCCCTCCTTGCCGGCCGCCGCACGCCGCCCGCTCCCGCGGCAGCCGCCGCCGCGGCCCGCCACGCCCGTCATGGCCCCGCGGCCATGCCCGGGACCGGCACCGGGACTAGGACCGCTGCCGGGATGCGCCCCACGGCCTCGCCGCCGCCGCCCGGCCGCTCTTTGTATGTATGTATGTATGTATGTATGTGTATGTATGTGTGTGTGTGTGTGTGTGTGTGTGTGTGTGTGTGTGTGTGTGTGTGCGTGTGTGCGCCTGTGAGGGGCGTGCGGAGGAGGCCGGGCGGGGGCGGTCCCTCGCTAGCGACGCCGGCCCGCTCGCTCCGGGCGCCCCATCCCGACCCCGGTACCGGCCGCGGCCGCGCAGGGGGCGCGCCCCGCGCCGCGCGCCATGCCGCGCGTTACCGCGCGACCGGCCGCCCGCCCGCCCGCGGCGCGCTCCCATTGGCCGCCGCAACAAAGAGGGGCGGGGCCAGCGGGGCGGTGCGGGCCGCCACTGGCCGGGACGCCGCCGGGAGGCGCCCCCTGCTGGACAGCGCGGGGCACCACAGCCGGGCGGCGCAGCCCGAGCGCTTTCGCCCTCAGCCGAGCCGGACCGAACCGAACCGTAGCTCGTGCCAGGTCGAGCTGAGCCGAGCCGAGCCAGGTCGAGCCCAGCGCAGCCAAACCCAGCAGAGCCGAGCCCGGCCCCTCCGAGCGCGGCGATCCCCTGAAGCCGAACCCAGCCCAGCGCAGCCCGAGCCCAGCCGTGTGTCCCTGTCCCCAGTGCGGGATGGAGGCCGGAGGATGGAAGTCCGCCTCGGAGAGAGCCGGGCTGTTCGCTCTTCCCAGCAGAGCTGGGAGATCCCTGTTAAGCACACAGCGGTGCGGTGGTGGCAGTGAGATCCTGAAGGCAAAGCGCCTGTGAGGGGAGGGCAGAGGAGCCCCAGGCCCGGCACAGACCGCCCTGGCCGTGCTGCCCGCTCCGGCGCCCACCGTGCCCTGATGGCTGGGGCCAACCTCGGACGGGAATTTTCAGCTCTTCCTGTCAAGCACAACAGTGTCAGTGTAATAATGCATCTGCTAGAACTGTGAGTGACTCCCATCAGATACAAATAGTGTGAAAAACATTGCTCCCATCCCCTGACCATGCGCTCAGACACTGCTGCAGCTCTGATCTGCCCTGCTCCCAGTCAGGAATACATTTCTGCCGTCCCTAATCAGCTTCCCAAGGCTCTCAGGAGCCAGGAGTGCATGATGAGTTGCTAATCACTCTCCACAGGAGCCGGTGTCTCTGTGAGTCCTAGCAGTAATCCTCCCTGCTGTCTCCTAGCCACATGGCATGCCAGAATCTCACCAGGGACTTTAACAGAAGGGAGGACAGCGAAAAGCTGCTCCATCAGCTAAAGCAAATCAAGGGCTTCAGCTTACATGGCTCCCAGTGTCAGCTTTCAACCCAGTGTAGAGACCCCCCAAACTGAATGTGGGGCTCTGTGTGTAAGTGGCAACACAATCCGGGGGAAAGGGGCAAAGGTCAGGGTGGATTTAGAGCTGCTGTGAAGTCTTCAACCTCTCCACTATGTCCTGCATTTCCCTAATCATCAAGCAAACGCTGCAGATGGAGGGAAAATGTGCATCCATGCTGGGCAGAGATGATACACACGCCTACACCCTGCTGGGTTTGGAAGCAGGATCCCAGGGGAAGCAGTCTCTCCTTCTGGAGCACAGATGATGCCGAACATCAGCAAGATGTGAGGGCACCAAGAGGAGTTCCCAATGGGAGGTGATGAAACACAGAGACCCAGAGAGGCTGCAGATGGCTGCAGACACAGAGGAGAGGGCTCTCAAGGAGCCAAGGGAGGCTCAGGCAAGACAGTGCAAGGGAAGGAAGGCCAAGAAAGCCTGTGAGGTCACCGGAGCAGAGCCAGGGGAAAGTCTGAAAAGTCCTTCAGACATGGATCTTAGAACTAATGGGACAGTGCAGGTGGTGGCATCCATGTGTGAACAGCTGAGGGGCACACTGCATGTGCCGGAGCCTGGAGTGCTGGGATTACACAGCACAATGTCACCCTCAAGGATGCTCATACACAAGCTGGCTGTCATGTATATCCCAGAGCCTTGCTCCCTGTTGGAACAGGCAACCATGCTGAGGCTGTCACAGCCCTGCTCAGTGCTGCTTCACTGCCCAGAGCAGCCAGGAACCTTCAGATCATATTTCACTACACCCACCCTGGGAGGGTGAAGATGAGTGATGCCACGTGCTTTGTCGTCAAAGCCTCCTGCATCCACCATGTCAGGGCCTGCTCCATGCCAGAGGGAAGGACTCTCCCTGGCCAGACAGGTCAGGGGCTTGGCAAGGTTTAGACACCACAGCTCTGCTCACAGCAGTCTGCAGCATCCAGACCACTTCCAATCAGGACTGAAAGAAAGAAAATTCTTACCAGCTCCTCCCTGATGCTCAGGTGAAGAGTGACAAGTTGAACTCCCAGAGGTCAGTCAGTGTGTCCAAGGCCAGCTGTGGGCTGGACAGGCAGGGCAGAAGTTACCTGGTGTCCTGGAGCTAAAGGCGACTTCAAAGCAACAGCCTAAGGAAATAAAAGTAGAGTCCCTAAGTCCCTACAACTAAGGGAGAGCCTTAATAACCCTCTCACCAGCTACAAATGAGGTGTAAAAATAGAATAATGCTGCTTTGGATTAGCCAAAGCTCTCCCTGGTATTAGTTATGAACAGATACTCAAGATGAGTAAGGGCAGGATGGGATATGCATCATGCCCCCAACTTTCACCTCGTGGGGCCACTTAATTTTGATACCGTGACTCTAGGCAGAGCTGCCTTCCTCCCTGCTCTGTTTGCAGGTCTTCCTCTTACACCAGGCTCCTGCCCAGCCTCTGTCCCAGTGTGCCAGACCCCTTTGACTTTGAAATTCAGTCCCTTTGTATGGATGTACCTTTCTAAAGCTAGCTCTGAACAGCACTTCCATCTACAGTCCTATTCCTAGTGCAGAGCTCATTGCTACCACAGCTGCTTTCTGGGTCAAAGGAACTAATTTGATCATAGAATCATCATGTAAGAGGGTTTTAACCTTCATTATTTCCAATTGCAGACTCATTTAAATACAGCATTCAAAAGGCCCTGCAGTGCAATTACACAACCAAGTGCAGGAAACCTAATAGCTCTTAATTTGCACCATGGCAGCAAGGTGATAGCATTGGCACTTTTTCCAAGCAGGCTTCTTCTCCCAAGTGCCCCCCCCCCCCCCCCCCACAAGGAGTCCCACCATCCTGTCCCTCTGAGAGCAAACAGAAGTGAATTCAGCCTGGCCACACAGCAAACTCTCACTGCCCTGTGCTGTTGAGCAGAGGAAGTTCATTCATGTATTTATTTGGACTTGTCTGGGAAAGCACTTCCTCTATTACCCATTGTTTCCAAACAGCCCTTCTGGTGCGAGGAGCCAGCAGGAGAAGGCTTTCATGGGCAGCAGCTCCAGCCTGGCCTGGCCTCAGAAGAGGGAGCTGCAGCCAGGCTGGGGAGGGATGACTGGTGTCATTTGCTGTCCCATGGCCTGTGAGTTCTCATGCTCCTGCTTTGCTGCTTGGATATTCAGTGGTTTTCTGCTCTGCAGATCTTTTGCCAGCACAGCTCCAGCCTTTTCTAAGATCTTTGTCATGCCTTGTCCAGACTCTACTATCAACAAACCTTGTAATGTGAAAACACTTCTCACTGTGAACGGGAATGCCTCTCTGTGCTACCAGGGCCACAAGGGGGGCAACAAACCCAGAAGTGAAACAAGACTAGCAGCAGCACTGCAGCAAAGGATGGGCTGGTCAGTAGATTGCCCTTGCCCCTGCCCTGCCTGACCAGCCCCAGCTCTGCAACCTTGGAGCCCTCCAAGCCAGGCCATGCAGCAATTCCCCGGGTCCCAGTCCACAACAGGACCATTCTCAGAGCCACAGCACACAGCTGGCCCTGGTGCGTTTGCTTTGATGCCTCTGCAGGCAGGCAGAGGGCAGCTGCTCCAGCCCAGCCAGCAGGGGCAGAGGACACGTTTTATTCCAACCCTCCTAGGAACAGATTAAGTTTTCTTTTGTGCAAGAAGGGAGTGTTCAAATCTGGTGCCATCCAAGGCAGTGCTGGGAAGCAAAAGCTTGTTTATCTTTTCCTCCTGTGAAAAATGCCAATCACTTGTTTTTAAAATTTTTAAAGTTTAATGGTAATAAAATGGTTATAAAAATAGTAATACAATTAGAGTAATAATAATTTGGACAATTTCAATTAGGACAATATGAGACAATAGAGACAAAGAGTTACGGACGTCCGGGTACCTTCTTCTGGGCAGCGCAGCCCGAAAAAGGACACCACGTTAACAGAGGATTTCCCCCTTAAAAACAACAGCCTGTTGCATATTCATACACCTCATACATGATGCATAAATTCCATTCAAACACAGGATTCTGTCTGGTCATCGTCAGCTTCTTCCTCTGAATCCTAACAGCACCTTCGAGGCAGGAAGAAATTAGTTTCTTCTGATAAGAGAGCAATAAATTCCCTTTCTCTGAAAGATTTAGGTGTTCTGTGGCTGCTATCTCACTGCAAGTCCTTTCTTTAAAAAAACCATCCTACATAGCATAGTTTCTATTTTAACATTTTTTATAACCTAAAACTATATTTAACACACTACTTAAGAAAATTAATGCAGCATTACTTTCTAACATAACACATATAATATTCATTTTAATATTTGTGAAAAACCAATCATAAAATATACATTTTTTACACTCCTTCCTTCCATCAGATGGTAACAGGACAGATCCAGACCTGGGCTGTTTCCCAGGTCAGTAAAAGTGGACACCAGCGCTGTACCAGTATCAGTTACTGGTGGAGCAGGAAATGTGCCCAGCACCTCCAGCTGGCAGCACTCAGTGCAAAAGCCTGAAGCCTGGATACCTTCCCAGTGAGAGGAAAGAGTCCTTACAAACAATTTTACGGGTGAAGGTGTGGACGCTAACATCTCTGAAAAGGGGCTCAATGTCTCTGCTAACTGTGGGCAGCAGGTTCCTTGCAGAGCCCTGACAGCTCAGCTACTGAACCAAACAAGTGGGGTCTGCACCAGCCTGAGTTTCTGAACTTTGGGGTAAAATAGCAGGTTCAAGGGGGGAATATGTGGTAAGCATTTAGTGAAGGCTGTGCCTTCCTAGTACCTCAGCCAATAAGGAAAGGAAGGGAGAAACATGTAGTCGGGAGTTGAGGATAAAAGGAGGCTGCACCCTCCAAAACCTCGGGAGAGAAGGGTTTGTGGGCTTGTGCTTCAGTGGACTCTCTTCCTTTATGCAAGTAAACTTGCAGGACTCCTCTGCCTCCTTTTTGGACATAAACCTCTGGTGTTTATGGATTTTTCTGGCACCAGCTTGGGCACACTGTTCTGCCAAAGCCAGGCCGAGTGACCTCAATGGTTTTCTCTGCACTTAGCAGCCAGCAGAGCGGCTGCAGGCCACAAGGGATAATCCTACAGGGGTGCTTCAGCTTTGCAGAGGGCAGCAGGAAAACACAGGTCAAGAAAGTTTGCCTGCTTAAAGTAAATTGCATTATTGCAATGCAAATATTGGCCCATTTCCTGAAAAGACCATAGTGACCTCATTTGATCCTTTGAAAGGAATATAACATTTGTTTATTTGGGGCTTTTTTCCTAAATTGAACATTATGTTGGAATGGGATTCTTTCAGTGATGAAATGAAAGGTCAGACTGTGATAAGGATGTAACCATGGCAATATGGGAATGGCATGGCTGTTGGTAGACGTTTGCAGGAGCGATTTGCGTAACCAATAAACTTTCTGTACTCATAGAATTTCCCTGTGATCACTGGGAAAATAAATATCTAAAGCAGACTTTAAAAAACCCAAAAAAAAAACCAAAAAGAGGCAAGCTATAAAAGAAATGCCTGAGGGTGTGCTTCCTTGGAGTGTTCCCCAAGGTAGCCCTTTCTGAAAACTCTTAAGCCACTGTTTATTTTGCAATGGTCTAGCAGAAAAAGCAGCCATCAGCTGCTTTGGCTGCCCCAATGAAGAACTTCAGCAGCATGTTTTGATTTCTGCCTGAGCAAGTCCAGGATGTCCTGCAATAATCCTACTGCAACAAATCATTACAGTGTTTATTTTGGATGGGGCTAGATGGACTCCAGTTGTTCTCAGACTAGTCCAACAGGCAAGCTTTTCTTTCATTAAAAAAGATTTTTAAAAGCATTAAAAAAATTCGAAGTGTCATGAAAAGCCTATAAATCAGACCTTCCCCAAAACTGGTTTGCAAATTTTCACTTTCCACTCCCTATTGCAGATGATCATGTCCTAGTAACCTGACTGAGCCTTTGCTGATGGTGAAATAATCTTTTCCATACTTCCTACAGTCACCTCACTCTGGTCTACAACTGATGGCATCAGATAGAGGTGAAACTGTTAGTCCTGAGTGGTACAACATCAGCATCCCAATTAGCCTCCCTTACTCCTGTCTTGTTCCAAAGTCTCAGTCTCAAACATTGCAGTAGCTTTAGAAAATAATTACATCAATACAGTTTTCTCTGAATGTCTTACTTGACACCATATCACATGATTTGTTCTCTGCAGCAAGCTCTGCTTACAAAAAACAAGAAAACACTAATGTAACCTTCCATGAATATTGGCTTCTTTTTTTTTTTTTTATTAATTACTTCTTTAACATTTAGTCACAGGGTAAATTACCCAGCACTTTTTTCTTTTTTTTTCCCAGGGGAGCTGCATAATAAAATACAGGCAGTAAAGAACAGCAGTAGCTGAAAAAATCCGCTCCCTAGAAATGAGATTTCTTTTCAGCAATCATCAGCACCCACAGACCTTGTCACAAAGGAGCTGCCAGTGGTGGCACCAGAGGTGAGAGTCAGGACTTACCTCCGCTGCCAAGTGAGCACCTGAGTCATCCCTGCCTTCCTGGAGAGAGAAATGCGCTGCAAGAAACCCCTGCCTGCTTGAGGTTAGAAGCACAGTTGTTGTTGCTGATCAGAAATAAGTTAAGCAGTCTAGCTGTGCTATGGGATAACCTGTGCCCTCTAGGAACAGTGTGATGCTGGTTAGGGAACACTGACCAAATGTCCTCCTTATTATTAAAGTTCCTCAAATGCATTTTCTTTCCAGGAAGGAAGAAAAGCAGACTGGAAAAGTTATTAAGCCTAGCAATAGAATGTGTCACAAGCCCAAACACCAAAAGCCTTTGAATTGAGATGCTGTGTGAAACCTGCAAAGAGAAATGTGTGATTTACTGTTCCCAGTGCCATGGTGCTGCAAGGTGTCATGACGACACAGATGACTTCATCAAACAATTTTTGATCTGAAGCATCACTTCAAGCATCCCTGGGAGACAGTGCTCTGCAGATTGAGTTCCCCTTTCCAGAGAATGATTGAAGGGTAATCAAAATGCTGCAGAAGCACCTGAAGGTGACAGTAAAATTCAAATATCACAGTCATTTTAAAAATAAAGCTCTTAGAGGAAATGCAGTAATCTGGAGCAAAATTACTTTATTTATTTCAGCCATCTTCATTATTTGCCATGACATGAGTGATAGTAATCTTCAGAGCAAACTGAAGCCTACAGAGCACCTTCTGTCTTTGGAATCAAACTCAGGAATGCTATGTAATCACACAAGCTGTGGACTTGGAGTAGACTCCTTAATGCTCTCAGTGCATGCAGACATTTCAACTCTTATGAGATTCTCGCATTCAGAGCAGATGAAATAAGTCAGAGAAAAATCACACTGACCATGGGGCTTTCTGTTCCCCAAAAGCTGGGGGACCTCTGTATCTCCCCTGGTGACAGGCTGCTTTGGACAATTTTGTCAAGCTTCTGAGCCTTTGAGGCCTTCAGCCCCTTTTGAAGCTTCAGTGGGGCAGTGACAAGATGAGAAATCATGATTTCAGCAAACAAGGCTACACTTTAGGCAGTAGCCTCCAAGTGATTTTTTTTTTTTTTTTTTTTTTTTTTTTGTTTAGCATGAGGGCCTGAAGAAAATTCAGTTGTTCAATTGTGAGCAGAAGATAACACAAATTCAAGTCCCCTGGAGCCAGCTAATGATCTCTGGGTGAGTCATTCTCACTCCCGTGGGACAGAGCCTCTTCATTCCACACAGGATGTACATTCTGTCTAATGCCTGCAGGGTTGTTCAGAACCAGCTGATGAATTATTCTGAGAAAATCAAGTTGCCTTCCAATATTTAGTGGAGAAAATGCCATGCAGAGCCTTGGAAGCTGCACTGTTATATTTTAACTTCTTTTTTTCTTGGCAGCAAGCTGGACAATTTGATTTATAAAAGAATAACTGATTCTGCAGTCAGCTGCAGTCCCTCTATTACCTTAACCAAGCTAGTGATCAACATCTAAAAAGCCTTAGGACTGCCCCATTCTGAAAAAGAAACCTCTCTGGTTCAGCCTAATGCAGGCTAGAAAAACTTCTGAAGCCTTCAATACTTCCCCAGGATTTTTCTATCTGCATGGATTTTGTAGCTTTTGTAGAATCTTGTCTCTGTTTCTGGAAACTCATAACACAAGGCCACAATACTGACAGTGCCCTTTAGATTTACTGCCTTTTTAATGGTCTAAACACTGTTACAAGCAGAAGCAGTTTATTGAGGAATCACTGAAAGTTAGCATCCTAGAGGCTGAATTTTCATCCCTGACATTAAGCAGATATAAGCTGGTTACTCACAAATATATAATTACTCACAAATCAGTAATTATGCCTAACCAGTGCCAATACTTAGCCTTTGTGACATATCTGCTGAAGTCCTTTCTACAAAGTTCAGGATATTATTGTTTTGTTTTCTCAAAAGTTGTTTAATAGAGCTGTAAATATTGATTTAGAGCATGGTCAGATAGGGTTAGTTCATTGTGAAGCACAGGCAGAAGGAAATCCAGCAGACTTCTAAGGGGCTTCTCCTGGGCTTCTTTCCAGCCCAGGAAGCAGCAGGACTGTTAGGCATCTGCCTATTTTATCCATACACAAACCACATCACTTTCTGGAAGAGGTAATAATTGTTAGCTTTGGATCACAGAGCCTCCTCCTAGATATAGAAATAATTATCTGACTAATAGGCAGGATGGCTTCACATTTCCCATTTACCTGATGAGGTTTCTAGTGTTTTCTTTGAATGACTGAGAATCTAACCAGAAAAAAGAAATAAAATTACCAACCCCAAAACTCCAATGCCAAAGAAACTTTAGACAATAATGCTTTTCTGGGATTGTTCCTTCCTAGCTGTGGGAATGTTTAAATTACAGTGCTAACTGGGGATATTGCCTGCAGCTGTCATAGAGGTACCATAAGAGGAACATGACCTTGTGGTCCTGGTTGTAAAACAAAGAACTCACCTGAAAGTTCAACCCAGTGTTGAACTGCATCTCAGTGTTGCTTCATGACACAAGGCTTGTGTTTGCTGTGCTCTGCAGCACCTGCAGCCACCTAGCCACCTTCTGTGGAGCATCTCCTATACCAAAATAGCTGAGAGAGAATTCCAGCTTTGTGGAAAAGTGAGATAAAAAAAAAAAAAGAAACATTTTCTTACCATGACTCTGCATTTTTTGAAGCAGGTTCTTCAAATTTTCCTGGCTCACACCTGGGCTAACTGCCTGAGGGTAGGTGACAGAACCTTGCAGAGTGCTCACAAGGGTTCTGCAGTGCTCCCACTGAAGACACCTCTGATTCTAGCCATAACTGAATGTAATGTCTCCCTTCTATCCTGTCTCAGAAGTTATCCTACCCTCTCCCCCAGATAATCTCTCAGCAACCAAGTGCTTTATTAAAATAATGTCTGCACTACCATCAAGAAGCTGCCTTTGGATTGTTCTGCTTTAGGGGTTAACTCGCCCTTTCATTTCCTTACAGACCTCTTCCAAAGCCAAGGAGAATTCTCTGTGCTAGAGCAGTACAACTTGACTACCAATGCTAGTACTTTAATTCTATGCCCCAAGAAAATGTCTCTGGATGCCAATACTCTTGTGCAAAATAAATTTCTATACCCTGCATGTACTCTGCATGTACATGTATGTTTATTAATGTCACAGTAAGTCATACACTTACACATTTCCTACATTAAAAGGCAGGTTCTAAGGAAAAAAAAATAATCACTTTCAGATTAGCAGCTGTATTGCCAGCTGTCAAAAATGTTACCCTTGGCTCCAATCAATTTAGGCATTATACACTTTATTAGTAACATAGAATGGTAAGGAATGATGCCATCCACATATACACATACATACAGTATTGCAATCAGAGAATATTCATTAAGAACTTTTAATTTTCTCTTGAAATAAAGAATTGGACATTAACAAAACCAAAATATTACAGTAAAACACATTTGTTATCTTCATGAGTAGAACAAAGGCATAAGCAGTAAACAACATGGGTCTTACACAGAAATACATTTCTCTTAGGAAATTTTTTTGCTTAATTCATTCCAGTTCCTGCATTAACATCACTTCTTCCTTCTTTACAGAATTCAGACCGAATGGTGGGGCTGGGGCAATCACACATTATTGTGTGCAATGACAGCTTGTGCTCCATGAAACATCAATAGCCTGTAACACTTGGGATTGTACATACATGTATTGAAAGACAGCAACTGTAAAGGTCACACACTCCCATTCACACAGAAAAACTAGTGAGTTCACAAAATGGAAAAGGAAAACAATAAATGTTTACATCTCAACCAAATTTCACTTGGTTGTAGATGCACAAGGTAGTACAAATATTTCTCAAAAAACCTTTTTTTCATTAGGCAACATAGGTTGGCAGCTCTAATTACACACTCCACTGATTGTCTCTGAAACAACAGACTGCCTTGAACAAAAGAGATAACCAAGAGGCTGAAGTTAGAAAAGCCCTATTGATGCCTTAAGCTTTAGCTTTGATGTTTTCCAGATTCTGTACTGCATTAGTGTATAACTGTGAAGTTCATACGAAGTGTTAGCAAATTCTCTTCACAGTTTACTTTGACAAAACAATCCTTTTCCAGCCTGAGAACCCAGGACACCATTGCAGTTTTGGGCCCAAAAGAGATAACTGAGGAGAGCAATCTGGGAGGATGGGACTTCATAACCTGAAGCCGTAACTGGACAATTAACCCCAATATGTAAATGGACCAAAACTTACAAAAGTGTGAAAATGTGTGACCCATCACCCATCTTGGGTGTAGCCCTGGCTGGGCTCTTGTACTGCCCAAGGTGTTTCCTTTGAAGGCCTTTTTAACAAATACCTACTTATTTACTTTATTCCTTTTACACTGTCTAGCTTCTGTTCTAGGTAGCCTCTCAAGGCATCACTATTAATCTGAAATTATTCCTATGTATTGTTGCTACTTCCTCCCTTGTTCTTTCTTCCTCACAAACCACGGGCATTTAGCAAGAGAAAGAGATGTTACTGGGGGGCAGTCCCCTTGTTTATGTTCCCTACTGTGTGCCTTGTGTGTGTTCTCTTGCATCCTCCAGAGCTCTCCTGAAACACTCAGAAAAAAAGCAAATTGAAAAGCAGAAGCTGATGCATGGGACTGGGATGCCTGTTCTCACTTGGTTTCTTGCACCATCCTCTCCTAGCTGATGTGCAATTCCATTCATGATGCAATTACTTTTTTAAACAATTAGGATTTTTAGTCCCCAGCTCTACTCTTGCTGGGGGGCTGAGCCAGGATCTGAAAGCTAAGAGTCAGAACCCCTATTTGCAATTCCAGATGCATGTGGAATTTCCAGGCTAAGAAGGTTGCATGGAGAACTTACAGCAACCTTCCATTATCTGAAGAGAGACTACAGGGAAGTGGGAGGGACCGTGTCAGGAATTGTAGTGATAGGACAAGAGGAAATGGGTACAAACGGAAAGAGCGGGAATTTAATTTAGGTATCAGGAATAGATTTGTTACTGTGAGGATGGTGAGGCACTGGAACAGGCTGCCCAGGCAGGTTGTGGACACCCCAGCCCTGGCAGTGTCCAAGTCCAGGTTGGATAGAGCCTGGAGCAGCCTGGTCCAGTGGGAGGTGTCCCTGCCCATGGCAGGGGGATTGGGACCAGATGGTCTTTAAGGTCCCTTCCAACCTCTTAACATTCTGTGATTCTATGTTTGATTGAGTGGATGTTTTCCGCTAAAATCCAAAAATTAAAAGCAAAAACCACAAAGCCTCAACTACTCCAAATTTATTTCTGCCATGATCTAGAACTTTAATTTCTTGACAGATGATAAGAGTATTGCATAAAAAATACTGATTTGTTCTTTATTTGCTCTTGATTCTGCTGCTGAGCCTTACATTTAAATACTTCATCATTGCCTGAAAATAGCTCATAGGTTTCCAACTTTCAAGCTTCTTTTAGAAGGGGAATATTAAATCCAGGATGTAATTAAGCCTTCATTATTAGGAATATTTTCTTTTCAGGGACCCAGCAGGGTTTCCAACCAGCTAAAATCTTCTTTCAACCTTTTCAGAAGGTAGCCAAGTATCTTTGGCAGAAGCAAAAAGGAGCTTCATGGGGGAAGCAGAAGCTACACACATAAGCAAGGAAAAACAAGGAATTAATTCACTGCTTCCCATGGGCAGGTAGGTGCTCAGCCATCCCCAGCAAGTGCAACGGCTAATTGGGAAGAAAACACCATCACTCCAAACCTCCCTCCCTTCCTCCTTCTGCCCCCCAGACATCACTGAACATGATGTCCTATGGTCTGGAATTTCCCTTTGGTCAGCTGGGGTCACCTGTCCTGGCTGTGTCTCCTCCCAACATCCCAGGCACTCCCAACTTCCTCACCTTTTCTGACCTATGAAAAGCAGAAAAGGCCTTGGCTCTGTGTGAGCCATGCTCAGCAAGGATAAAACATCTCTGTATTATCAGCCCTGTGTTCAGCACAAATCCAAAACACAGCCCCCTGCCAGCCACTGTGAAGAAAATCAACTAGCCCAGCACAGAGTCAAATAATTCCCCATCCCCAGCTGTAACAACCTGTGGAAAACTTGGAGCAGGACTGCACCTTCTGGATGGCACTGCATCTGTGGGAACTCAGAGACACAGCAGCACTGATGCCACTGAACTTGCAGGCTCACTGTGCTGAGCTAAAAATGAAATGTTTCCAAAAAGTCCACTGACCCAGGTCTGACTTTCCCAGCAATAATAGTATTGTAGTGCTATCAGTTCTGTGGGTGTGTACATAGAGCACAAGGTAAAGGAGAAAATTTTCAAAAGCACTGAACTGAAAAAACCCCATCCCAAATACAGAAAAATGAAGTAACAAAAAGTTACTGTTAATAATGTCTGCTCATTTTGCAGCTAAAATGGTATAAAAGAAAATAATTGATCAGAAATAGTGAAAATATCACTATTTTCTTTTCAGTCATCCTTACAGCTTTTACCTAACTGTAAAAGACATGATTTCAGTTACACGAGCACAAGAATTTCACACGAGACAAGTGATACAATTCATAAAAAGGACAGAACACATTTTCTGATACTCCACAAATATTCAGAGGTTTAACACACAAAATGGAATTTCTTCAGCAGCACTGATTAAACTCAAGATGAGGCAGGGATCTTCTTTACAAAGTAAAGGCACTGGCTCTTTGTAAACACGTACTTCTCTCTCTTTAAATGAGAAAGCACTCAAAATATTCCGTGGAGGAAACTTGTGTGGTAGTGTTCCATTGCTTATAAATATTTCATAGCAGAGATATCAAAGGCCTTTGTCCTCCTTTTTACTGTATTTAATAAGAAATGTTTTGTCTCCAACTTATCTAGTGAGAAACTTTTTGAATCTCCCCAGAAATGCTACTAGCATGAAGCTACTAGCATTTGTAGCAGAAATGCTACAAATGAAGCTATAGCAAAAACAGTGTTTTCTCTTATCTGCCTTTTGATACCTATAAAGAAGTTTCAAGGCAAAAGAAATGTCAGATGCCAGTATGAAACACACACGTCATCTCTCGTTTTCAGTATTGTGCTATCACTTTCCCAGAAGGAATCATTGGCTTATATTCAAATACAGATACATTTAAAATAAAAAAATGAACTTGTGAACATCCTCCTGCTGTGCATTTCCCTACTCTTTGACTTTTCAAATGCACCAGCAAGAATGAAGCATAAAAGATGATTAGATACTTCTGATCATGACAACTGTACTTCAAGACTCCTGATTTTTTTCAAGTATGCATCCTGAATGCACATCTCCCTACTTTGGAGAGTGTTCACACAGTTCTTTACTAATCAAACTGCAAGACTTGAAAATGTTAAAATAAATATTCCATACAAAGGTGAATTCTTTGCATCTTCAGCAAAATGAACTGAGCATTTTCATAGCTTCCAGTACACAACTACCACCAATATCAACAAACACATGTCACTACTCATACACACAAATCCAGTGATTACACTAGCTCATATCATTCCATATCTAACCAAACTTGTGCATTTTTGAGTCACCTTCCTTCAGCTTCATAAAGCTGACTGAATCTTTAATGTAGTGCTTTCAGGTTCTACGGGACTGTCAACTGGTACCTGAAGAGGAAGATGAAAAAGTAAAAACACAACAGGAATTAGGCTGTTATTGAACAGAATTATTCTCAAACTCAGTATTCTTGGGTAATTATTAGGTTAGGCTCCAACAGTATATGTAGTTAATTAGCCCAGTTAAGCAAATTATATGAAACCCTATTTTCTTTTATTTTTGTAATAAGAGAGCCCAAACATAGAATTTAGTTTCTTAGTATAACTCTGAAGTATCTGTTTACTGCATATAAGTATCTGTCACATGAAGATTAATTTCCCTTTTTTTTCTCTGTTACATTTAACCACAGTAGATTCCTGATCAAGGTTCAGCATCAAAGTGATACTGAATATTATTAACACAGCCAGGTCTCAATCATGCATGGCAACATCAGGGCAAGGACTGCAGCTTTTCTGACACCCTGGCTAATATGAATGAAGCCGGGTGATGATCTAGGCTAATTAACGAGG
Source organism: Ammospiza caudacuta (assembly GCF_027887145.1). Classification (NCBI taxonomy): domain Eukaryota; kingdom Metazoa; phylum Chordata; class Aves; order Passeriformes; family Passerellidae; genus Ammospiza; species Ammospiza caudacuta. Next base: position 25,774,178 of record NC_080595.1, read on the forward strand.
TGATAATGGAAAGCAGATAAGTGATGAACAGCCCCAACCCCGGCTGGAAACCCACACTGAGCACCTGCAGCTGCCAGCAGGTTTCAGGTTCAAGTTGGCTCAGGCAGCACCAGCTCAAAGTTTCTGAACCTCATACAGACACTAAAATTGGTCACAGATGATCAAAAGCTGCTGGGCATGCAAGACACCTACACAAAAATAAGCATGGCAGAGGATCCTATGATGTCTGACTCCAAAAAGCTGTCTCATATTTTGATCCAAGCAATGAAAAACCCACAGCATTTAAAAAACTTTCTACTGAGAGCTTTATTTCTACTAGTAACTGTAGTAGCTTGGAAAAACTGCTGAAACATGGAGCCTTATGATGATCAGAAAATGCTAGGCTCACTCTTCCTTTAAATTGAGAGTGTCAGCAGAAGAACAAACCCAGCTCTTTATGCAGCACTGCATAGAAACTCCAGCATGGCTTCTGTTTATCAGACACTGACTTCATCTGAAGAGACTGCAGGTATTTTAAATAAAATATATAGTATACAGGATGGCCTCACAACCCAATAAACAAAAAGGCTTCACAATTTAAAATGCTTCCCCGCTATTATGAAAACACAAGATTCAAGCAATAAAATAATATTATTTGCCACTTAAAACTCAAATATTCAAAAAATTCAAAAAAATTCTGAGAGCAGAAGTTTTTTCAGTTTTTTTCACGGGAGTTAAGGAGAAAAACAGATATGTGAGAGCAGCATGCCATGTGGCTTTGTTGTTCAATACGAACATGGAACCAGCCATAAGACCTTGTCAAGTACTCTTTTGCAGCTGGTATTGTTCTGCCAGTAGAAGTCAAGCATTCAAGTAGGTAATACAATCATGGCAAAAGAGTCACCACTTACAGCTTTAACGTCCAAGTTCATAATCCCTGAATTTACATTGTGTCTTCGCAAATCTGATTTTATTAAGGCTGAGAAAAGAAGGAAAAGGAAAGCTGGTTGACACCTTTGCAGTGATATGCAATTCAAGGGAAATGTTTGCAGGGTGCAAGCACACAGAAGCTGCTTTCAGCACATTTTCAAAATAGCCCTATTTTTTCTTTGCAATTTGAACTCACTGATAATTTGAACTTGCTCCTCACAAAGCACACAAAGAAGGCAATGACAATAAAATCTTTTAAACCACAAGCACTTAAAGAAAAGCTTAATAGTTCAGCACTTTCAGCACATTTGTGAGTCAACATGTATAAACACTGGCACAGTTCCAGAGTGCATCAGCAATTTCTTGCATTTGGAAAACTGCAAACTGCCTCCATTTGTGCATTTGTTTCTATTTCTCACCCCGCTCTAGAGATGGACATCTGTCTCAAATTCAGGACATGTCTCAAGAGATGGTGGTCAGATGGCTGTGCATATATTAGCAACATCATCCTAAAAGCACCTATGTTTTTACATTAAATAAAAGCCAATACTTGTACTTGTAATTACCTGTTAAAATAATGCCCACAAAAATCCAAGCACAAAGAAAGATGTTTCCTGCACGAGGACTGTAGTCTGTTGTGAGCTTTCCTTGAACAAGTGTAAAGACAATTCCAAATATCTATAAACAAACAAGTAATGGCATCAGGATCACACAGAAAAGAGTAATTTTGCCTTTAAAAGTTCCAGGTCACATCTTATAGAAATCAAATTTTAAAAAACCAGGACTGTAGCAACAAAACAGAGACTTAGCAAAGTCTAAGAAAGCCTTCCTAGACTTGAGCATAGTGGCATTCCTGAACATTACTTCACTTGAAGAAATAAAATGCTGTAACCTGTGCTGATGCATTGAGGAGACCCGAGGAAGTGCCTTCAGACTCTGGATATGTAATTTCCACAGCAAATTCAAACCCAAGTGGAAGATAGCCAGTCATGAAGAACCTGTTAAAGAAGAGAGTAAGAGGATGACAGGTGGGGCCTTCATCTGTTACTAGAGCTAAGAAAACCTAACATACACACATGGTGTTATGAATTAGCTGGTATTCTGAATTGTCATGGGTTCATGACTTAACAGAATTCAGTAATTCCAAACAATAGTGACTGCTTCATTCCCTCAGCATGGTCCAAGAATTTTAGCCACACATCTTTCTCTTTAGGGCAAAGCTGCTAAAATATGTTTGTCCTATTTCCCATAACCACCATACATATGAAACAACCTTTGCAAAGGAGTCTGCAAGCCACTCCATACTTGAAGCCAATTATTTTCATATGAAAGCCATACACAAACATTATCATTTGATCAGCCCAAATATCCATGGTAGAGGACAAAAGGAGGCCATGAGTAGGGAGTGAGTCTGTACACTTGAACACCTGCTGGAAGCTGCTATGGAAGAAGCTGAGGGGACCAAAGAGAAAAAGCTTAAAATGCAGCTGAGGTTATTTGGTTTTTAGACTGAAACTCTCAAGACATTTCTGGTTTCATCTTGACTTCTGTGTCTGAATACAGCAACATTCCCTCAGCCCCTCTTGAGGCTTTTAGATTGGGTATCTATGAGCACAGCAAACAAAGGAACCAGCATGTTGCTTGGACTGTCAAAGCATAGATTGATGAAAATGCAGAGAAGGCAGTCTTCCTAGACCTGCTCAAACTCTGATCACCTACACACTGCTCAAGAGAAAGCTTCAACTTCACTGCAGACAGCTTTTTGAATAGGAACCAGACAAACTGATCACATAGGGACCTCTCTTAGGTCCATAAAATGGTAAATGAGATTTACTGAAAAGTGACTTACTTTAGCTTTATTCTGATGTAACAGAAGCTGAAACCCTATCTGTACTGTGAGCTAAAGGCATAGGCTGAGACCATGGTGACAGAATACACAGAATCATCTAGGTAAAACATTTAAATTTGTTTCAGAAGAGAACTGCAGTAAGTCTTGCAGTGCTCTTTTATTGCTCACCCAAGCACTCCTCCAGTCACAAACACCACTATAAGGTATCCGAGGTCCAGGGTGAAGGTAAACACCAGCAACCCAATGAAAGAGAGAATGTAAACAATCAAAGTAGTTTGCCTGCAACCCAACAACAAAAAATTAACATTGTTCATAGAACGCCATAGCACATTGCTGAAGCATAGAAGGATAACATGAACATTACATAAGCCATTCTAAAGCTATAAAATTTGCTTCATGTAATCCTGTCTCAAACTTAGCATGCAGCGAGCACATACCCATTCCTGAACCCTTCATTGTCTGGCTGCTTCACTCCAGGCTAAGGACACTGACTCAAACGCTCAAAGAATGGACAATCACAGCACATATTACCACCTTAAGACTATTTTAGTTCTCTGCTATGCTGTACCTCTTGGCCATTCTGCAGTGCTGCCCATTACACAATATATCAACACAGGAGCAGCTGAGTCCAACACTATTAGCAATAAAAGTCAGCCTACAAGAGGCAAGTCAAACAAATCTCATTGCAGTGTTCTATTTATTTTCAATCTGGAAGAAGGGATCTCTTCCAAATTCTAAAAACACATGCAGAAACAAAGCCAACCTACAGCATTAACATCCATTAGGCTTGTAGAGGCACATAATGTACTGAGTCACAGGGGAGAACTATTCCATCACAAACAGTGCTCCAGGGCAGTGCTCGCTCCTGGGGGCACCACACCATGGATGATAGACCCAGGAGCTCCTGCCCCAGAAGAGAGCTCTGCTCCATGGTCACCCCCTGAATTAAAGCAAACATTACACTTACTAATAGGATCAGGAGTAGCATAAAAAATTGAGAATCCATCAGCTGGCCATTTTACAAAACAATGCAGGGCAGGCTTTGAGACTTTATGCTTTCCTAGGAGAAGCAGCCCACTGGGCCACCTGTTCACTGTATGTAGGACCTACAGCGCTTTCCTTACACTCCTAAAGAGACAGGAGTAGATGACAAATCCCTTTGCATTGTGCTCCCTCATTTCTTTTGGCCAATAACCAGTGAGAGTCTCAACCTTTCTCTGTAGCTGCAGAAACTTCTCTCCATGCAGACCACTAAAAGATCAGGGACCGACTGCATTTCATCAGCCAATCATTTCAGCCCTTATGTTGGAGTATTTTCCTAATGCAATTGCACCACTCTCCTACCCCTAGCCCCACACATGCCTACCAACACTTACTTGTATGTTTTAGTGTAATCCAGCCACAAACCACAAATAATCGAACCCACCATTCCTGCCACCACCAGTGTCAAGCCAATTCTCCCAGCGTTCACTTCTTCTCCCTTTCAACAAATATTTATATGGTGCTCATTAATAATTGCTTCCATTCAGAGTCAAGTTCAGACCTCTTGGCAGTCATAAGTGCAAACAAACATTCCTATGACTCCCACAGCTGTATGGCACAAGAAACTGTACAGAGGTATAAAAGAAACCAAATGTCTGAGCACACATAGCACCTACAAAATAAATATCACCTCTGCAAATGCACAGTGAAAAAGAGAAAGATAAGATCCAAGAAACTTACCTCATAATGAGTTACTATCATCTGGTTTAATAATGTGGAGACAGAGTAAAATGCCCCAGTCATAATACCTGCAGTACCAAGAAAAAAGCTTCAGTCATTACAAGTGCAGACATGCTGATTTGTTACCCTAAAGAATTCATCTTCTGACATTTATGACTCACAACACAAAACCTTTTATGTGCCAGGTAAAATCTGGACCTATAAGCGATATTTTGCATCCTTATGGACTTTCCAGCACTGGCACCTGAGTAAATGAAAGTTTGACACTCCCTCCCCCTTAAAAAACCCCACAACAAAAATTCTACATGCTTCTGGCCCACATTTGAACCCTTCTGCCAGAATACAAGCAGATAGCACCACTTACCATAACTGATTAGCAAAAGTATAAATGGAATATTTCTGAACAAGTTAATAATGGACTGCTTGTAGGAGTAATCCTCAGGAGGTTTAGTTTGCAGGACTGCTTGAGAGTGGCTGGGAGGGTATTTGGGCTTTTCTTCAAACACTGGGGAAAAAGAAGAAGGAACAATTTTTGATTAATCTCTACCAAACTAATATGCAGGGGGTTTTTTTAGGTTTTTGGAAGTGTTTCAGCTTGATGAATTCCAGGAAAGTGACTTGTAGTTTTAACAACTCCATGAAAAAAAAAAAAGTCTAGATTTTCTCATGGAAGAACTGAGTCACATCCACAAAGGATGTGTTATGTGGTCACATCTACCAAAATCTGCAATATGTCAGGACCTTTGTATACAAATTGTAAGATGAACAGAGTGAATTCACATTATAGCATAAGTCCTTGCAGCAAAGAAACTAAGAGAACTAAATATTCTAAAAGAAATCACCCCATGTGAAGCATGACATTCAGTGAATTGGCTGTTGCTTAACCCTGGCACAACACCTAAGTGAACACAAACTGGAAAAATTGTGACCTCACTTACTTTGAGCAGGCAGCTGCTTTAAAGCGAGACATTGTAAACACTCTCTGTAGCCAGCACATAAATCCCAGTAATTTGAACACTTACCAACTCCTGCTAAGAAGAACAGAAGTGTGGACACTATCGCTGTTCCATAGAACATGATGCTGATGTTGTGTGCCATAAGACCAATGTCATTCGGTGTATTTGGGACCAAAACAGGTGGCAGCAAGAAGCCAATTGCAGTACCAAGCTGTAAAGCAAGGAGAGAAAAAAAAAAAAGGCAAAATTAATTTCCCTCTGCACATACAAATCAACAGAAGTGAAAAGTCTTACCAGGTAAAATTCAAAATTGTTATCATAATAAGCATTGATAAAACTTTAGTATCACACTTCTGAGCCACTTGCTCTCGATGTTGTTTTACAACCAGATCTTCCATAACCCAGGTTTAACCTTTCCCCTTCTCAATTGAGCTACAATACCACACTTGGTGTATATATTTACACCACACTTAGTACTTGTACAAGAATCTTCATACACATACAAGAACTTTTCACAGGAAGTGTAAACACCACGCATGAACATAAATTTGTATCAGTCATCCTGCAGCTGAAGGGCTACAGATGACACAAGATTCCAGCTACTCTTGCAGAAATGCTCTTCATTTGATGTCATGCTCCTTCCACTACAGCAAAGCCTGACTGCAAGGTTCACTGAAGAACCGACAGAGCAGAGAAAAGGAATATCCTTATTAAGAGCAAACTCAACAATTATTGCTAAGGAAATAAATGAAAATCACAGAATGAAGAAGTAGTGGGTTTGTGTGTGGAGTAAATGCCAACATAACAACTGCTTTTGCATTAAAGAGACATAAAAAGACTGAAATTTTAGGTACATATGTAAAGCATTTTAAAACATGAAGGAACAAGTCTTGGACTATTCTCCTATTTCCCTCTTCTGCTCCCCCAAAACTTAACGGCATTTTAAAGTGTTGGAACATTTATTTTAGGTAAAATTAAATGAAAAAAGAGCACCAAAGACTGTTACAGTGGCAAGTCCAACAATCAGAAAGCACACACATTAGAGGTGTGCCACTGTGCTTACAAAACACTCTTTGTGCATACCCTGATGAGAGTTTTGCTAGTTTTTTTTCTTCCCAGGCCATCATATTGACACAGTATCCAGAGGTCACAGGAAGAATTTGTCTCTTTTTGTCCTCACTCTTCATTATATGAACCCTACAAACACGAACTGAGCACACAGTTACTTTTTGTCTTTAGGTATATTTTTTCCTCCCCCAAGAGGAGCCGGTGCAGTACCCACAATGTCCCAAGAAAGTCGAGTGATACCATTTCCCATAATTTACATCTAGAGAGGTTAGGGCCAGAAGAAAGTGTTCCAATGAGTTTGGCATGCCTCACTTACGATGGTAAATACTTGTGGAGATCTGGCACTCCAAACAACCCTTGGCAGGTACACCACTGCATTCCCACTGATTTGTGTTCCAGCTGCAAACGATCAGCATCCCAAAGGAGTGAGATCTACATTTTGGTAACTGCTCTGTTCCTCCCCTGCCGGCTGTCCCTGCCGACCGCTGCAGCTCTGAAGTTTCACACAGTCTGAAGCTGTGTGATAAGCAATCTGATAAGGAATTGGATGACCAGCAGCTGGGTGGGTTATAACAACGTGTTCTATGGCACAGTTCAGGTTGTGCAATTGCCCAGTACAGTGAGTGTTCTGTTACACAGTTCATGCTGTGCAGATATCAGGACACGGAGACCCAGCAGGAATGTATATGCAGAAGGGAACTGCAGTGGGATACACAGACATTACTGCTAACTTCCAAGTGCCTAAATTCTTGCTACTTTTTCAATCTAGCCTTTGAGAGGTTTTAGGGGTTTTTTTAAGGAAATAAAATGCGAGAATAGAGAAATTCTGTTGTTCTATTAACACACTTCAACAGGCACACTGAGATCAGTCCTAGCTTCTGGAGAGGAATACACTCCAGAAATATCCACGGCTTATTCTGTTCACCTCCTGATCCTGTTTCCCTTGTCCATCCTTCTCGTGGCTCCCATCCACACAGTCCTGCCCTCCTGCTCCTGTCCTGCACCACTTCAATCCCACATCTCAGCATCCCAGTGAAGCATCAGTTTCGGGCTCCAAGCTGGATACTTGACACTCTACTGCAGAACTGAAAACCCAGTAACTCCTTGCTACTGGGAGGACTGGTGCATGTCAAAGAAACCTTTAACCTCATACCAGGATACAGATCCAAAATTTTTGCCTCACTGCTGAAACCACACCAACAATTTCTGAAATCTTCAGTCCAAAAGAGACAGTTGACTTGCCCACTGGAAACCTCCAATGCAAAAAAAAAAAAAAAAAAAGTTTTTGAAGAACTGTGAACAGCCAGGTATCATCAGCTAATGAGGAATCGGCAAGGTGTAGGTACACCCTCACTGTAAATATGTAAAATGAATGCCACTGCTGTCACAATCCAAAGTGCACAAACATAAAATCATTAGACTCACAAGATAAAAAACAAATTCCTCATTATCTTAACCAAACTCTACCTATGACCTCAGCCTGCATCAGTGATGCTGATTTGAATCTCAGCCATTTTTTTGCCACAGGAGAAAAAAGGAAAAAAAAAAAAAAAAAAAAGAAAAAAAAAAAAAAAAAAGCTGGGACAGTGGCAGGAGGTGAGAATTAGGCTATAGGAGGAAGAAGTATCATACCTGCACCTGTGCTTTCAGATGCACCTGTTCCAGCTCTCTGAAACTGGCCAGGACCAGGGAGCTTGAGGAAATCCGTGACTCAGTTATCAGCTCCCAACAGTGATGTGAACTATCACAGCGTTACACAAAACTTCAGGAGTCACCAGGGTATTGACTACTGGCACCTGGCAATTAGAGGCCATATTTTAAAAAGTAGAAACCAATACATGTCGCTGGGGCTCTTCATGAAAGTTCACGTAGTTCATACCCCTCCAACGGGGGTGGATTCAGTCAAATGAATCCAAGCGCCAAAACGAGACAGAGGAAGTGGGGCAGGACCACATGTGAGTGAGAAGGTTCTCTCTCGGCTGCTGCGCTGCCGGCAGCTGCTGGAACTGCCACATGGCCCGGGGCAGCCCCGCTTCCTCACCCGGCCGCTCTCCCGACACCGCATCCTGCAGAAAGCTTCTCCCACTCAAGCACCACGTTTCCGACTCGATGCCGAGCTCCAAGGCAGCCCACTCCTCCAAGCCCCCCTCGCTCCCCTGCGGCCCTACCTGGTTGCCCAGCACGGCCACGGCGCAGGCGGTGGAGACCTCGGTGGGGCCGAACCAGACGGAGGCGATGCGGGAGGGCAGCCCCAGGATGAAGACCTGTGCCACGGCGCACACGGCCTGCGCGGCCAGCGTGAGCGGGTAGCGCTGCGGGGCCAGGCTGCCGCACTTGAGCCAGGCGCCCAGCGCGTTGAGCCCCGCGCCCAGCAGCGCCGTGAGCCGCAGCCCGCGGGCGTCCAGCAGCCAGGTGGCCGGCAGGATCAGCGGCACGTAGGCCACCATGTACACCATGGACAGCCAGTCGATCTGCGTGAAGGACACGCCGTAGAAGCCGGCGAAGACGTTGCTGAGGATGCTGTACTGGATCCACTGGAAGGCGTTCACCAGCGAGTAGCAGCTGAACACGGCGAGCACCGCCAGCCGCCGTCGCGACAGCCGCGTCTCCAGCCGCGCCTCCCGCCGCTCGCCGCCCGCCGCCAGCATCTCCTCGGCCTCCGGGGCCGCCGGGGCCGCCCGCTGCCCGCCGCCCGCCGCCTCCTTGCCGGGCAGGAAGCCATTGCAGCGCTGCTGCTGCTGCTGCGGCGCCGCCGGCACCTCCCCGCTCTCCCCCTCCGCCTCCTCCTCGCCGCCGTCCTCCACCATCTCGGCCGTCTCCGCACCCAGCTTCCCCGGCGGCGGGCGCAGCCCCGCTCTGCCCGCCAAGGTCACCTGGCCGCCGCTCCGATTGCCGCCCCGCCCCGGGGCCGGGCCAGAGCCGAGCCCGAGCCGAGCCCGGCGGGCGGAGCGGGAGCGGGAGGAGGCCCCGGGAGGGCGGGACCGGCAGCGCTGCCCGGGGCGAGGGGCTCCGGGGGCAGGGACGGCAGTCCGGGCTGCTGGAAGTGCTGGGAGCGCGGAGATAGATTAGATAGATAGATAGATAGATAGATAGATAGATAGATAGATAGATAGATAGATAGATAGATAGATAGATAGATAGATAGATAGATAGATAGATAGATAGATAGATAGATGTTTTGTTCACACCTCTGCTCCCATTTTCTTTGTCCATCTGTCTCGTGGTTCCTTATCTGCACAATCCCTGCACTCCTGCTCTGCTTCAATCCCCACATCCCAACATCTGTGCTGTATGTGCACACACACACACAGACTCACACTTCTTGAAGTCTTTTAAACTGAACTTAAACACTGTGTGACTTTAGCTGGCCGCATGAGAATGATGGGGCGATAGTAGATGTCACCCTGATTTTTTTTAAGATTTTTCTAAGCCTTCTGATGTTTATATTCTTGTAGCAAACTTTCTCACACACTTTCTGTAAATAACTTATTGTTTTGCGGGTTTTTTTTTGGAGGAAGAGAAATTTGATAGACTGTTAGTTTGTCCAGTGTCATTGTGAGGTGGCACTTTAACCCTCCAATCCACTGTCACTTTTGGTAAACTACAAATGCTGGAGTCAGAAAATAAACTTCCCTTTTCTTCACCTTGAGAGCAGCGGTGTGTATGCTCGTGTTGTTTCGTGTCCTATGGTGACAAGTAATGATGTGAATCATCCCCACAACATCTCCAAGGAAGGAGCAGCGCCACCTCCTTCCTGTAACCTTTTTGGTGGCTGGTGTGCTGGGTGGGCACAGCCTGGTACTCTGTGGCACATCCCTCACCTCTCCTCCTGGGCACAGGCAGGGCACCTCGGCTGCTGCTCCATCTGAGCAGGGACACATGGGCCACACCACTTCCAGCACATCCTGGGAAAATCCAGGGCCTTCCCTGCCCTGTTAAGATTTGTCTCTTTGCAGTGGTGATACATAGAAATGTGCTGAAGTGATAAGAGACAGATGGGCAGAGGCAGAGCCCAAACTGCAGCAGAGGCTGCCAGTACAGCACATTGTCAGGGCGTGTGCATCCACCCCTGTCCTTCACTGCCTCCAGAGCCGCAGGCAAAACATTCCTTGTTTCCACTCAACCTCTGAAATTGGATTTGACACATATCCCAGAAAACTGGCCCTCTGGCTCATGTGGATATCACTTCAGTAAGCAATCTTCCCCCAGACCCTGCCCGGTCCATGTCTGCACAGGAGCAGTGTCTGGCAGCCCCTGTCACTGCTGGTAATTCTGCTGCTGCAGACAGTGTCCCCTAATAAAGAGACAGATTATTCTCCAAAGCATAATAAGAAAATACAGAAATATTTTAGTTTGCTAACAATGTTAATAGTATTTTACTGGTTTCTGTGGGAAATAGTTTGGAACATGTTCAGCAAATAACACACTGCACATTGTTCATGGGTAGGTCAGAGCCTAATCAGATCTGTCTGGGCTGTGGATACACTCAGCCACCAGTCCTAAGTACTCTCACTAATTAGGAGTTGGTATTTTACTCAAGACCTGTTGACCTATGTAAGCCACAGTTCCTAATCTTATTTACAGTATGGATAATAATATGAACATGTGCTTCAAACTATTAATTTGCCTATGTTTGCTTTCCCTGAGCACGTAGCTGAGCAACAGCAGGGATGATTGCAGGCACCATGGAATTTTAGAGACTACTGCAAGTAGTCCTGAATTTGCAGGTAGGAGGTGTGTGCAAGAAATCTGCTCTTAAAAATAAAGCTACCTATGTCAGATTCAGGCCCTTCTTGCCTCTCTCATTCCTGCCAAAAAAAAAAAAACAAACCTGATTTATTTTTAGTTTTCCTCTGTAAGATCAGGTGCTTGGTAAATTTCTCTCAGTTTCTCTATCTGACTTGTTCTAAGTACTGTAGTAATAGAGCTTTTTTCTTTTTAAACAGGACCTCAAGAGGAAGAAGTATATTGGGAACTGAAACAAACATTGTCAAAGCAACAGAATAACTGGCTTTCACTTTAGGAGTGTATATCCATATTGCACATTGTGGGCTGAAAACACAGCTGAGACTCTGTCAGTGCCAGTGCTTGGCCCTTCATGAGCTCTGGCACAGGCTGTGGTTGCCCTTGGGGTCAGGGAAAGGGCTGGGACACTTTGGCTGGTGGAATAGATGCAGTGTTAGCATCCTAAACTATTCTTGTTCTTTTGGAAGAAGGTGCAAACACTGATCTACAGCTGACTTCATTTAACATTTTTTCCCCTCGAAATTTGGGTGATCTCAAAGTCCATCCAAAGACAGCATTTACTCCTTAAAACCAGATGAAAATAGGCTCTGTTCTCCGATTCTTCCTTTCCCTGCTGTTGCGTCCTTGCCTGCTCTCAGCTGCTGCCAGCTAACAACCTCAGAGAAGGGCTCAAACTCTTCCTGTGCTAAGAATGGCCGGCACATCTTGGCTTTCACCACTGCCATGCCCACAGAGCATCGTCTGTCCTTGCTATCCAGCCACTGCTCGGCACACTCGCTGTCATGGGCTTCCTGCACGGAAGCAGCAATGAGACACCAGGGAACTGCAGGGACAAGGAAAGAGGCCCTGGATGCAAGCCAGCTCCGGGAAGGAGACTTCTTCCAGAGAGAAGCAAGTTTATTTACAGCAGATGGACACAGAGGCAAATCCACCTTTGCTGCGCTGCGCTGGTCTCAGTGAAATCAAACCCAGAGTTTGATTTTGGTGAGGCACAACCAATGCCTTTGCATCCTGGGGACATTTATCTCCAGCAGCACCTTCCTTAGAAAGAAAAGAAAAGACAAAGCAGATTTACAACATGATGGCTGTGAAAAATGGATATTTTATGACTGGATTTTTGCAAATATTAAAATGAATATTATATGTGTTATGTTAGAAACTTGTACTGTATTAATTTTTTTAATACTGTGTTAAATGTAGTTTTAGGTTATAAAAAAATGTTAAAATAGAAACTATGCTATGTAAGATACTTTTTTTAAGGAAAGGATTCACACCAGATAGCAGCCACAGGACACCTGAATCTTTCAGAGAAAGAGAATTTATTGCCCCCTAATCAGAAGAAACGAACTTCTTCCCGCCTTGCTCAGCCATGAAGACGCCATTTAGGATTCAGAGGAAGAAGCTGGCACTGACCAGAGAGAATCCCCTGTTTGAATGGAATTTATGCATCATGTATGAGATGTATGAATATTCAACGGGCTATTGCTTTTAAGGGTTAATCCTCTGTTAATGTGATGTACTTTTTGGACTTATGCTGCCCAGAAAAAGGTACCCAGATGTCCGTAACTCTTTGTTTCTGTTGTCTCATATTGTCCTAATCCAAATTGTCCAAAATTATTATTACTCTAATTATATTCCTATTTTTATAACCATTTTATTACTATTAAACATTTAAAAATTTAAAAACAAGTGATTGGCTTTTTTCATAGTGGCAAAGCTTTGATATTTATCTCCTGCTGTATTTCATAGGTTTCACGAGCATTACTTCTGGTTTATAGCCATTTGTTCAAAAAGCAGGGCCAAGGACAAAGTTGCCCAGCAAGAGAAAGTTAGCCCAGGAGAAACATCCATTGTAGCATTTCACTTAAAATGCGAGTCCCTGGATTTCTGCATTTCGTGGACAATTTATAAAGCTAAAAACAGAACACTGATATCAAGGTTTACAGCACAGTTTAGCTTAAAATTGCTATCTGTTTTAAATTTACCCTCTAACTGAAAACTTAGGCTCCCCTGAATACTCCTATTTGTGATAGAGCCAGAAATTTCTCACGTACACTCAAGCAGTAACAAAGTTATTTTCCTGAATGCTCTGAAAAGGCCAAAATGCATCTTATGTATCAGCCAGTGACTGGGAAGTATGTGATACAAATTTACTCCACAAAAATTATTTCCTTGTATCCAAATTCCAGAAGGCAGGCAGGGACCTAACACTTAAATTTTTATGCTGGAGAAGGTTCAAAAGCAATTAGAAATGCCAAATCCTTCCTTGCAGTAGTGGTTTTGTTCCTTCTGTAGCATATGTGCCATTGAAAGAGGAGTGTATCTTCACAATTATTTTGAAACTAAAAATTCATCTTGCAGCTACTGCATGTTTGTGCAAAAAAAATGGCTCAGAAAGAGCCTTTTAAATTCAATCCAGGGCATTTCACAAAATACAGAAACTCAGCTGTAGAGTGCTGCTTTCAGGGTGTTATTAGCTTTTGGACACCCCTAGCTGGGTATCTCAGTCATATCAATTCCTAGTTATGTCCTCCTTCCAAACCTCAAAATGGTATCTAAGCCCCCCATAAAAACCCCACGAGACCATCCATCTTTGGAAAACATGAGGCCAAGGTTAGGAGTCTGAAATGGAGATTGTAGAATCTTGCAAAAAATTCCAGCAATTCTAAAAAAACCCTAAATAAATTTTATGTACATCAGACACACAGTGAAAAGTTCCAGATCTTCTGGTTTTAATGTTTCAAACCATGTATCAGTCTGCAAGAAAAAAAATTAAACTTTATTTTACAATGCATTTGTATCTTGGTTATGATGGTCAGTGCAAAAGCTGATCTCTCCATGCAAAGAAAACCTACACGGCAGGAGAGCACCAGTCCTTGTCTCCCAGATGAGTTGTTTAAAAAAGAAAACCACAGCAGCTCAAGAAAGGGATTTCAGAACAAAAAGATCTGAAGTTCCAACTGAGCTAGAAATGAACAATTTTAGCTGGATATTAAACAAAGCTCAATAAGCTGGACTTGAAATAAAGAGTTGGCAAGTCACACGCCTAAATGTCTTGGTGGAAAGCTCAGAGAGAATTCAGGGGAAAATGTAAACATCCTTTTCCTCCTATGCTGTCCTCATTCCAACTACATTTGCCAGGTGTCCCCACAAGATAAAGCCAGAACCCTCAACTGCAGAAAAAGCATTTGCAACTCAAGGTATTTGCCTGAAATTTGGTTGTAGCTCCACGAGTTTGCCTGGCCACCCCAGTTTGGGAATATGACTGCCCACAGCAGGCATGTTTGCCAATGACCTGGATTCAATTTCTGATGTACTGACAAGAATATATAAGTGCAGAGAAAAGTTCTGAATTTTAAAAAATGGGTAATTAACTTCTCTACCGTAAACAATAGAAATTTGTGTTCCTGATCTCGATCCATACAAAAGATGCAGAAATGTACATCTGGCACTTCTGTTTCACTGCCATCTGCTTTTATTTTTGTAGCTAGCTATCAATTTCATATATGTAATGGAATTTTACCCCTGAGTTTCCTAGCAAAACAAGCAGGGGAAAAACTACTGACACAAAATAATTTTTTAATGCAAAAAAATAATCATGTCAACAAATATAGTTGGCAAAATTTATTGGGTTCTTATTCTCCAAGATTAACAAGCTCTTCATATATTACAAAAAATGTAACTTTCATTTGAATTCTTTATGCACAGTAAGAAAAGTGTAAATGCCCACTAAAAAATATTGATGAAATGCATGATCTGTAGAAGGGTTGTCTTAGATGAACATTCTCATTTTTGATCAGCACTCATTCACTGGGAGGTTATTGAATCTGGGGAAAGGCTTGGAGGCCTTTTCAGTGGTGCATCACAGATTGCCTCCACTGATACACCAGCACAGCAAGGTGCTCTCAGGAATCCTCATGCCTTGGGTTCCTTTCCTTACTAAGAGATCACCAAAAAGTGACAGGTGGCACCAGCCTGGACCATCAGAGGGCTGTGGAACAGGAGGGATGGAGAAGCTGTGCAGATGCAGCCGGAGGCATCTGGGTGTGCTCCCACAGTGAGGAACTGCTGGGCTGCAGCTCATCCCACCCCAAACACACGCCTGGAGTTGTGTAGGACTCCGCCAACACACTCCACTCAGCAACTCAGCTTACAAGAACTCAGCAATGTGGGAGTTTGTCTGTAGGCTGCAGCAGGACCACAGGTGACTAAGTCAGAGGGAGCCCTCTGTGGATGCAGAATATCCACTGAGAGCTCCTGCACACACCTGCATAGGAATGGTGAGCAAGCAGCTGGTGAAACCACCTTTCAGAGCAGCAACAATAAAATCTTCACTTCTAGGATGTCTCAGAGTTACAAAAAAAAAAAAAAAAAGCACCTTGCTCTTGAAAACCCATGGTGTAACTCTCCTTCACTACCTGATTCATTACACTTTACCTGCCCGTCCACGCACACAGATCCTTTGAAAACTAAATGAAAGGGACATGTGATTTTGGAGCCACAAAGAGCCTGGTATGAAAATGTGTCTTATAGGCAGATTGCTCACCCAAGCTTGAGAAACACTGCTACTTTTACTGTTGAGGAAAACCAAATATTTAGTAACAGCTTGAAGTTCCCAATTCCCCTCTGAAGAGGTTATCAGCAGGAAGAGAGCCTCTAAAGGTCTACATGCATTCCATGGGGAAGATTCTGTCTGGCTGACCTCAGCTTCACTAAAAACCAGCAGGATTTTTCTTTGTTTAGACTGGGTAACAATAAAAGATTCCTGCCCAGGACCCTGGCTGTGAGAGTGCATTATGGAAAATACATTGATATTCCAGCAAGGTTAATCATTCTAAAAGGAAGTCAGACAGACAGACACCAGGGACTCTCCTTGTTGGATCTCCTGTGTTGGGAAAGCACTCCAAGAGTTCTCCAAAGACCCTTTTGAACAGTAGCCTTTTGCATCACAGCTACAAGATATAAACTCTTTCAGATTAGCTGCAAACCCACAATCTTTCACAGAAAACTCTCTCTCTTTTACTGTCAGGGGAGACAAACTTAGTGCCCACATCAATCAGTGGGCAGCTCCTGTGGCAGGACAACCCCAGAGCAGGCAGAATTTCTTGCATGTGAGTGACAACACCTACTCCATCCAGATGTTTAGAGACCTTGGCCTTCTGCTCCCACCTCCAGCCTGCACCAAGCCCAGCTCAGCTCCAAGCCCAGCTCCTGGTGGCACCACAGGGCATGGAGGGCACTCAGCTCCTCCAGCAGTCACCCAGCTCCTGACACCCCTGAGTGCCCACAAATACATTCATCAGTGTGTTTCACTGGAGCAGCAGTCAGACGGTATCAGCCCAGCTGCTGCAGTGTTGTGGTGGTGCTCACAGGGGTCCCAGCATGAGGGAAGAGATGAAAGAACTTGACTCCATGTTTCAGAAGGCAGATTTATTATTTTATTATACATATCATATTAAAAGAAAATGATATATTAAAATTATACTAAAAGAATAGAAGAAAGGATTTCATCAGAAGGCTAGCAAGCAAAGGAATGGAATGAATAATAAAATCTTGTGACTGACCAGAGAGTCTGAGACAGCTGGACTGTGATTGGCCATTAATTAAAAACAATCTCATGAGATCAATCACAGATCCACCTGTTGCATTCCACAGCAGCAGATAATTATTGTTGACATTTTGTTTCTGAGGCCTCTCAGCTTCTCAGGCAAAAAAATCCTAGCAAAAGGATTTTTCATAAAATAACATGGCAACATAGTGTCCACGTAAAAACTGTTTATCTTTCTTGTGAGTACCCTGTGGCTCTTAAATGTAGGATGACAGAATTTATTTTGGAAAAGATCCTTGAGATCATCAAGTGCAACTGTTAACCCAGCACTGCCAAGTCCACTACTAAACCATGTCCCTTGGTGCCACATCTGCATGTCTTTTAAATACCTCCAGCATGGTGACTCCAGCACTTCTCTGAGCTGCCTGTTCCAACACTCAAAAACCCTTTCAGCAAAGAAGTTTTTCTTAATATCCAATCGAAACCTCCCCTGGTGCAGATTGAAGCCATTTATTCTTATCTGCCCCAGTGCAGGCAGGGATATAAACATGAGAGAACGGCCCATGAGAAGCAGTCTCACTACAGCAATCCATACAGCAACATGCAAAATACATCCCAGCTCTGCCAGAATGGCATTCAGACTATTTAAGCCTTTGGAGATAATCCTACAACTCCAATGAACTGCAAACACAGGGTGAACAGAGTATTTGTGTCCCCTAAGACCCCAGACAGTACCAACAGTTCAAAGCTTTCAGAAACCTTAGGAGGGGAATGAGGTGGAAATAACTTGGGTCCTGGGAATAACTGTGCTCTGAGTGCTCTCTCCTCTCTGCTGGCTGTGCAGCAGCCCTGGGAGCTGTGCTCAGGACAGAGGTGGTGTTGGGGGCCAGAAGGCAGAATCAGAGCTGCTGGGAGGCACAGGGCAGCTTCACACCCTGGAGAAGGACCATCAGAGCCAGGAGCTCAGGGACAGAGCCTGTCCCCCAGAGCGCCGTGCTCAGGGACATCCCTGCATCCCTCCTCCCAGCCCAAGGGAAGGGACAGGGACAGCTCTGATTGCCTCCCTCACCCAGGCAGATTTGGCATTCTTGGTGACTCCTGTCAGCCCAGCTGCTGCCAGGATAAATGTCAGTGCTGGAAGCAAAAGCCTTGTTCCCCTTCCTCAGAGCATTGGGAGGGGATGGAGCAGCCAGAGCCTGGGGCAAGAGCAGAGCTGGGAGATGTTGGGATGGATGGTGCTGAAGGTGAAGCTCCCGCTGTTCCCTGACAAGGGCTGCATTTATTGAGGAACTGAAGATACCCACATGTTTGGGAAATTTTATTTATTTACAAACACCAAACTGTTTCACTGAGAATGTCATACTGAGCCTTCCCTTTAGAAGTGTGGAAATGTTCATTTTTATCTGGAGAATACTGAAAAATAAATGTGCCTCTAGTTTCAAGGTGGGCAGGTTTTTTTCAAAACAACAGCTTATAGGAGGCTTAGCTTCAAACTGATATGTGACTCATCTTTCTCATTGGGTTTTTTTCCTTCCAAAATCAAAAAAATCCCACTGTCTCATTATCACTCCAAAGGGAAACATGGGCATTGATATGTTTAATGGCAGCCCCAGCCAATTCCTCATCCATGCTAGTATTACTTTTCCTTTTACATTGATTCAGATACTGGAAAACGGTATTTGCAAGAGAGAGAAAAAGGTGAAGGCTCATGCAATCTAATTATAACCCTGCTAAAATAACTTTCAGGAACTCTGCAAGGATAAACCTGATCCAGCCTTGTAATGGCAAGAGGGAAAAAAATTAGCAAGAAAATAATAATAATAAAATAATAAAAGAAAAATAATAACCTGCTTGTCCCTTTTCTAGGATGACAGACTGTGTCTCACCAAAGTTATGGAGCAGCATGTCCTGAGCACCCACAGTGTACCTAGGAAAGCCAGGGAGCTGGGATCAGGCTGCAGAATTGAGCAGCCCAAACCCTGTGTCTCAAACTTCCTTATAGCAGGATGAGAATACTGAAGACTTTAAGCAGAACTACAGCCACTGAAAAATGCAGAGCTTGGATTTGTTAACCCTGCCCTCCATATGGTGAAATGGCTGCTGAGATTCCCTCAACCCACTGGTAGGTGGGCAAGGACAACCAAATTGACTTACCAGCCACCAGAGGAGTGGCAATGGGCACATTTCTCATTTAGCACCTTCCTGGTCCCAAATGGGACTTGCAAATACAGGAAAAGTCTTTGTTGCAATTGCTCAGCTGCCTCTCTTCCAGGTTCAAGGCACTTTTTTCTGTCCTGTTGTCTTCTGTCACGTTTTATTTTAAGATATTGTTTTTCTAATGAGTGGAAAGGATGTCTTTTTCCCCATCAAATGAGTAAAAGTTGGCATATACATATCTGCTTAAAATAGAATAGGGAGAAAAAAATACCTCACAAAATAATACTTTCTTCCATAATTAAAAAAAATCCACTATACTGGGTAATGCTGTGGCAGTGGCTCCACTACCTTCACCACTCCTCCCGAAAAGTTACAGTGCTCTCCTTGGTCCCGGTTTCACTAATTTTCAGGTGTATTTTGGGATTCCTTATGTTACTAGGTCTGTACTAACCAGCACCCTTGAGCCTCTGAGATGAGTAACCATAAAAAGAAGTCTCCTTTGGGAGAGAGAATCTTGAGGAAAGGGCTAGGAAGTCTGCCACGTCCTCATCAGAAGCTCAGCTGGAAAGGGACAGTTTTCCAGTTGGCTTTTGGCAAAGACAGCATGCTCCTAGATGTAAGTGCTCACAAGTATGGTTATCTTTTCATCTCAAACCACTGAACACTTAGATAAACTTCAAAACAATCACCAGTGCTCCTTAGGGGATGCCTGTGGATCTGTGATGCAGGAAACAGGTGTTGAGCCTCGTTAAAGTCCCACGTACAAAGGAGACACCCTGAAAGGTTCTGACTCCTCCAGGCAAGTCCAAGTCCAGCTGCTTTGCTGTGCCAGGGGCTGCACAGGGCTCTCTGCTGCTCCTCACATTGCTGAGCCATGGACACAACCCATGGAGTGAAGTCCAGCCCAATCCACACAAAAAGTCATCTAAAAGTCATCTTTGTGAAATGTGATGAACTTCAAAATGGGGGGATCTAAAGCTTTTGCCAGCTTCATTTTCTCAGGAGAGTGGCAGAAACTTTTATCAGAGAATAAACAGAGCAGCAGACAGCATCCTTCAGAAGACAACAAACCTTGAAATATAGTAACACATAAATAACAAAAATCAAGAAAAAGTGGTAACAGCTGCAAAAACACTCCTGGCACAGATTAAAGCAGCTTCAGTAGATTCCCTACAATGTCTCCATTGCAGGAAGACATTAGCATTTCAGACATCTATCAATATGCTCCCTGTGTGGGGTTTTGCAATTTTCATTTTACTCCTGCATGGATGTTTAGCCAAGAAAATGAAGTTTTGGGGTTTAATCTTAACTCATTTCATATCTGTCCATGCAGAGGGGTGTAAGCAGTCAGAGGTTACAATGAGTTAGCTTCAGACAGTTTCCACACAGCCGAATCAAGCACCCTCTGGTTCTGCAGAAATCAGAGCAGATTGCCTCACCAATGGCCTCCAGCTTTATCTTTGTGTTTCTTGAAGAGCAGGACAGATTCCATGGCCTGTAATAAACCAGCTGAGCTGTGGCAAACAAGGCCACAATACAAAACTGTATTATGACACAACTTGAAAAGCAGACCATGAAAATGACTGTCCAGGACAGAGGCTACCAGTCTCCTGTGCTGCTGACAGCTTCTAAATAACCTAATTACCCAGCCCTTTGAGAACAGAATTAAAAGATGAATTCAAAGGAAGTTGGAGGGATGTTAGTCCAGGTAACTCTGCTAGTGAGCAAAGAAAGGCCCCATTCTTGGTCTTGAACTGAGCCTCGTCTTATAAGTGCTGAGAAACCTCTGAGAAACCTTTTAAAAGGTCTCTGGCAGCTGGTCCTGTGTCCTTTCCAGAGGAAAGGCAGTGGTCAGTGCCAGGGAGCAGGTCCTGCTGAGCCACCCTCCAGCCCAGCCCCACAAATCACTGCCTTTTCAGCCAGCCCTTCATCACTGTGGGCTGTTGTGCTGGTTGGGCTGGGCTTGAGTTAACTTTCCTCAGAGGGCCTGGTACAGGGCCGTGTTTTGGATTTGCTTTCTGCACAGAGCTGTAAATAAATCAAATACCTCGACTCTGTGTGTGGATTGGCCTCTTGCACACAGGGTGAAATAAAGTGTAGGAAACCATTTTGGAACAACAGCAGCCTACATGTGCTGGTCAAGAAATGCCATCTTTGGATAAATGTCACACATGTGGATTGTCAGTGAATGTGCTGCACTCACCAGGAGCACAGGAGGGATTATTTTGGACAGTGCTGACATCTGCTTGTGCACATTATACACCCCATTAGCCCACAGCATGTGCACCCACCATTGCTTCAACCCATCACAGAAGTCCTGTGTAGCACAGAGCTGAGTTTCCACCCTGACTTTTCCAGGCAGGAATAATGACCCTAGAGAAACGGGAAATTACCTGGTGATGTTGTGACTGGAGCTCCCCACATGGTGCTCCATTTAACTTGTTCCCACAGCACTCCATTTGTTTGCTTCCTCACCCTTTGTTGTGTGTCCAGAAACGATCTGAGCACAAAAACATTCTCTCTATATGGTTACAACAATAAAGGCAGTGCCAAGCAGCACTTCAAAGCTGCCCTCTCCACTTCAGAAAGACAGACCTTCCTGCTAGATAACCCCAGGTCCATTCCACAGGTTCACCAGTGCTCATAGGCTGAGCAGACCTAGGAGGCTCCAAGCAACAGGTCCAATTCCGCCCAGGAGATGCAGCATCCCATGCACACACATTTCTGTGGAATTCATTTAACATGCTGACCCTTAGTCCACATCCACAGCTCAGAGGTTTTTTATAATGGTCAACAAATTCTGGCAGAGAGACAAACGTCTTGGAGGTACAAAGTCCCTAGAAGGTTTGTGGCAGTTTGTGGACAGGTAGGTGACACTGTCCCTATTACCTCTTGTGGCCACCAAGAGGAGTCACACACCCTGTGCTGAGTCTGATGCCAGCACTATCCAAACATGACTAATATCCAGACTAAGCTTGCCTAAATGACAATCTAACAGTCTTGGGGCAGGCACCACGGAAGAGACATGGGAATTACAAGGAGATGACAGGGACACAGAAGAAAGCCAAGGTGATGTGACAAGCAGAGTCCAGAGGGTACATGGAGGAGCTGGTTGTACCATGACAGAGTTTAGGGGGAAACACTGGGAGGAGGAAATGCAGCCCTGGGATTGCTGGGCTGTAATGGGAGCATCACAGGACATGGGTAGGAGATTGGGATCGCTGTGGTGAGGAGATCATAAATCCCTGGGGGAAAAAGAAGCATTATTGGTTGTGCTGGTTGTGAAACAACTTCTATCAATGTTGCATCATGTACTTTAAGGCGTGATTGGGCACCAACAAGGAACCCAGCACACATTTGCACTCTTGGTGACAAAGCACACAGCCCTGGCACAGCCAAAAGGGCAGATGCAAAGCCCATATGGGAACACGAAACAATTTAAACCCAGTGTCCATGCTCTGCTGCAGAAATACAAAATATATGTGGGCTGGACTGTGGCACTGCCCATCTGCTCTGCTCTGAGTGGGATGAACCCCATCCCACACAGGATGGAGTCAGGATGCCCTTGGAGGGCTGAGGGAGCAGAGACACGTCAGCTGCTATTCCCTGCAGCCAGGGCAGCCCAGTGCAGTGCAGGCAGGCAGCCACGGGGACCTCGCAGCACATGGAGAGAGAGGAGAGAGGAGAGAGGAGAGAGGAGAGAGGAGAGAGGAGAGAGGAGAGAGGGAGAGGAGAGAGGAGAGAGGAGAGAGGAGAGAGGAGAGAGGAGAGAGGAGAGAGGAGAGAGGAGAGAGGAGAGAGGAGAGAGGACATCGGCCACGGGGAGGGAGGGCTCTGCCGCTGCTCAGGCACCAAGGGCTCGGTGAGAGGGACTGACAGGGTGGGGAGCACAGAGAGCTCTCCCTGCACTGCAGGCAGGCTTTAACAGCCAGGCCAGGCACAGACCCAGCCTGTCTGCTGCTGATATCTGGGCAGCAGGGCCTCAATCACACTGCCCATACTGTCACTTTTCCATGTCTGCACTTCCAGACGAGGGGGATGTGGCCCTGCTTCCCCACATGTCACTGCTGCTTGGTGGTCATTCAGGCAGCTGCACTCACCCCTGTATGGGCAACTGAAGGTTTGCTCAGCCTCAGCACAGCCAGGGCTCTGCTGTGGCAGGCTGGGCTCATGTGAATCACTGCCCACAGACACCACACAGCTGCATCACCTGCCCTCAGAGGCAGGGTACAAGGCAGATTACCTCACCCACACACTGCAGACAAAATCCACATATACTGATTCTTCCACTTTGGTAGGACATCAGACACTCTCCTCCAGACTCCTTGTCCTCAGTGCCATGCCTCAGATGTCCTCTAGTGCCTCAGCACTTCTGCTTCCTCAAGGGAACCCCTTCTCTCTTTTCATCAGCAGACCTGAGCAGGGTGGTGGCACTGATCTCCTGTGTTTGCACAAGCAGCATCCCTCTGAGCACAGCACCAAGCATTTGGGGAGATGGGCACAGCCCCTGCCCCTGGGTTCAGCAGGACCTGGATCTCACTATGGTTCCTCCTTGTTTTGTCACTCACAGGAGCTCAAAGGGGCATAAAAATCCACCAGCTCCTGGAGGAGGCACTTGGCACTCACTGCATGGTGGGGCCACCACCCAGTGCACACAGGGTTTGCATGCCCATGCCCCAAGAGATTCACACTGACAGAAAAGCCAACCCCAGCAGGGAAATGAGCAGATGGATAACCACCTGCTGAAGAGGAAAATGTTGAGACAACTGGGTGATATGGCAATTCATATCCTTTCTTTGATCCCAGCAGTGTCTTAGTACTGCATATAGAAAGCAAAGGGGAGAACAATAAAGCTTTATGCTAAGCCAGTGACTTTCTCAAATTCACTTTCCTGCTCTGTAATGGGAACAGAGGATTGAACCCCAGCCTGCATTAATGAAAAAACAAACAAAAGCAGAACTTCATAAGTGATGAAAGTTGCATTTCCAGCCATTCATTTATTTGCTTTTGCCTCTTAAGAGCCTATCTATGCGTTGCATAGGAGTCTGTTGGAAGGACCTCAGTAAAAGTCTTTAGTCCATTTGTCTAAACCCTTATCATGATGAACAGCAGGAATAAGCAGCATTTCATCAACTTGGCCTCATTACCATCTCCTCACTTGCTCCCATGTCATATTCTGGAAAAACTCCTTTGCCCCAGAGTTCAGGAGATTCAGGCCCTGTTAACCCATGTCTAAAAACAAATTTCAGAAGAAAGGCCCTGGGAGGGTGATCCACCTGCAGCCCTCCAAAGACTATTTCAGTGAGCACAGATAGAGCCCTTTCTTGGTTTTTAATCACTCCATGTACATCCTGCAAGGTAAAATGACATGGGGAGTCTTGCAAAGTGCAACCAGATCCACTTGATGTTTGTAGCATCCCAAGGAAAGCTGAAGATTTGATGGAGATTGAGACCTACCACTTCCCACACTGCTGCAGACAATCTGTGCCATTCCCCTCTCTGAGATGGAGGGCACCTGGGCTGTGTGTGTCCTTCAAAAGTGGTGGCATGGCTGAAAAGAAGACTTAAGTCACCACTAACTTTCCCAAAAACTGAATTTGCACTGTGTCCTTCCTCCAATATATCCTTGGCCATTTCCATCTCCTGTGTTATGTAGGGGAAGGCCTGGTTCATCCAGACACCCTGAGAGGCTTGCAACAGGGTTTAGAACACACTCTAATGTTGCTAAGGCCAACCTCTGTGGCCATGAAGGGCTTCACAGTGCACAGCCACAGAGCTCCCCCAAAGCCATCCTGCCTTCCCCTGCCTCTGCAGGCCAGGTGTTAGCCTGGGAATGCAGGCAGAAATCCAAGCTTTCTGTTAAATCCCCCTTTTGAGGTAAAGTTACAGAACAACTGCTGAGGCTCAGTGATGTTTTCCAGCTCAGAAACCACGTTTCTCACTGCACAGCAGTACCCCTAGGGACTGGGGCACAATTTGCACAGGCCAACCAGCAGCACTGGGAAAAGGGTGCTGCATCTGACCTTTGTTGTGTCAGGGATGCCAAGGCAGGGTGGGAGTGACACTGTATTTTCCTTTTTGGGACTCCAGGTCACCTACTCCATGACTTAGCTCTGGCGCCACAGGTCTAAGGAGAGCACAGAGCTGGTTTGTTTTGCCATGGCCCCCTGCCAGGCTCGCCCTGCTGTGGCTGTTGCAATGCCAGCTCTCCCTGGCCCAGGGGAAGCAACTCTGTGCCTCCTTCACCAGGCTCAGCCACGCTCCTGCACCACCAGCAGCAGCTCCAGGAACTGGGCTGTCCCAGAGCCCCAGGGCCCCGGGGCTGCCCACCCTCGGCAGAGCCCTGCCCACACAGGAGCTCCAGCATGAGAGTGTGCTGGAGGCTTCTGCCACAGCAAAAGGGATTCAAACACTCAGGAATCATCCTACTGCAAGGCTAAGGCTGAACCAGAGCAATGCCACCCCCCTGCAGAGACAGGGATTTCAAGGAGACTCCTTAATATTCCCCCTTCTTGCAAAACCAGTGTTTTCACCCAATGCTAAGGATTCCACAGAGAAAAATAATTAGGTCAAAACTTTGCAAACAGCTGGATGCCGCCTGACTTCTCACCCAGAGCACCTCCTCACATTGCAATTGCATTGGAATTTTGCATTCCCAAGCAATACTGGGAGACTTCCCAACACATAGGCAGCAGGAAGCACATGTGAGGCTGCCTGGTATCTATCACATGTTTAGCATCTCCAATGACATGATTATTAATTAAGCGAATACGCTAGTATTCTGACTATTGCACACCTGTTCCCTAGCACCACCTGCAGGCAAACCCCGTCCTTCGCCCCTTTTAGTGGAAACGGTGCCTGCAGATCCAGGGTAAGGAATAAATTCCTCTGGATCAAACACTCAGCACAGATCCAGGTGTTTGCTGCTCTAAACACACGTTGTAGTAGAGACAAATTGTGCAAGTTTGGTGGTTTGCTTCAGGCTGAAAACTGTTTAGGAACACATGTTTAAACTTAATCAGCTACTTCTAATCAAAAGGCAGAACAGCTGTTCTGATAAAGGCAGCAAAAAAAACCTCTTGACAATGTGGTTTTAAGAAACTGAGGAAAACAAAACTTTAGGATGGGGCATCGCTTACACTGCAAGCTTTGGCCCCTTCTCCTCTCTGAGGTGGTCATGAACTAAGTTAATGCTTGTGTATTTTCTTCATTGACCTGGTAAGACTCCATAGTGAGAGAAAAGCTCCACTTTCTTACTGGCCCTCAGAACAGTTGGGTGAAATATAAAACCCACCCCATTCAATTGCTGGTTTATAATCAACAAAGTTCTGATCAGCATTTCACAGGCCCACATCCACACAGGTGCTGAGAGAGCAACAGATTCAGCTTTAGGACACTGGACAACATAGCTGAATCCACAGAGACCACCTCTAAGATATCACAAAACTGAGCTTGTCTCCCTTTCACATCCTGTGTCTCCTGGTACTGAGCAGTCAGAAAAGTGAGTCCTTGAACTAAGACCAAACCCAGGCTTTTTGCTTTGAACACAACTCAAAAAATAAAGTATTTTAAAAACCCAAGAAAATCCATCTTAAAGTAGCCAAGGAAAAGAAGAAGGGCTATAATTCTTCTAACTGTATTTTGAAAAGATGTTGCTTCTGCACCCCTCAGTCCAGTCAGCACAGAATACAGAGAATGTCCATCCAGCTGGGTTTTTTAATGGCTCAGAAAGGGATGTGCAGGCTGCCAGTTCTAATAGGAGATTTCTTACCATGCCTGGGTCCACAACTTGTGACTTTCAGTCAGCAGATACAAGGAGTGAAGGGGACATCAAGCACTGTACAGTGGCCATCACCCAGACTAGGAGCAGCTGGCAAGAAGCCTGAGAAACTAAACTGACAATTTTATGGTGCCCTCCTTTACAAACTATTTGTTCAGAGACATGAGAGATACAAAGGAACAACATGCCTTTATCATGTTAATGAGATTATTATGGTGCACACCAAAGGCCTTTGAGAAATTCCCTATTTTCATCCTATCCAGCTATATAAACACTCCTTGCTTCTTGAGCTTCCAACTGCAAAACTCCACTTTAACACAAGATGTACAATAATTGGTTTTATTAATTACACCACAAGTAATACTTTCTGCAACATCATATATTTCAGTTTCTGAATCTATATCCGAATAAAGTGCTGAAGTTTAGGGAATACTTTTAGTGCATTCTGTGTAGTCACTTCTATAACTTCTCCAACTGGAATTCCTTTAATTTTGGCAATGTATTCAGCAGCAATGTAAATGTTTTTGGGTTCATTTCTCACCTGAAAAACAAACAAAACCAATCAAATTACAGACCCCTAGAGATCACAACTGTTTCAGATTCAGTGCTTTCTGACACAACTTCAGTCACACTGTAGCACGTGTGGCAGAAAAATCACATGTATCCATTCCTCTTGGATGAAGTTCCCTTGGTACCCTCTTTCCTCTCTTGTAACTACACTCAAGACTACTTCACTACCTGTGCCAGCAGCTGACCTCCTCCACAAGGTGTAGGTCTGGATGCAAACACACAGAAGTCCCTCCCTCCCATCACCTACCTGTTTTTCAGGCCCCAGAGCAGGAGAATCAGTTTCCAAGCACATATTTTCCAGTGGCAGCTGTTTCACAAGCTTCTGCTTCTTGAAGAAAATAAGACAGTCATTAAATGCTTTATGAACTTCAAACTGTGGGGGGAAAAACACGAAGGGAGGATATTCCCTACATTTAGAGACAACATCAAAAGACTTTGGTGCCGCTGTTTACATTTTATCAACAATTTCTGAATGGAAGCAATAACACCAAGAGCTGCTTGAGAAGTCCCTTCAAATTAAGGTTCTCCTGTTCTCTAAATGTCCAAAATACCATTATCTCAAAGCTGAATTCATTGTAATTTATTTAATCATGCAGTTATATTGCAGTTACAGAGTTGCCAGTGCAATTCTAATTTGCTGTTTTCTGTGCATATAATATTTGTGTACTTTTTCCTCCTCTCTGCTTTACCTCTCAACCCCAGTTTGTTTCACTTCCTCCTAAGTACCTAGCCTCATCCCCATTTATATCATTTATATCCACCCCTCATGCTCCCTCCACTTGAATCAAACCTTTTCCTCTTTTATATTTCCCGAGCTTATCACAGAAAGCAGTGCTATCACAAAAACTACTCCTTCTCTACGTGCCATGTCCCTGTTGTAAAACGGTCCAGTGACAGAATCTTCTGCAGAAGAGCTCACCGGAAACCACAATAAAATGAGAAAAATCCCCCTTGTTTCTCAGGAATAGCTGAGCTGTTTTAGCCAGAATTCCCCCTCCAAAGCACAGCTAAGGCAAAAGCCCCAGGCAGCGATTCAGCAAAAGTAAAAATGTGCAATGCATGGAGAAGGAGCAGACCCCAGCTGGAATAAAACATTACCTGTTCACTCCTTACAATGGAAGGAGGAATGGAGAAGTAGTATCCAGCTCTCACCCCTTCCATGGCTACAGATGGCTTCCCATCAAAGGCATGGAGCAACACCTTGGTAGCACCTTGGAGAAACAAAGCAAACCACATCAGCAGCAGGGTTACACAGGGCTGCCATGCCAGCTTCCCATGGCACCTTGGTCCCACACAGAATTAACACAGAAACTCTGCACTACTGCTCCTGTGAAAAATGCATATTTTATGATTGGCTTTTCGCAAATATTAAAATGAATATTATATGTGTTATGTTAGAAAGTTATGCTGCATTAATTCTCTTAAGTAGTGTGTTAAATGTAGTTTTAGGTTATAAAAAATGTTAAAATAGAAACTATGCTATGTAGGATACTTTTTTTAAAGAAAGGACTTGCAGTGAGATAGCAGCCACAGGACACTTAAATCTTTCAGAGAAAGAGAATTTATTGCCCCATTATCAGAAGAAATGAACTTCTTCCTGCCTCGAAGGCACTGTTAGGATTCAGAGGAAGAAGTTGACACTGACCAGACAGAATCCTGTGTTTGAATGGAATTTATGCATCATGTATGAGATGTATGAATATTCAATGGGCTATTGCTTTTAAGGGTTAATCCTCTGTTAACGGGTGTCCTTCCCAGAAAAAGGTACCCAGACATCCGTAACTCTTTGTCTCTATTGTCTCATATTGTCCTAATTGAAATTGTCCCAATTATTATTACTCTAATTGTATTACTATTTTTATAACCATTTTATTACTATTAAACTTTTAAAAATTTAAAACCAAGTGACTGGCATTTTTCACAGTCCTGAATTAAACACACACAAACTGATGTGAGGACATGGTACAACTAGAGAAATCCTGTTGGCCAAAGCCACAGCAGAGGAAATGCATGAAAACCTTACCTTGTTCCTTCAGGAGATTGATGGTTGGTCTTCCAGCTGAGCGGGAATGAACATTTCTGCACAGCAAGGAGAGGCCCAGCATTAGGAAATTTAGCCAAATACCCTTTTCTTGCAAATACCAACAAACTAACAGTATCTTGGGATGAAAATAATGACTCCATACAATATCTTTTATCAAGGAAAAAACCCAGCATTGTATATATTAATCTTTCAACTACAGTGAAGATATAGGAACAACATAGCATGGACAGGGTACATAAGATGTCTGTACAGAAATGCAAACATAAGGAAAATTCTACAATTAAATCTCAAACTGGAGACTGACAGGACACATTAAACTATGCCAGTTTAATCCATCTAAGGAAAGTTCTGTGGGCACTTAATCTGGAAGTATTTCAACATGTTACTGAGACCTGGCAAATCCTCCTGGTACAAACAAAACCTACAATGGCAAATCCAGTCTTCTTGCCAGCTCAATCTGCTTGATCAAAACCTGTCTTTGTCCTTCCTTCTGTTCATCAGTGCTGGCAAATCTGGGAGTGAAATCTAGTCCAACCTACAGAACAAGAAGAGAAGGGAAAAGTTTTACAGACCTAACACTTAACAGAACCATAATTAGACATACAAAGGCATACCATGATTCAAAACTGCAAAACATTTCAAAATATGAATAGAGACGGCAATTAAAATGAGCTCAGCTGCAGCTTAAATAAAAAAAAAAAAAGCATTCTCAACCATAAACTTTTCAACAATGAAAGCATTTATGGGCAGACAGCTACTAACAAGGGTATTTAACATTTTAGTCTGTAACTGGTTTTCTGGGGGTTTACATTCTATTGAATATTATGTAAGATTAAGTCTCTAATACGTATCCCCAGTACAAGCAAAATTTCTGTCCTGAACCCATAGCTTTAGTCCAATCCCTAGCAAAAATTACCCATTAGTTCTATACTTTTTTGATCTAAACATGTTCAAACGTTTGTCAAAGCAGTCCCATTCACAGTTAGATGAACAGAAGTTCTTCATACACAGTACAACATGACATATTTAGTTACAAACTCTGTCAAAACCTGCTTTTTCTGTAGCCAGTGCAGAACCAGATGCAAGTCCCTCTGGTACTAACAAACAAATCGAGGCAAACTCCATCCTAAAGCCTCAATTCATTTATAAACAAATGTAAGACAGCAGACAACAGATGGATACAGATAGATGAAGGATTAAAAAAAAGAACTGTACAAGTCACTGAAATCACAGCTTAGCCTAACTTTGTCAGAGAAGAAGGCAGCAAGGACCTGCCTTTGGGTACAACATGAGAGAGCATAAGTATGTAATCTTCCAAAAACTCCAGCAACATAAATTCCATCTATTTTCTAATAGCAATAACAAAGGAAAAGAAGGAATCAAGCAAAGCTATAATGGAAAGCACATTAAGAGAACTACCAATCAGCCTTAGTGCTTATTCAGGCTGACAGCAATTCTTATCACACACAGAAAAACAAGCATTGACTCAGTTTTTGTAATTCCAGTGACAGCTGCTGCTGGAGAGATTTAAACAAGTTATAGAATTCCACTCACTTCTCCAATCCCCACCAACTTGTCTTTGTAACGTTCTATAAGAGGCAGTGCAGCATCCAGATCCTGCAAGAATAAAAGATGCAACTCTCACTGCCCTTACAAGGGGAAAGGGTTATGAACCCAGCATTATGATAAAATTGGTGTTTCCTTCACTGTTCTGAAATTCTGTACTTCACAACTTGTCATTACTGTGAGCTGTGCAGTCAGATTTTAGAAGTCTGAAGGATTTATCTTCTTTACTTAATAACCATTTCATTACATATATTCATTACATATTGTTATTACATTCTATACCTATATCTACCTGTCTCTCTCCCTCTGTATATATATATATGTGTGTGTGTGTGTGTGTGTGTATATATCTTAAAACCTTATTCTAAATACTCCTGAGCTAACTTTTCACAGTAGCAGCAGAGATAATTAAAACAAGGCCCAAAAATAACTCAGTAACCTGAAATAGCTGCAGATAGCTCCCTGAGATTTTCAGGATAAGGCAATAAACAGTTGCCTTCCAGTTCCCATGTTAACAAAGGAACATCTGCACATGTTGTTTGCTGTAAGCAAAGCACGCTTGGGATTTCTAAAACCATTTCACTGCAGTAATACAGCCAGATGACTCCAGAAAACAATTCTGCTTTAAGGGCTAACAGGGATAAATGGATGTGCTGAGAGAGCCTGGGATTTGGTGCACTGGGTCTCCTTGCATGACAGACGGCAGAAAAACCACTGAAGGTAAATCAGGCAGATCGGAGCATCCTATCGTCTGTCCTGAAAAGTCCCAGCAGTATTTTAGAGGCCGCGTTTTACCTTCAAAGTAACACTGCGCTGCTCCTCTGGAGAAATCTCTTGAACGGGGTGAACTCCCAGGCATGGCAAGACAAACCCTGGGAATCTAGGCACGGAACAGACAGCGAGAGTGTGAAAAACCACAGAGAACCAAGTTTAACGCCAAGAGCCCGCAGAGAGCGCAGGTTTAGAGCCAAGAAGGGCCGGCCTGACTGAGGGGGGCAGCGCATCCCCCGTCAGTCCCCAAGGCGCGGACCCGGGTGGGCGCGGGATCCCCGCCGGCCTCGCACCTCTCGGACAGCTCCACGACGCTCCGGAACTCGCTCGCCTGCTCCGACACCACCACCAGCGCCGACACGGCCGCCTGCGGCACACAGAGACCCCCGGCCCGCTGAAACCGGCGGGGCCGCGGGCAGAGGGTCCCCTCAGGCCGCCCCGCCTCACCTGCTCCGCCGCCCGCACCACGGCCGCCACGTCCTGCAAGAGACACGCACCGCCTCAGCACCAAGGCTGCGACCGGCACTCGGGACTGCCCCCGGCCGCCCGCCCGCCGCCCCTCACCGGCTGGAAGCAGGCCGCGGCCAGGTGGCAGTGACAGTCCACCGGCCCCGCCATGCCGCGCCCCGCGGGAAGGCACCGAGCGGCCGCGGGTTCCGCTTCCGGGCCGGCATTTTCCCCGCGTCCCGGGCGGGAAATGGAGGCGCCGCCGAAGCCGGAGGCGGCGGGCGCGGGGCCGGGGCCGGGGCCGGGGCCGGAGCCGGAGCCGGGGCCGGAGCCGGGGCTGGAGCTGGAGCCGGAGCCGGAGCTGGAGCTGGAGCCGGAGCCGGGGCCGGAGCAGGAGCCGGAGCCGGAGCCGGGAGAGGCGCGGCCGGACCCGCGGGTGCGCTGCTGCTCACGGCGCGGGCTGGGCGCCGTGCTGGAGCTGTGCGCGCCCTTCGTGCGGGCCCTGGCGCAGGGACAGCCCGGCGGGGCCGCCGCCGAGGCGGACGCGATCTGGGTGAGCTCTGGGGAGCGGGAACGGGAACGTCCCGGCACAGGGCCCGGCGGGCCCCGCTGGCAGCGCTCGGCAGCCGGGGTGACGGGCGGCTTGCACCGGGGTGGGCAGGGCAGTCAGGCGGGACGGGCTCTTCCTGAGGGATGCATGTATGGATTCACGGACGGACCGATGGATTCTCAGTCTGCTCCGTGCATTGCAGAACTTCGAGACAGCGGTGCGGGAGAACGTCACCATTAACGGGCAGCCCTGGGAGGAGGCCTCGGATGACTCCCGGCTGCAGAGCGGTAGGCCTCGCTTCCATTCGCTTCCCGCTCCCCGGGCTGGGTTTGGTTTGGTTTGTCCAGAGGTAAAAGGGGCCCGTTTGAAAGGGGAGCTTCTGACTTGATGTATGGAAGTAAAAACTCATTCCTAGGATAACGGAGCATTGGAAAAGGCTGCCCAGAGCTTGTCTCCAGCACTTGAGGCTTCCACAAACCCTCTGGAGCAACCTGTTTTGAAATGGGCTTTGACTCTGCTGTGAGCAGGAGGCTCTGGAGGGCCCCTCCAGCCTCAGTGTTGGGGGCAGTGACCAAGATCTGTCAGAGGACCCTAGGAGACTGTCTTGTGCTGCTATTGAATATACGGATCAAGTGTTGAAAGTTATTGCTATATAAATATATGTAATAGAAACAATGTATTTATAATTACTGTCTTTTGAATAATAGTAGTGGAGATACTTGGTAGTCTGGTGCCCAAAGAAAATTTCAGTGTGGTTCATTCACTCACCTGTGTTGGCTTTAGGTGGTCTTTGCCTGTAGTTTAATGCTTTTTGCACTTACATAGAGCTGAGAATACAGATACATTGAGCTACCTATGGAGCTGTTGAACCAAAAGCATTGAACCGTTTTTTTGGTCGGGATGCTCTAAACAGTGTGATCTAGTTGAACCTATGTACCTGCTCATTGCAGGGGGCTTGGGCTAGATCACTTTTAAAGGCCCTTCCAACCCAGACTATTCTCTGATTCTGTGAAGTGTCTGCTGTTGTAGTTCTAGAATGATAAAACTCCAGGTACTTGGACTGCAAGGTCAAAAATGCACAGAACTCATGATGCAAAATGCAAAACTGAGACACTGTCATCTGCCCACAGCTGCATAAAGCAGGTGTAAGGACTGTATTGTGTTTTTAATTCCATATAGATTTACTCATGTGCCTAGCTCTGATCCAGTTTGAGTCACCAAGAGATCTGTCAGTTTGTGCCTTCCATATTTATGTTGATCAGTGGCTTAAGTCTTTCCTGTCAATATTTAAATGGTTTCATGGTGATCTTAAAACAAACAACCAAAACAAACTCACAGAGTCCTAAAACCTTGGCTTTTCCTTTCTGAGTTTTGTAATCACTTGATTCTGCACAGAGTTACCCAGAGGGGGTGCTCAAAATCCATTGTTTACCACTAGATTGAAAACATTGCATGGCTTGCAAGTTATACTCAGCACATTAGTGGGAACAGTGAATTTTAATCTTAAACTGCTTATTTGTGCACTGCGTGATGTAAAATCAGCTAGGCTTCCAATTACTGTTTGTGCAGTTGGAGTTTGTTTAATGCTTGTAAATCACACAGATAAATAATTTTTCTTCTTAAAAGATAGCCATTGCTTCATAAGAGTTTCTTCACAGATTCAGAGTTCATAGGGAAGTACATTTGTTATTTTTTCCCCTGGATGGTTCTCTCCCTCTCCCCACCCCAGATCATTTACTTCAGAATAACTGGCCAACATCAAGTTATGCTCCAATCTCTATACTCTCTTAGCAAGGAGATTCAAGACATACATTTATTTCTGTGTTGATAATCATGCATGATTTTTTTTTATTTGAGATCTGAAACTTCTTTTTCTTGACAGGTTTGTCTCAAAAAAAAAAATTTGAGAATTCCACAGTAACTATGTGTGTTTGTCACTTTCAGATTCCAATATTAAAATTCTGGAGGATGAATTTGATGAATTAATAGTAGAGACAGCAACTAAGCGTAAACAGTGGCCTAAAAAGATCCTGGTGCATGCTATTGAAACCATGAAAGCAGAGCAGGAGATGTTGGTGAGTAACCTAAGACTTCCAGAAAACCTTTGCATTAAGAAATCAATCATCCAGTCTTGACCTTTAAGCTCCTTCCCATGATTGCTTTGGATTCTTTATCATAAAATGAAATTGCTTTTTTTTCATTAACTAAGGGTTAAACTTAGGAAGTTTACTGATGGTTGCTACAAAGCATTGTGACTGTGTCTGAATTGGGTCTGTGGCACAAAGAAACTGCAGCAGATTGCTTCAGCCTGGTGACTCAGGATTTACAAGCCAGTAGGCACCTATTATCTTCGAGTTCCTCAAGTCCTTGCCCAAGGGCTGGACTGGCTGAGGTTGAGGTGCTAAATGTTACACTACATACAGATAGATAGTATCACATGCAGTGTACCGCTTAAAAAATGTCAGTGGCTTCCTAAGCACTTTTTTGGAGCTAGTAAATACTGGGAGTAATGACTTTCAGTAAAGCAAAAGGCAGTGTGGATTAATGAATCAGCACAGTCAGTTCTGTGGGATTTTTGACACACAGTGTAAAGTAATTACTGGCATTAAACAAGCCCGTTGTGTCCTCAGCTGCTGGATTTCTTCACTGAAGTTATGTTAGGCCTCTCTTTTGCTTACCTCCTGATTAATTAGGATTCCTTTGGCAAAAATACAAGAGGCTGAGGCAGAGTCAAAGACTGGCACAAGCTGCCCAGTGCAGCTGTGCCATCTTCATCCTTGGAGAGATTCATGGATGAGGTTCTGAGCAACCTGCCCTAGTTGGCCTAACTTCAGGAGGATGTTTAGAGGTACCTTCCAACTTCAGCAATTCTATACAAAAGCAGACAGGGAATTTTTTAGAAAGTTGTGTAGGAGCCTGCATTGTATTTCTGAGGACTAAAATTGACAAATGTTAACTCTCTGGGTTAGCCAGGCAGAGATGATTTACAGCAAGGAAAAGTGCACGGGTGCACTTTCATCTTACACCTGACATATTTTATGATATATATTGCTTTTTGTGATCTCTCTGTTTTGTCAGTATATTAAGTATGTAAAACAAACAAAATCAACTTAAATTAAATATGCTATTGAATAACCCCAAGATTTAACAAGACCTTTTAATCTTTCTGCTACCTGAGTGCCACAGTGGATTAGTTATTTGGAATGCCTCTCATGCTCCTTTTTTTCTCTTGCTGATCTCTTCAAAGTTTACACCACCACAACTAGATGAATTTTAATTAAAATTCTCTGCAAAAGTTTAGTTTATCTCTGTAAGAATATGTAAAAATACATGTAAGAAATATGGAAAGCTTAGTTTATCTCTGTAAGTGGTCCTTTTTTTTTTTATTTCTCAGCTATTTCTGCAAAGGTACCGGTGGTTTCTTTGGTTTTGGTTGAGTGTTTCTTGTGTTCTTTCATCATCATAGCTAAATGAGTGATGCTTTCTGAGGCATAAAAGCAGCCATGAAGATGTGATTTATCTGGAGAGAACTAGTCATTTATTGTGGTGATTTACTTGTCACTGCCAAAGCAGGAGATCGTCCTGTGGGTTTCCAGTCAATGTGGTCTGTAGAGTTTGAGGCTAATGCAAGCCATGTTTGCTCTCCTGCTTGGAGCTGTTACTGCAAACTTGCTAAGTTGTGTGGACTGTGAAAAAAATTTCTCCCAAAACTACAGCAAGGAATAATTAGCTTTCCCCTACTTGATGTTGCCTGAAGAAGGTTGAGGGACAGCTCCTGAAGTGGAGAACACTAACTTGCAGATACTTCTGTTCCCTTGGCCTTGCTTTGTGTCCTTCTTCCCTGTTAGCTGCTTCTAATTGCACCTTTAATGCAACTGAGAATGGGTTATATTCAGTTATTACTAGTTCTCTTCATGTCTCAGTTAACTGATGTAAGGCACAAGACTCACAGTGTGTGAAGCAGAGTGTTCTTAGTTCTGTATAAGTAATTGCAGGGCTAGAGTGTACTTGTTTAAGTACTTTTCTTTTTCTTAGCTTTTTGTCTTAATGCACCTTTTGTTGGAGTTTGTGGCTCTGGGAAAGCATGCTGGTTCTGTGAATGGCTCTTGAGAAGGTAGAGCAGCTCTTTTTCCTCAGTCATGCAGCAGGTGGCAATGCTTCTTCCAAAATGCCCTGGATGTCAGTTCTCATGCTTTAATAATTAGAATTCTGCCAACTAAAGCAGATTTCTGGAGATGTGTTTACAGTGAGTGTAACTGTGTTAACCAGAATGCTATTTTCAGTAACTAAGTATCTATAATCTGTACCTCTAATACATTCTTGATCTAAATAATTTCACCACAATATCCATATATATATATATATTAGGTATCTATTAAACCAAGGGAGTATTTCACAATTGTTTTTTTTTTTTTTTTAATATGCAGAAGCTCTACCAGCCTGTGGTAAAACCAGCAGACATAAGACCTCAGCCTTCTCAAGGTAAAGACTTTGTAGGGAGGGCAGCTGTACTGAGGAAACACTGCCTCACTTACTGGCTAACTGTAAATGTTTGACAAGTTTTCTTTCTTTAAGCTTGTTTAAAATTGGCTGTTTATAAATTAACAAAAAAGCTAGAAGTTTGTCATAAGTGAATGTATTGCTGCCTGAATTTTACTGTGTGCATTTCTCTCATTCTGAGTGCTGCCTGCAGTTAGGCACTGTACTTGAAGGCAAAAAGCTCTGTGTGTGTGTGTGTGTTGGGGAGAAATTGTCACACAGCTACCCCCAGAAGGCTTCCTTACTTCTTTCCTTCATCACTGGTGGTGCCAGATGAGGAACTGATGGATCACTGACATAGAACTTCATCTGTTCTTGTGTTCATTTTACACAAGTACTGGAAATGCTTCAGCCTCTCTTCCTAATCAGTCATTTCCTTCGGGGAGTTGAAAGCTGTTGTGTAGGACTCAGTGATGGCAGTGTTGACTCTCCTAACTAGGACAGAGATTTCATCCTGCCTGTGTCACTTGTGAGGGTTGATGAGGGAACAGAGCTGCAAACAACCTTGTAAGTTTGCTGCATGGATTGGAAAGATGCCTTGTGCAGACTCCTTGGAACAAGGTGGTGGATTTTGCAGCGGATGATTGGGATGTCCTCTTTTGAGGCTGGCTTTAATAAATGGGGAGTTGTGTGTTACCTGTTGTTAAGTATTGAATAATGACAGATTTCAGCAGTGCAGTTCTAATTTGAAAAGTGAGCACCCTCACTATGAATTACTGCACATGATATAACAAGCAGCAGTGCTTAGAGTTTGAGGAGCTGAGCTGAGTCTTCAGTTCTCACCCTGCTGATCTGACTTCATTCCAAACATCATTTCCTCCTTTTAGATGTGAGACACGGCTTCCAGCAGCAAAGCAGCCAGTAGCAGCAGTACAGTGGTCACTTTGTATCTGAGTTCCTTTTGGTTTCTAGTGTCCAAATCCAGGCTTTTCTCATGTCAGTCCACTGCTTGCAAGTTAGTAGCAGCTTGCACTATGATACTGTGGTTTTGGGTTTGGTAACAGCAAAGTTGTAGCAAAGATGCCACGGAGTTTATGGAGCATTTTGGTATTATGTAGTCTTTGGGAAGTTTATGTATCCCAGTTTAGCAAGTACAGTGGCCAGAAACCAAAAATGTTTAGATTACTCAATACCTTTCATTTCCTTGTTTCGTTTCCCTATGTTTTGGAAAGCCTTGAACACTGAGGAATATAATGCCATCTATGTCAAGGCAAACTCTTGCAGGCAAGTTTCATTTAACTGTGTGTCAGTCTTTCTGTACAATAATCCAGATAATTATTTCTTCTTTCACTTAACTCCATCCTTACCATTTCATAAGGTCACCAGCCTCCTCATCCCAATACTTTATTGTAAGAATGCTTCATTGTAGAGATATCCTTCTTTTAGAGAATACCCTTCCACAGGGCTCTGAGATGAGTTTAAAGAAGTTGCTTCTGGACTGCTGATTCTTCCAAACTGAGTGATGGTGCATTTTAGTGTCTATGTTCATGTAGGGATCATGTGTTCCTAAACCAGCTCTGAG
This sequence comes from Ammospiza caudacuta, assembly GCF_027887145.1. Taxonomy (NCBI): domain Eukaryota; kingdom Metazoa; phylum Chordata; class Aves; order Passeriformes; family Passerellidae; genus Ammospiza; species Ammospiza caudacuta. Next base: position 25,812,922 of record NC_080595.1, read on the forward strand.
CAGCACACTGGATACATGGACAGTTCAACAAGCACCATCCCTTGGTGGTTACCACCTTTCAGCAGGGAATCACTGTAACCCTGAGCGAGAATGCTGTGACTGACTTATAAATGCCTTCAGCAGCACAGATAAGATTGACTTCAAAACAGAGAGTTGTGTTTAACCCTGACAGGGTTTAGAGGTGTATGCACCACCTGACACTGTGTCCTACTGCAGGCACTGGTGAAACCCTACAGAAAACTAATAGTAGTGGAGGTGAGGCTCCTTACTTCCCAGAAGTATGCTAGTGTGCTCATTTTAAGTTTTGTGGATGGAGAACATGCAAAACAGTTTCATAATAAGCTAGAGTTTAACTCTTGAATACAGAATTAAAGTATTGGTGATCTTATCACATTGCTACTAGAGTCAAATATATGCTGGTGTTCTGCACCTGCTGCCTGCTTCAGTGTTCCTGAAAGCTGGGGGATTTTTTCTTGTTAGCACAGCAGAATTAATACAGTTCATGTTATTTATGTTTGGTTCTTTTTGGTGTTGATAAATTAAACCAGAAGAAAAAAATCCCAGCCTTTATTGTATTTGCCCTTCTGAAAATGGGTTTTCTAAATCTCCTGTTCCCCACAGTGGTGTCTGTTCTCTGTGTTCTGTGTGGGTTTTATCAAATGGAATATGAGCTTAAAAGTTTTGAAAACAAATCTTCCTGTGTAATTATTTCTTTACAACTGTTCTCTTATTTCAAATACTGGCTTTGTGTTTTTTAGGTAAGAACTTTGGGGTTTTCTGTAGTTGGGACTGCTAGCCTCTGCAATTTGAGTGATACAGAGTACTACTAGTGAGATATACCATGCCAGCTGTTCTCAGTGTTACAGTGAAAGGGATGTGCTGCAGGTTTAGGTTTTATATGGGACTTTACTGGTTTTCTGTCCATTTTCTGATAGTGAGCAGTGGGGGAAAGAGTTATGTTTCAGAAGTTGATTTGGCTGTGTTTGTCTACAGATGCTTACATCGCAGATCTGAAGCAGGCGGCAGAGGTGGCATCCAAACAGATCAGCGAAGCCATGAAGGTGAGACCTCCATGTGCTCCAAGAGAAATATGTTTTTATCTTCTTGATCTGGTAATATGTCACAAAACAGGAGTTCTAACTCATCTTTCTTATAGTTTGGTAGAAAAAAGCCTGTGTGTGTACTGAGGAAGCAGGTAAAGCATTGTGTGTGTAAAACATTCTCCCTCATGTGGTAGTAAGGGAGATTACCCAGGAAATGCTTCCATTGAGATTTTGGAACCTGCAGCATCTGAAAAACATCTTTTGAAGACTTGTATGGCTTCATCTAGAGTATGACATTTGTTACTTCAGTACCTGCTTAGGAGCTGTGGTGTTCCTGTGATACTGCCTGAGCTTAGAGATATCATGTGGGAACACTTCACCTTGGCACACTCCTTGCATGGTTTCTGGGTGCAGACACCTCACTATTGGGGTGGTAGCTCTGCATTCACAGCCCTCACTTGCCATCCTGAGCATCATCTCTGCAGACACTGAAGCTTTTGTGCCTGTCAGAATCTCATTAGCATATTGCATGCCTTATGACCATTGTTTTTCCCATGTAACTTGAGATCCTTGGGTTTGTTTTTGCAGTGTATTCCAGCACTCATAGAAAAAGCAGAAGGTTTTTCCCAAGCATTGACTATGCAACCAACCTTGGAACTCTGCAAGCTACGGCAAGAAGTCTTTTCTGGTTTCAAGGTGAAGGAGGAAAACAATGTCCAAAATTCAGTACCACCAGGAGAAGTCACACCAACGGGAACTGTTTGCAATAAAAATCCTTATGTTTTGCTGAAAAGAAGAAAAGCTGCAGATTCCCCCGGGAGAAGGCGCTACCCACTGCGGCGGAGGAAGATCACTCTCAGTGCATGAATTTCTCATTTTGTGCTTTCACATTGGAATCTCAGTTGTACTTTTGTTCCATGTGTTCCATCTTTTTTCTTAGAACTCATCTCCTCTCAGTGCTATACATGGGAGCTTCTTTAATGACCTCTTAAATATTTCTGTTTTGCTGACATATGATGATATGTGATGATATATGGTACATGTACCAGTAGCATCCAATATCCAGCAAGTGTATTTGCCATTTAACTAATTTTTTGCTCTTATATTGCAGTTTTTAGCTTGAGTCCTTGTGCTTCTCAGAGTTCATATGCATGCTTTATGTATGTGGGCAGTCTTTTAGGAAACCACTAACTGCTCATTTACATTCAGCATGTCTCTAAAGAGGTTGGAGAATGTCTAGTTCTCCTAATGCACCTTCATTAATTACTGAGGCATGTGGCTTTTATATTAATGAATTAATTGACACTGCAGCATATTGAAATCACCCAATTTGGTGCAATGTTGGAGTTTTAAGGAAGTCTATGCACACATGTGACATTAGTCCTTGCTATCCTACCTTTCCTGAATGTAGGTCATTTAGGCTTATTTATAGTCATGTTTGTTGAAACTTGGATTTTTAATAATTGTATGTATTTACTTGCAGTGTGCTCTTCTGAACACGAATTCAACCATCAACATCTTAGGGTCTGATAAATCATTTAATGTAATCCAGGTGTGCACCTGGGGTTTTCCTGAGCAATATTTCTACCCAAGAAAGGATCTTGACTTGGGTTATGTTTGCATTTGTGTTGTTTGACTAAACTTTAAAGATCAGTAGAGGTTACCAGTTAATGGTATTCACTTGAGCTAGCTTACTTTTGTTTTCTTTACTCATTAGTGCCTAGAATATTGGAAATTAGTACTAAATTGAGCCTTGTGCCTTAACCATTTATAACTTTTTCTAGTTTATGGTTGCATGTGCCTGCAGTAAATACTCCTGTCTAGTATGTAAAATATTTGTTACACAGTAAATGGAGGGGGGTTTTAGAAGCTTTATTAATGACATGTTTGGTGCTAAGAAGACAGGTCCAACCTCTTGTCTAAGAGACTGAGAGTTCACAAGAAAACAGATTTTAGCATCATTTCTTTTGTAAAAGTGAGCATCTGTACTGAGACTTTGTATATGTAATAATATGTAAATATCTTTCCTGACCTTGTATATACAAATGTGTGTTTTTATATGAAGTAAATTAAATCAATTAAGGAAGATCAAAGCTTCAGATAATATTGTCAGTTCTAATCCCGGAATAGATGGTGGCTGAGCAGTGAGTGTACTTCAGAGGACATCTGTGTTAAATTCTGGCTTGAGTAACTGAAGTAGTTCCATTTACTGCCTTTGAACTCACAAGTGTTATTAATCTCAGGGCTGCAAAGCTTATTGGGTGAGAGAGGACAGGATGTGAGAGGGACTGGAGCTGCAGGGCTGTGGGGTGTGTGGCTCAGACTGCTTCTCACACAGCCCCTTGCTATTTTGAGTGCCCATGCTCTTTGAGTGTGGCGTTGGAAATCCCTGCTACGGCTTTCTTCGCACGGATCCTGGCTGCTGCTGGGCTAAGGTGAGCCCTGCAAGATTCTGCATGGCCACTATTACAGTGTTTGGCCATTTCCTCTGTTAATAGGAAGATTCTCTGCTCTTCTCTGCAAATGACAGGCAAGTACAGAAAATAGCTAGGAATAGGTATCTCTTTGAAGAAGTTCCCTCAGAAATAGCTGGGGTAGGACAAATGCCATAAGAAATTAAAAGGGAAAGCACTGTGGTTTAAGACTTAATAAATGAATTCACACAGTGCATATTTCTGTTTAGAGACTAAAGGATAGTTAGCCTGCACAGGATTTCAAGTTAGTGGGAATGGATGCTCTGAGTTAGAGCAGTTGGTCTTCTTTTCCATAGCCTGTGTTGCAACCGCAATTGGATGGAAGAAGAAAAATGCATCTGGAAATGCTGGCCAAGTAGACTGTATAAAGAAAAAGATAAAGCAATCAGGATTCCAAGTGCAGTGTATAAACCAGGAATTTAAAAATCTGATGGCTACTTTTGGCCAAGCAACACTGGAAAGAGAACCTTCCTTTAAATGCAAGTTCTGTGATGAGTTGAACTCAACATGAATGTTCAGCAGTTTTTCCAATGGTTATTAAAAAATTCTACAGCCGGTGATACCTGCAACTTGCTGTTCTTCCCATTGACAGAAATACATAAAACACTTCATTTTTCCCCACTGAGTAGCCTTTTGTCCTTCAGTTAACTTTTCATAGGAATAGGCAGTGTTGTGCAAGACATGTCTAATCAGGCTTCTACTGAAATGTCACAACAGCCAAGCTTCTTATTTTTAACTTGGGGCGAATTGGTATTGCATCAAGAAATGTCTGGTAGTTTTTCTTTATATAGCCTTTGAATTTTGTAACACAGCTCAATGGTGAGGGATGCTTGGGTTCATTTGCAAACAGAGTTTGAATTTCTTGGCTTTTGGGGGCGGGACAGAACATCTCACTGTTTGTTAGTGTGTCCTGTCTGTGGTGTGCTTTTTGCTCATGAGGCTAGGCCATCCCTGGCCAAGAAGAATTTGCAAATTGGAGCAGCATCCGCACATGCTTTTGCTGTGTGTACTTTCTGAACAAAGGGGATTACGAACTGTAAAGAGGAAGCTCCTCTTCCAGAAATCTTCACATGGACCCTGATGTCTGTTTGGAAGCCTGGGTGCTCTGAGACCCAGTTCTGACACGTGCCATTCTCCAGGAGAGCCATGCTGTGCTAAGCTATGATCAGAAACCAGTCTGTATGTGTGTAGGCTGCTTCAGTGCAGACAAAAATCACTGATAAACTGCCATTATAAAATGTAAGCTCAGCTGACTAAGCTGCTTTCTGGGCTGATTTTCTCTCTTGCACAGAAACACTCTGCCTTTACTGCTGCACTACCTGGAATTACTGTGTAGGCATTTCTACAGATGTACCAGAGATAGCTTTAATACTAAGTAGAAACTTGTTCCCACAAGCAAATTTTGACTTGTCATTTCCTTTGTCATTTGTTCTGAACAAGAACAGACTATTCAGGCTCAAGGGGACTGTCCCCTGGCTTGTCCCATGCTTGTGTTATCCTGGAAACCTTATTCTGCAGCTGCTGGGAATTACTCAGTGAGGTGAATATTTACTCAGGACTAATAAATTCTTGGTGAGCTGCTCATGATTTGATGCTGTCAGGTAGCTGGTGCAGGTGCCATTTGCAGCAGCATTGCTCCTGGAGCATGGAGTTCAAAGTCCCTCCGTGGAAGGGGACTTTCTTTCCCACAGATCACTCCAGAGGGCTGTTGAGGTGTTTTATCCACATGGTTCATAGTAAGAGAACATACCTGTTCCCTGAGCTTGTGAAAATACTGCCTTCTAGTCCTGTTTATTTCAACGGAGCTAGAGCTACAAAGGCAGCAAGATCCCAATGCTCTCTTTTTAAGCAACTGTCCCAACTAAGTCTGTGTTTGTGCCCTTGTGTACTGCTTCCCTTTAACTGCACGAGGTGTAGTTAGGCTGTTTCAGAGGAGCAGTTGAGAGCAATTCACCCTCTAATAGCCCTCTGCCTAGTCCAGGAGGTGCTGGTCTGCATCCCCTCAGCTGGAGAATGGCACTGAACCCACACCTTACTGCTGCCTCCATGAGCAGCCCTTGGTGAACATCCTGCTCTTGGCACATTGGATGGCAAAGCAAGAAAGAAGCAAGACTGCTTTTGAAGAAACCAGGGAATGCCCTGTGAGATGCCTGGGAGAGACCCAGCACAGTCAGGGGCTGCAGGTTAGGTCAGGGTATATTGGCAAGTGTTCTTCCCAGCTGTGGTCACCAGCCACCTCCCCAGGGCTGTTAGGGTGGCAAGACTCGGTCCTCCAGGGTCGGAGAAGCTCTTGGAAAAGTGCAAAATCAAATAAATTCATGGATAGCCTGGAGGATTGAGACACAAGCTGCTTTGAGGTGGAACAGCTGGGGAGAAGCCCTTCAAACCAAGGAAGTCATGCTCAAGCCTTGTAGTCACAGTCCCAGAGCCTACCAGGAAACATGTGGCAGAGCACAGGCGTCACTTTGACTCTTGGACTCGGGGGAGCATGGTTCCCTCACCTTTAGCATGAACTGTTAGCCAGATCTTCCTGGAATGATAGTCTATATTTACTCAGTTTGCCAACTCTATAACTTCATCAAAGCTGGATGACTCAAACTGCTGAGGAAACCAGAAAAAAAGGGAAGTATCAGATTTATGGAGATACCTGGGGCTTTGTGCCCGACTGCCCTGCAGTTGGGGGGCACACACCCTCCTCTCATGGCTATGTGTTCACCTCTGTGAGCTGAGCACAGCCAGGAGGGTACAAATCCTTTTGCAGAAGAGCAAGGATGTTGAAGTAGCTGTCAGTGCAAACACTCCCTTTCAGAGCATGAGGCCAAGGTAACTGCAATTAAAATGCAAAAAGGTATTCTGAGAGGTAAAAGAAACAGTGTTCTGTTAAAATACTCTCGACAGAATAATGGAAGAGAAAGATTTTTGTCTGCAGCAGCTGTATTTCCAGCATTCTTGGTCTGGCTTTGCCTTTACAAGAAGTCTGTCGCATTTCCTTATTATTTAAAGGAACAGGGTGAGTAGCGAAAGTGAAAATCGCTTTATCCCAGGACGGATGCCGTGTCCTCACACCCACGATCCCGGGCTGAGCTGGCTGTGCCGCATGTGGAGCTGCCGATGTCGCAGGAGCGCGGCGTGCAGGAGCGGCCGGAGGTGAGCGGCGGGAAACACACGGACTCCGGAGCAGCCGGGAGAGCACAGAAACTGCGGGGAGTTCAATTCTGCAGGCGAAGGAGCGAGTCAGGCCGCCCGGGGGGGCGTCGAACCCAGCCGGCCCGCGGGGCTGGGGCTCTCCGGGGGGATTTTCAGGCAGCTCCTGCCCGGCAGCGCCGTGACCCGGACTTTCCGCGGCTCCCGGCGGTCCCGGGGGGCGGTCCCCGCGGGGAGCAGCGCGGGATGGGGCGGCCCGGTGGTCGCGGGTTCCCGGTGCGGGCGGGCGCCATGTGAGGGCCATGTGGGCGGCAGCTCCGCCCCGGCCGCTCCGGCACCTGGCGGCGGCACCCCCGGCCCGGGGCGGCGCGTCCCCTGCCCCGGCCCGCCCCGCCCCTCCCTGCCCTTGCGCTCCCTTCCCTCCGCTGCCGGCACTCGCACCCCCGCGGGCCGGGGGAGCCCTGCGGGCGGCTCGGCGGCGCCGGCATGTCCTGCGCCCTCCCGGCGGCGGCGGCGGCGGCGGCGGGAGCCAGCGCGCTGTCCCGGGGCGCGGCGGCCGAGGGCGGCCAGCAGGTAGGGACCGGGCTGCGGAGGGGCGGGCGGGCACATGGGGCTGAGTCACGCCGAGCAGCGCCGCGCCGGGGGTGCCCCCTGCCCTGGGTATCGGCCCTTCTTTTCCCGGGAGGCGCCGCCGTGCCGGCTCTTCCCGGGTGGGAGCGCGGGCGGTGCGCGGAGAGCGCCGGGGCACGGCCGGGCAGCGGCTCTTCCCCAGCCGCGGGCAGCCGGGAAGGGAGCAGCGCTTTCCTGCCCGCTGCTCGCACCTCCGCCCGTCGGCCGCGCCGGAGCGAGGCAGGTGTAAAGCGCTGCCCGCCGGCAGAGCGGGAGCGCCGGTCCCCGCTCGGCTACCCAGCTCCCCCCAGCAGCAGCAGTGCCCCTGCCCACGGGGCTCTGCGACATCCCCGGCAGCCTGCCGTGCTCCAGCTCCCCCCAGCAGTAGCAGTGCCCCTGCGGCATCCCCCGGACAGCCTGCCGTGCCCCAGCTCCCCCCAGCAGTAGCATTGCCCCTGCGGCATCCCCCGGACAGCCTGCCGTGCCCCAGCTCCCCCCTGCAGTAGCAGTGCCCCTGCGGCATTCCCCGGACAGCCTGCCGTGCCCCAGCTCCCCCCATCAGTAGCAGTGCCCCTGCGGCATCCCCCGGACAGCCTGCCGTGCCCCAGCTCCCCCCTGCAGTAGCAGTGCCCCTGCGGCATTCCCCGGACAGCCTGCCGTGCCCCAGCTCCCCCCTGCAGTAGCAGTGCCCCTGCGGCATCCCCCGGACAGCCTGCCGTGCCCCAGCTCCTCTCAGCAGTAGCAATGCCCCTGCCCGCGGGGCTCTGCGGCATCCCCGGCAGCCTGCCGTGCCCCAGCTTCCCCCATCAGTAGCAATGCCCCTGCGGCATCCCTCGGCAGCCTGCCGGCTTCCCCCCCTCTGCTTGGGGCCCGCCCGTGCACGGGGCCGAGGGATGCGCTGCTGTTTGCAGGGACCATGCGGTCTCTGGGAGACCGAGCATCAGCGCTGTAAAGTTGGAAACGTTCGTTCTCAGGAAGTTGCACACCCGACTTCGGGCATCTTCTGTGCGCACCTTGCAAACTAGCGAAGTGTTTCTGGCTGGTGTCTTCCAGAGTCGGGAAGAAGATGACAGAAAAGTAAGGAGGAGAGAAAAGAATCGAGTTGCTGCGCAGAGGAGCCGGAAGAAGCAAACGCAGAAAGCAGATAAACTTCATGAGGTACTTGGTTCTTTGCAGGCATGGCTTGGGTACCAAGCACAGGACTTTACAATAAACTGGAATTCTTAAGCAGGCATGGGCCTGTTTTCACACAATCCTGTTCAGAGAGCTGTGGGTGTGAGGCACTGAAAGCGTGCTATGGGATGCCTGGTCGGGTACTCCAGACACTGATGCTGCTCTTGGACAGTGCAGCTCTGCCTTCAGTGGCACTGCTAGGAAGAGAGAGACATGGTCCAGCCCTTGCCTCATCCTCCCTCTTTTGCTCTTCCTGTGACCCCCAAAGAATGGGATCACAGGGCTCCTTTGGGCTAAACCAGAACCATTTTCTTCTGTAATAGTGTTACGCTTGTCACGTTTGCTGTGACAGTGGATGAATTCTTGCTGTCTTACAAGGCAGAAGGTGATGGAAGAGGAGGGGACCATGCAGTGGCAATGCTGGCTTAAATAAATTCTAGAACTGTGGTGTCATCAACAGGATTCCCAGACATACCCAGTTGAAAAAGCTTCTTAGGAACTTGGGAACCTATAAGGGTGAGAGCTCGGCTTGGCTGGCTGTTACACTTGTATGCCTTGAAAAGTAACAGTGGGTGCTCAAACAGATGAAATGAAAGTAATTGATTCTTACAGAAGATCTTCATATCACAATGTGTTGTGCTTTTCTTGTGTCCCAGTGCAAACACTGGAGGACAGGGATCCCTTTTCTCTGATTTTGGATGTTAGCTTACACCACAGTGCTCTTGTAGCCAGGTGTCAGCTTTTGGGGCAGGTGTCACTTTTGCAGTACAAAACTGACTGCCACTGTGGCTGAGTCAGTTGCTCAGCTCTGAAGGTTCATCACGGGCTTTTTTCTTTCTCACTGTGCAAGGATTTGCCAGCAGTTAGCAGAGACTAAGAGGGACAGTGTGGGGAGTTTTGGGCTTGGTTTTTCCCAGATCTCCTCTGAGTCAGCGCCTGAGAAAGCCAGGTGCAGGGTAGTTCTGAAAAGGGGTAAGCCCTGGCTTTTGTGGAATCATTTTTGGGCCCTGTGCCATCCTGCAGCCTATCTGATGTTCCTCCTGAACTTGAGGATCTTCCTCGTGCTGGGAATCTTCATTTTGAGGCACACAGGTTTTGCCAGCTGTGGGCACATCTGGTTGAATGGACATTCATTCTTAGCAAGAACAACGTGACAGTTTCACCCCTGAAAATGAGACTGAGCAATGGGACAGCAACATTTATTCCAAAACCCAGGACCATGGGGTTTGGGGCAAGAAGAGATGAGCAGAATGACAGTGGGGGTAAGACAGCTTGGCTGGAGTTTGGCTCCAGTGCTGTGTGCTGTATTAGGAGGACTGTGCCTGTTTCACTCTGTGAGAGGTGGCTCAGGGGTGTGAGGGAGGGCCAGGGGCCCAAAGTTCTGCAGCAGAGGGGAGCAGAGGCAGTGCCAGGCTGCCCAGGACAACATTGCATGAAAGCCTCTCCCTGCTGCCTTTCAGGCACGTGTAGGCTTTGAAGTTTTCTCTGGAGCTTTCCCAGGGAGGTGAGATTGAGTGGGTGGATGTTGAGCCTTGGGCCAGCAGCAAGACATCCATCTGCAGGTTTTCAGTGGGCTGGCCCTGAACCTCCAGCTGTCTGCTCTTTGGGATGGGAAGGCTTAGAAGCAGGGACACTTGGGACACACAGTTATCAAAAAATGTAGCACAGGTGTCTTGCATCCATCACATGCATGCTGCAGAGCAACTCAAAATTCCTCTGCAGTTAACAGCAGCTTGTTTATTGCCAGAGAAGCCTTAGCTCAAAAGCAGTCAGGTCAGGGATAACCAAAGGCAGTGGTCTGGCCTTCTGGTGACAGAATGAGTCTGGCCTCAAGCTGGCATGATGCTTCCCTCCTCCTGAGTTCTCAGGCTTCTGAGAAGGTGGCTACAGCTCTGGCGGGCCTGGAGGAGAGCACTGGACATGCTGTGCTAGCCTGGATAAATGGCTTTTCCCTGCACTGCCCTGGCGCAGGGGCTGCCCTTCTCTCACCAGCAGTGCCAGGCACTGGGTTGGGTTTTCCCAGCGCCTCTCAGCAGTCAGTGCTTTCATTTTCTCTGATCTCACCGTGCAGAGTCCATCTTGGCCCTTGCCATCAGAGGCAGCCCGGGGTGGAAGAGGCCACCAGGGGACACAGCCATCCCTGCCTGCAGCCCTGGGCTCCTGGGGACTCTGAGGGCAGGTGGCATCTCCTGGTCTCTAGGGCTGGGAAAGGAATCCCAGTGCGCTCAGGGCACAGGTTGTAAAGCACCTTCCCTGTTCCAGCACCCAGGCTGGGTCTGTCTTTCTCTTAGCACTTTGTAAGTTGTACTAAGAAACCACACTGTTTTTCTACTGTTATGTGAATGTACTCGAGGTGGAAGCACTGAAAGGAATGTTTTGACTGTAAGTTGTTGTTGTTTCTTTTCTTTCCCCTCCTTCCAGGAATATGAGTCTCTTGAGCAAGAAAATACCTCCCTGAAAAGAGAAATCGGAAAGCTAACAGATGAAATGAAACACTTGAGTGAAGTGTTGAAGGATCATGAAAAGATCTGTCCACTATTGCACTGCACCATGAACTTTGTGACCATACCAAGGCCTGATGCACTTGCCAGCTGCCTACCAAGATGAGTGCTCTCCTCAATCACCTCTCAGTGTGATGTGTGAAAGTGCCATTAACGGGAGGTTTCAAGAGCTGCCGCAGCTCTACTCCACGTTGAATTGTTACAGTCTTCTGAATCTCAGGAAAACACCAGCATGGAAAAAAAGACAATTTGAACAGCAGCTTCTAACTTGGTAGACTCTTCAAGCCATGGTTTTGCCTTTGGAAATGTCAAAGTGCCGTGCAGCTCACCATGGAGCGATGGAGTGTAGACAGGGAAAAGTACCAACCTCAGCCTGGAATGCCTTCCTCCCACACATCCACTGCCAGTAACCCTTTGTCACTTGTCACCCATGCCTGTCATGATCAGGCTGCTGGGTTTTATCTCTCTAAACAGGTTTGGTTAATAAAAGTGATGTCTCATCTCTATAATGTTCTCCAACTTCTTCAATAATCGATGTCTTTATAGCATCTCTGCTTTTCATTTGCTGGTTGATGCCAAAGTCTAATGCTAATTTTACTGTTAGTTGTTCTATTATTTACTTATCGCCTCTTCATTGGTTCCTCTTTTGAAGTGTGTGTAACAAAAGAGTTTTCTTAGTCTTTAATATTCCAAATCATCAGCCCTACTGGCATTAGCCCTTGGAGTGTTTTATATCCTAAAATACGGCCTGGTCAGTTTCTGATGGTGATTGTCTGCTCTGTGTGGAAGAAAAGCAAACAGAGTTTGATGGTTTTAAACATTGTTTTAAAAAGCAGATTTTAAAATTTACTCTCTTAATGCACCCACTGGAAATGAACAAGTATCTTCATCCTTCCTTCATCTTGCTTATTGCCTCTGGAAGATTTTGTCTGTGGATTGAGTTTTGCTAAGCATTTTGTTCTATGTCCACACAGAAGGTGTTTGATAATTGCTTGAAAGAAAAACATTCTGTTTTTCTTTTTGGTTACAAAAAGGAAGTACGATTGCAATGTTATTGAGAAATACACAGAAAAATGTGTTTACTTTCTCTGAAGATTCCTAACAGTGTAAACCTCTTGAAATGTGGATGCTGTAGCTTGGGAACCAGCAAAGGGTCTTTTTCTCACAGTATTTCACAGTCAAAGAGTACCTTTGGATAATAAAAATCTCCTCCCTATTGCCAACTCTCTCACTTCAGCATTTGGAATTTTTTTCAGCTAAACTCATGGGATTAATTTCTCCCCTCACCAGGATCACAGTATTTATCAGCAGAATATGATCTGAAATGTCTGGATGTTAATTTTTTTTAACTTTTTTTTTTTTTAAGTTTCTTTAGTAGAATGGTGCATTGCTGATCACTGCCAAGATAGAATTTGGAGAACCATGTAGTCAACTCTGCCTTCTAAAGGGCCCTCTTGTACCATTGTCTTAGGATAGAAACTCCAGATGAGCTGTTGGCTTCTTTAAATTATGTGTTAGGTTGTTCCCAAGAGAATTTCCAGAATTTGCATCTGCAGCCTAAATGCTCTCTTCAGAGTTCCTTATGGTCCCATAAGAACTGAGTCATCCCACGGAGAGAATCTGCTGCAGTCCCTCCCTAGGAAATCAAAAGTCTCAGTACAGCTCAAGATTCGAATTTTGGGAAATGTCCTTGAAACTGCTCAGTGTGTCACCCTTAAGAATGGAAGATGTCCTATGAATATTCATCCACACACCACATTTCCTCAGGCACTGCATGCCACTGTGTAATCTGGGCAGAGTAGAGGTGTAATGGAGTAGGAGTGGCATGGTGGAAATGAACAACATTCACTCTGGAAAAACCTGTCACAATTTAGGATGAGAGGGAATAATTCATATCTCTTAACTAGGTGTGTGCAGCTCACTGGGAAGTATCTAATTGAGGTCAGGACTGTACAAAGCTGGTCTCACATATGGAGCTCTGTGGACCCTCAAAAATGGGAGGAAAGATCAACTAGTCCAAGACAGTCCATCCCAGCAGAATCCTTCTAAAGACTTTTGTTCCACAGATGCTCTCTTCTAGAAGTAGAAATCTAGTTCCCTGTGTGAGATCCTCCTCCTCACACATGTATTCTTCTAGACATCTGTCTAGAAACTGACTCCAGCTTGTCACTTGGTGTCATATCCAATTCTGTGGTAGACTCCCCATCAGTAAGAATTGTTCTTGTTCTGCAGTTAAAGTTTTAATCCATGGTCTCTGCACTGGATTCATTGCTGTATTAATTGTACAATGTCTATGCAGAGTGTACAGGGGAAGACAGCAGAATTCCCAGCAATGTTGTGTGATGGAGACAACAACCTGAGTCCAAGAATATGCTGCTGTTCCTTGGGAGGGCTGGGAGCCCTGTGGGAGCCCTCACTGTCCTCACTTTTTCCCCACAACCTCAGGGTACAACTCCAGCTCTTCCTGTGCATCATGTCCTTTAGTAACAGTAGGGCATGGGTTGCTTCTTCCTCCATCTCTTGCATCACTTTTTTCCCCAGGAATATTTCCAAAGGGCCTTTTGCATCATTCTATTTGATAGAGGCACTAAGACACTTCACCAATCACTGATATTGTGTGACTGATGTTCAAAGGCAGCTGGGAGCCTCGAGTAAAAGAAGTGACCAAAATTAGTATCCCAAGCCACTTAAGTCCAGCATTCTGATATATTTATAGAATTAATGTGGTAGCTGAATCATGACTTGACAAAGACCATGAGCTGTTAAAGGCTTCTGTGTCCCTGCACATACAGATTATGCTTTTTGCACGAGCTGTGCGTAAAGATATTGATTTACAGGAAACTTCAAAACAGAAAGCATGTTCTGGAGCCTGGGATAATTTTTACATGAATAGGGAACCAGAAAGGAGAACAGAAAGGAAAAATGCCATTTGTTAAGGAAGCAACAGAAAATTCTTTTTCAGATCCAAACCTCTCCTTTTGCAGCAGCGTTACCCCATGAAAAAAAAAAGGTTTCACATCTATATATGGCTAAAATCCCACTTGATATACTGTAGCTTCAAAAAGCTTCCAGTTGGTTTGACTTGTTCCCCACAAAAATGTGGTCTGTATCACATCCACATGATTTTCAGATGCAGGTGAATAGGGAAGATCTTTTCTATATTCAGATCAGGGTTCATGTGAGGTGCACTGTGAACTGCAGTCTTATTTGTGGATGTGTCATGTAGATGAGGGTTGCTAACAAAGCTGGATTTGCCTATTAGGTTCACAGTGAAGGTTACAGTTTGTTTAGATTCAGTTTGGATTTCTTTTTTTTTGCATTTTCTATGAGTCTAATGAAGAAGCAAAGTGCATCTTACAAACTTACAGACAAAAATATTTCTTTTAGGAACAGACTGGGTCCAATTCAGCTATTTATCTATTATTTTCTTATGGGTTTAGTTGGGTCAGATTAAAAATGATTATATTTTAAAAAGTTAATTTTAGCCTCCAAAGCTAAAAAAATCAACAGAAAGGCAAGGTCAAGCTTCCCATTACTGCTTATGTGACAGAGATCAATTGTTGTACTTCAGGAGAGCTTATTAGAAAGTCTTGCTCCTTCCCACTGGTATTTTACATTCATGCCTGTGAACATTTATAAGTCTTCATGTACTTATCCAGTCTCACTGAAAGTACATATTTAAAAAAAAAAGAAATTAAACCAGCCAGTTCTACAGACTTTGTGTTCTTTGCCCTGGTACCAGTTACTGTAATTTAGTGCTCCTTCTGCAATGCCTCCTGATCTCATCTGCATTTGGTACTTTCACTAGCCTTTGTAGTTCATTATTTCAAATGCCACTTTTTTTTTCTTCTTCCTGTATCCTTCTGTTTCCACACAGCTTGGTAAACTTGCCTTAATGGAATCAGTTTTAGAGGATCAAGGCTGATCTGTAGGGCCACATGGAAATTGCACTTCACTTGTATACCCTGTATGTGATTAAAGGCTCTGATGTGTGCCTTGTTTGGTCACACAAGTATTAAGGAGGTGTCAGTACAGTCTTTTAAAAAGTACTTGAAGGTGGCATAACCTTTACTTTAGCCTATCAAACCCATGCTGTTTCCTGTCCATAGATGAATGCTTTGCTGCTTGGCATTTGGGGTTTCCATCTGTGAATCAGTCTTGAATTTCTGTCTCAGTGAAAGTGATAGATAAAACAACCATTAAAAAAAATCCCTTTTCTTCCCATCAGTGCAGTGATATAATTCCTGTTACAGGAAGGAAGCATGTCTGATTAGCAGGAGAAGTGGGGGGGTTATCTTCTGTCACGAAGACTAAATGCTATTCTCTTTATAGGAGGGGAGGAATTTTCTGTTTGTAAACCCTGGGTTACTGTCAAGTGGTCATTGGAGAAACATATTACATGTACAGAGAGCATGTGGTATGGGCACACATCCAAAAGGGAGGGAAAGAATGTGGGTTCATTCTTTGCAGAAATGTGGGATTTACCTCAATTTCACTGGAAGTAGAAACAGTCCTACAGCTGCCTCAGAGGACATGCAGTCCTTTGCTTACTCACTTGGGTAATATTTAACTCAAGAATAGCTACAGGCTCACTGGAAGTGGGCACTTCTTAATAAAGAAACTGTACTAACAATCATCCCTGGGATTGCATGCTCCATTTCTGGCATTCTTTCAGATATTTTTTTCCTACATAGCTCCTATGGAAAAAAACTGTAATGGTAGAGTAGGAATCTTTTCTCACTGCAGAATTTTGAAATCATGACATCAAATGTATTGTGAAAATAGCTGGCATAGTTTTTGCAAATAACTTGTTTCCTGCTAATTATGAGTTTGGTCTGCTGTAAAGTAATCATTACTGTTCTCTTTAGAAGTGGAAAAACTTAACCACAAAGGTCTTGGTGTAGAATAAAAAGATTGGTTCGTGGAGTCAGTGCTGAATGGCTTGCATGCTCCAGTGTCACAGCTTATCTCATCCTGAAGCAGTTTCTTCATGGAGCCAAAGAGAAAATGACATCTGTAAAACCTGTGTGTGCTTAGCTTTTATTGTATGTGTTTATGAAGTTCTACAGGCTGCTGGCAGAGCTTGCTGCACCCCTGTGGCTGCAGTCCAGTGAAGTCTGCCCAGACCATTCCCCTGGAACACAGGGTGGGTACATCTCCAGTCAGGTGGAAAAGCTTTCTCCTTTCACTGTCATACAATGAGCTTATTGTCATGTTTTCATTATTCTAAATTATTAAAATATCAGAGCTCTTGACATTCTAAGCAAGGGTTGTAAGTAGTCTCTCTTGGGATAAGCAGATTATTAAAATTTGTCTTCCCATTGTAAACTGAATCTTGAGAGTACTAATTTATTGTCTGTCTCAGGTAAATAATTGACAATAAGGAATAAGCAACAAGACACTGCTTCAATATTTGATGCAATGCCATATAAGATACAATTGCTTCAGCTGGAGATGTTGTGCAAGAATTGAAAAATAGGACTAGCTATTGAAAAAAGTAGAATTAGCTGAAGGAAAATGGCAAAAGTTATTTTTGAAAAGAGAGCTATTAGGCTAAGAAATTGTTTATAAGTGGAGGTTCTCAAGGACTGGTCACAGACCTCTCTTGTTTAGATAAGTCTTTGGAAAAGACTTTGGGTACAAAGGGACCATTACTACAGGAGAAAACTGAAATATCCTGCAAAAGAGACTGCATGACCTTGCAGAAGGGAATAGAAATGCCATTATTCATAGAATCATGGGACAGCCCATGCTGGAAGGAACCCTGAGAGATCATCTGCTCCAGCCTTCTGGGGACAAGGGGACCTAGATGACATTATCTAGCATCCTGCCACAATGCCAAGTGCAGTCACACACTTGAAGAACAATTCACAAGAATTTCTGTCACAAGGTGGGGACTCCTGAGTTGGAAATGCCAACAGAAGGAACAGCAAAAGCACATTAGCAACTGAGGCTGAGGCAGCAATGCAGTGGAGCAAAAAGAAGGAAAGACAGGCACTCAGATGCACAGTGATGGGGCTATTTCTTTATTTGTCTATCTGTGTTCTTAAAATAGAACTATAGAATAGAAATATCAATGTAATTATGTGAGAGCCTGGCCAGACCTCATCTGAAATACTGTGTACATTTCTGCTCAACCACGACAAAGAAAGGTGAACCAAAACTAGTACAGGTACACAGAAGGGCTACTGGAGGGTTAGGGGAATAAAAAATTATTTTTCCAGAGACAAAGTCTGCAAAGTGATGGGATCATTTTCTATGTAACAACATCAGAGTAAAGATCATGTGAGGGCTGCATAGAGAAGTAGTAGGTTTAGTAGAAGAATAAATAGGTATAACCTGTTCTTGTTTTTGAAGAACAGAAGAAAGTTATGTGAAGAAGTTTCTACCTGTCAGAAGAAAGACATCAGAAAGTCCTCCAGCAGAAATTATGCACATGAGCAATTTTGTGGGTTGGCATGTGTGTGTGCAGCCCACTTAGTTTTGGGATGAAGGTCATGTATTTCATGTGGGATGAATTGAGTACACTGCTGATCCAAAATATTTCCTCTTTCCCCATATCCTTATTCTCTTTGGAGAAGGCTTGCAATTGAACTTTAAAAGAAAGCAGGTCTCAAAACAAACAAAGCAATCCCCTAAGAGTTCTTTATCCAGAAACTCATTTTCACAGGAGATCAGATGTAAGGTTTTGTCAGAGGAAGAGTTCTTACCAAATTGAATTCTTTGATTAGATCCATATAAGGAAAGAGCAGAAAAAGGGGGAGTTTTCTAAGTGCCTACCATTGAACCATGATATGTTCCCAGAATAAAAAAAAAAATAAAATAGAACACTGTTCACAGAGAACAGAAACAAAATCTACCAGGAATTTGGGGAATTTCCCAAGCTATTTAGCTGTTTACTTTAAAAGCTGAGTTACTCCATCTCTGCAAATATGCATTTCACAGAAGATTGCGGGCCATTTTTGTTTGTCTTACATCCAGTTCATTGATTAAATCTATAAACAGGATGTCTTTAAGAGCAGAAAGTTTTAAAACAGGATTTGATACTAAGCAAGAGCTCTTTTAGTTCCCTTTTAGCTATTTGAGTTTCATCTTTGCTTATCAGAGCTGTTTTAGGGCACAGTAATTTCCAAGTGCACTATTGGGTGCGAGGTAAATAATCTCTAGAGATGAACTTTTTTTTTCTTGCATTTCTTACAGTAAATGACAATAGTACATAAGCTAGAAATTTCCCTTGTAAATTCTGGTCATCCCATTTGTTTGCTAAGTTCCAGTATGGACCCAGGACCTATTCTGTCAGTGCACTGAGAGGTTAACCACCCTTGCTCATCCCTCTCTAGGGGCAGCTGATTCATCAGCTCTGTTAAAGGGCTTGGTTAATAGCCAAGAGCAATCAAATTCGAAAGAGCCTTTTTAATCATACAGGTGAGGAAATTGCTGACCACAGCCTAGGTATTGTCCTGTTTTCCAGGTGAGTAAATTGTTGATGGAGCCTTCCTGTGTGTGAACCTTTGTCCTGCTGGTGCTTCCACCCTCCTTCCGCCTGCAGTTCCGGATCCAAGCCGCTGAGCCAGCCCACGCAGAGCAGCTTGCAGCAAGAACAGCATCTTCCTGTGGACACAGCTCAAGCAGAGGAGCATAAATGGGGATATGGGTGATTGAGGGCTGTAAAACAAAGTTACATAACCAGCCAGGCTTTTTATGAGAAATGCTGAATGGCACTCACCTCCCAACACACCTGTATTTTTACCGTCTTGTTAAGAGATTGTGTAATCAAAATATTTTCACTCTAAATTATTATTATCAGCTTTTTATATAATTTTGATTGATATTTTGCAAAGCTCCATATATTCCACTTAATTCACATGAAAAACAATTCTCACAGTTTCCACTAATTGGTTTTCCATCATTATTTGTTTGGGGTTTTCTTCTGTACACCTCCAACTGCAATTTCACAAAACAACATACATTTGTAGATAATTACTTTGATACCAAATTATACATTTTATAATGTTCAGGAAAAAGAAATTATTTTACTTTTTAAGTACCAGGTGTATGCATTCAAAAGAAAAACCAGATTATATGTTTTCAATTTCACTTTTATCTCAATATCTGATATCAGATGCATGTGCAGAGACTCTTAGCTGTCATTATCTTGGTTTGCTCTCAAAAATTTGAGGTATATACTATTACAAATGATAACACAAGGATATTAAACTGTTGCATTAATAAATTAATATTTGTTAATTATTAATAAGCAATATTTATTAATAAAAATCTCATTCCACATCTGCTGCTTGTTTTATACTGAAATAGTGTTTTATACGAAACAGTAATATTTCAAGAGCAGTGATTCGGTTACTGAATATAAATTAAAAATAGTAGTGAGTAAGAAAGCAAAAATCTATCCCAAGTGGATACACAGAGTCTTTACATTTTGTACACAGGAACATTCCAATTTTCCTTACAATACTGACTTTTCTTTTCTGCTATGCATCTTCAACTCCTGTTTAATAAACAAATGTTCTTCATTTAGGCCCACTGTGCTTTGCAAGGTACATTTCTGTTTGTCATTTATCAGGTTAGATATATCTCTTCCCAGCACCATCTGACCATTTTGCCTAGCAATACAAGTTCTTCAGGGCAGGGGGGTTTGTTGCACTGAGTAGCAATTCAGGGAAATGCTCCAGTACTTTCCTGGTTTTTCCATGTCCTGATACACCTGAACAAAACTCCTCTGCTTTTACTCATGCTTTCTCATGCAATAATGATCGTTGTAGGAACACCAAGCTGTATCATGTAACCTGGACAGGTTGGTTCTGTGTTTCATGGACTGAGGCTTCCTAATAACTCAGTGATGCTTTCCAAAGCCTCTGATCTTTTTATCAGCCATATGCCCTGCCTATGCCAGCTGATCCCCTGTATGAGTGTGCTTTGATTTATTTTTCCTTACCATCCCTTAAGAATACACAGTGTCTGCTCATGCTTGGCTCAGGTTGTGATATTTTAGCTGTAATAATTCATTGGGATTTCGTTTTCTCTGTACTGAAATGTTTGCTTAGCTACAACAGAATCACATCCATAGTTAGTGTATATATATAGTGTAAATATATGTAGATAGATGGATAGATGTATAGATGTATAGATGGATGGATGGATGGATGGATGGATAGATAGATAGATAGATAGATAGATAGATAGATAGATAGATAGATATAGTGTAAATTTTGAGGAAATTTACACTACTTACACAAGTAGTGTAAATTACCTCAAATTACCTCTGCTTTTACTTGGATGCTTTTCCTTGGGTTCAGCAAGACTCTCATCAGCCACATGGCACCCAAAAGGCAGGCCATGGAATATGACATCTCATTTATAGAAATTACCAGGTGTTAAAAAATGTGTCCAGTCCTGCAGCACATTGAAGAAACTCAGCACCTCCATAAGGTATTGTCAGAACCCACTGCTCTATTATAGCAGCAGAGCCTGGCGGGTTATGCCTCAATGTGAGAAACAAAAAAAATGCAATTTTCTGCTTTGGGGTTCCTTCTTGTTGCTTAGAGGCTGGACTCCCTGCATTATATGTCTTCTCTCTCAAATGAGTTTGTGGCATGCAATGTTTGCCAGCACAATATTAAATGGTCCCCAGACACCATTTAAACTCACTTGTCATATTTTCTACACTATACCTCACTTTGTAATTACTGCCTCCCACTGCCAATAATTCATGCCCTCCAGAAGGCCCTGTTTAGGTCTGAGTAATAAAATACCGAGAGATTAATATTCAGTTGATGACAGATCATTTAATGCAACTCCTTACAAAGCTCTCCAGCGTCTAGGAAATTGGCAGAACAGGGCTGATGGCTGCTTTCTGATGTCATTCAATTAGCAGCCCAGGGTTAGTTCTCTGGGGTTATTCTATGGAGTTTGATGGAGCAGACTTCTTTCCAACCTTCAGTCCACTCAGGGAACTGTATGAGGCAAGTTTAATTAATGTATATTTGGCATGAAAGTGGACTTTCTTCGTTTGCAAAAAAAGAGTTGCATTACTGTTACAGCACTGCAGTTAGCAAATTTAAATATTTTAATTTAATTGTGTGCTGATACTCCCAGTGAGGGCAAAAGAGATGCATGCATGGATCCATATTCAGGCTGTGAAGCTGCACATAGCAGTCTAGATTTTCTCAAAATCTTGGGGGAAATTGCAAACAGCTGTGTATGCTGTTAAGTGCTTGAATGATTTGCCTTGTTGTTCTCAAAACTGTGGTCCTACCAACTAAACTCATAAAATGAAACATCACTCCTGCTTTTTCTTCCCCATGCCCCATCTTTATGCCATCTTGGCAGTACAAAGGAGTTTTAAAATAGATATGGATGACAGCTAGCTTACAAACTGATTTCAGTAGGGATGTTTATGTGGGTACATTCCAGCTGAGTAAGAGCACTGAGAAATGGCTTCTGGTAAATGCAGCAGCCACAGTTTTGTCTGCATGGATGTCACCCTGCTCCTCTGCCCATTGATTACCAGAACTGACAGAAAGGGACAAACCTCTGCCTAACCCACTTCAGTTCTCACTCAAATGTCTTGGTTCCCTTGAAAGGCCACTGAGGTTTTAAGGTAAGCATACCACAGTGTGCTTACTTGTGGTTTATTGCTGCTGCAGTCAAAGAGTGAGAAGTTTTGGTTTTAATCTTGTGAGAAACGCCAGGGTGAAACCTGCTCCTCTCCATCTCTCAGCTCAGTGGTATTTGCCATCAGGGAATGCCTTTCTGCCAGGCTTTCAACCAAGATGCTCTGCTCCTACTCAGAGTGGGGAGAGAAAGGGAAAGGGAAGGGACTCCAGCCATCCAGGGGAAAAATGTCTCTGAAAACCACCTAGCCTAGAATTTCAATCCTTTGCATGAGAGAGTAGGTGCACATGCAATTTTCCAGGTAGCAACACCAGCTAAAGCAGGTTTCAACCTCTCTCTCCCACCCTTCTCCCATATTGCTGCTCTGCCTCTGTTGGCAGCACAATGTTTATAGGCTGTGTAATAAACTTGGTCATTGAACCGTAGATGGCTGAAAAGAAATCTTGTGTGAAAAAAAAGCCTCTTTTGAGCAACAGTTGCCTGGTTCTGTTTGGAATGACTTGGCAAACAGCAGACATGGCACAGCTGAAATAGGGGAGATGGCTATGGCAGAGAGACAGAAGTAAAGGCTGGGGAATGCCTTGAATTAGGAGATTGTGCTTGCTGCTGAACACATTGTGTTATGAACCCCTTCACCCTCATCTGGCATCCACCATTTGTGTACATAAACTGGACAGATCATCTGTCATTTGATATCTGCATAAATATCTCAGCTGGCTTGTTAACATTCTTCAGTAATAGCTGAACTCCTGAGTGCTGATGGGCAGCCGTGGTGCTGTCACTGATCTGACCTGCCCACTCTGACACAGAGCACTGAACACCCTGAGCTGGAAGGGACCCATCAGGATCACCCAGTCCAACCCCTGGCCCTGCACAGGACACCCCAAGAGTCACACCATGTGCCGGAGAGCATTGTCCAAAGGCTTCTTGAGCTCTGCCAGGCTTGCTGCTGTGACCACTGACCTGGGGAGCTGTTGCAGTGCCCTGCCACCCTCTGGGTGAAGAGCCTTGTCCTGATACCCAACCTAAACCTCCCAGCCTAAACAAGTTTTCTCGAGTCCTGTCACTGGTCAGGAGAGTGAAGGTATTGATGCCTGCCCCTCCACTTCCCCTCAGGAGGATGTTGAAGACCACAATGAGCTCTCCCCTCAATCTCCTCTTCTCCAGGCTGAACCAGCTGATAACTCAGATATATGTTCTTCATGGTCTGTGTTCCTCTGGAGCTTTTTAAATTCAAATGTAATAACCTGTAAAAATTCCTTTCCTTCTCCACTATCCTTTGGGAATAAGCAAGGTGGAGATTTGGAAGTTTTCCTGTGGCTAGAACGATGACTTATTTATTTCATATATGGAGATATTTTTTATGGTCGTGTCTTCTTGGGTATGTTGTGAAGTTTTGGGCGTCACACACAGCTTTATTTTCAAATAAATTTATGCTTTCAAGATGAAGCATTAAGTGATAAGCCCTTTTCACCTCTATATTAATACTTGCTATGGCAGTGCAATTGCAATACTCATAGATTACCTTTAATAATTGTTCATGGCATTTTGAAACCCAAAAGTATCCTTTGCAGTAGTGGGACCAGAACATGCACGCTGCATTTGAATCCCATGAATTGGTCAGGATAGGCAGCCCATCCAAATGCCACTCTGCAGAAAGGTTTGCCAGCACCAATAAAATGGAATAAGCTCATTTGGAACTCAGAGCTTCTTGGAGTTTCCTCACATAGTTTTTATTACAGAAGAAGTTGCATAATGCACAGTGGAAAAACCATGTCTTACACAGCATCTGATGTACAGAACAGTGTACCCAAGCAATGAGTCAGGGCTCCCAGGTGAGACATGAGTCTGTGTCATGCAGGAATATGTTCCACACCATTCCCTTGGGAGCTGCAAAACATTAACAATTTTCTCAGGTGACGTTTAGTTCCCCAAAAAGGCACTCAGAATACTAAGTGCTTTTACAGAATGATGTGTACTTTCCCCTACATATCCCATATGCCAGTTCTCTATGATTTTTTTTCAGGGATATTGATGTATAAAATAAAACCATTTGTCTAGTATAAATTCCTTTAGGACTTGCCCTCTATAATATTGTGTAAGGGACTGCAACATTCACATGGAAAGCAGTGCCTAGGGAATCCTTCCAGAGTTTACACCAAGTTTGCTGCCTTGGGGGACAGTGCTTTAGCCCCTGGGTGTTATTCTTGCTGACCAGGTGTGATCAGTGCAGCCCAGGATTTATGTGTCTGTCTGAGGGAACTCTGAGCATTGACTGAAAAGCAGTGAATGAAATGTTTGCTATAGATTGTACAAGTAGCTGTACGAGTAAAATACTAAAAGCATTAAGATAAAGCTGTTAAAAAGAGAAATTGCACTTGATAAGAAGAAGGTTCTGCTTCCAAATGAGAGAGAATTTTTTTGGGGTAATGTTTTTCTATTTAACCATTGTGTTAGTGAGTTTAATATTTGCTTTTAAAAAGCGGATACATGTTCCTTTGGTCATAATTTCAAAGACTATGTGGCTTAAGTTGAGGGAGGCCACTCCTGTCAAGATGACCTTGGAGATGTTTGTTGCTCCCTTCTTTCCAGAAGTTTCCAGTTCTATAGCAGAATCAGCAGACCAGATTATTGTTTAGTAATGATCAAACATTCCTTGAGCTGCCTCCCAATCTTTGTACTACAGTGACTACCAAGGGATGGTGTGATTTGTTACACACACTCTCCTCTGAGTTGCTTATAGAGTCACTATGCATGCTTGTTCTCTGAGTGCACCTGTACACCCGAGCTCAAGTGTGTGTGGACAATGCAGGGTGCAATAAATGAAAAACCTCTGGGTGGGAAGCAATGCAGGTGGATTGACAGGATGGGATAGTTAGCCTCACTGAGCAGCGGAGCTAATAATAAAGGTTTTTTCTTATTTAGGGCTACATTGGAGCAGTGCTGGAGTGCAAACTGCATGGCTGTGCAGCGTTTTCAGTTTTGTGGCTTTGGCAAGATGGATGGGTAGCAATCCTTGTGCTGTTAGAGTGGGTGTTCCCTCTGATGGACATCCCACTAGGGGGATCTGAGCTGGTGCTTCTGTCTGTGCCCTGAGGACACGCATTAAAGGTGTTGGCTCAGGGTTAGCAATAATTCTGTAATTCTGGCCATAGCTTTGTTCAGTGTGTGCCCACAGCACTGGCTGTGCAGCTGTCGTTGGAGATGCTCAGTATCTCACGAGCCGTTCTGGGATCTCACCCATGCAGTGGAATAGGCTCCATGGACACAGAGTGCTCTGCTGGCTGTCACCGCTGTCACCTTCATGTCCCACTCTCATCAGGGCAGCTTGCCGGGCAACACCTGAAAGCCTTCAGAAAATCCCAGGGACCCAGTGATCGTTAGTCACAGCTATACAGTCTATAAATTGCCCTCAGGGACTCTCCATCCAAATAACTAGCAGGCTCAGAATTTTCATTTACTGGATCCGGGCTCGCCGAGACGGGGGGAAGTCCCCGTGTGTGCCAAAGCGCGGCGCACGTTTCACATGCCTGGAAGTCCCTGCAGCCCGTTTCCGTGCGTCCCGCGGCTGTTCCTGGGCACCACCAGCTCAGCACCATCAGCTCAGCACCCTCAGCCCGTGTCCGTGTGTCCCGCACGGCTCCCGTGGCTGTTCCCCAACACCCTCACGGCAGCAGCCCCGGGATCCCGGCCCGGAGCCCCGGCAGGCACAGGGGGTGACCGGGCAGCGCTGGCCCGGGGCAGGAGGCGACAGCAGCGCCCCCCGCCCGCTCTGCCCTCGGGCTCACGGAGGGGCCGCAGTCCCTTCCCGGGTCCGGGGCTGTGCGGGGCCGGCCCGGGGCCCGAGGTCCTCTGCGTTGTCCCCAAGCCGTCCCCGCGGTGTCCCCAAGCCGTGCCCTCAGTGTCCCCAAGCCGTGCCCGCAGTGTCCCCAGGCCGTGCTCTCAGTGTCCCCAAGCCATGCCCGCAGTGTCCCCAAGCCGTGCCCGCAGTGTCCCCAATCCATGCCCGCGATGTCCCCAAGCTGTCCCGCAGTGTCCCCTGGCGGTGGCGCTCCCGTCCCCGCGGCAGCAGAGAGCGAGAGGCGCCGGGGCGCGGGGGGAGTTTCGGGGCCGCGGAGAAGAGCTCGGCACCGATCCCGGCTGCGTCCAAGGCAGTGAGGGCAGCGGGGCGGGAAGGGATCCCGTCCCTCTGTCTGTCCGCCCGGACCCTCCCTGCAGTGCTGCGATCCCCAGCTCCGCGGTCCCCAGCGCGGGCGGGACACGGACCTGCTGGAGCGACTCCAGCCGAGGCCACCAAGTGGATTAGAGGGATGGAGCATCTCTCTTAGGAGGAAAGGATGAGAGAACTGAATTTGCTCAGCCTGGAAAAAAAACCAAAACGGCTTCGGGGTAACCTAACTGCAGCTTTCAGGTGCCTGAAGGGAAACTACAAGAATGATGGAAAGGAACTCTTTACAAGAGCATACACTGACAGGACAAAGGGGAATGGATTCAAACTAAAAGAAAGTAGGTTTAGATTAGATTAGGATGAAGTTCTCTGCTGTGAGGGTAGTGAGGCACTGGCACAGGTTGCCCAGAGAAGCTGTGGATGCCCCATCCCTGGAAGTGTTCAAGGCCAGGTTGGATGGGGCAGCCTGGTCTAGTGGAAGGTGTCCCTGTCCATGGCAGGAGGTTGGAACTGGATGATCTTTAAAGTCCCCTCCAGACCAAGCTACTCCATGATTCCATCATCCAAATGCCCCTTCCTCTTCTACCCCTCCACAATGAGAGAATCAAAGAAAGGGAAAGCTTGGGCCAACCCCTGGCCCACCCCAGCTTAGGGGCAGAGAGTCTCCCTGCCAATGAGGGAGGCTGGCACATCCCTGAGCTGCTGTAAGGAAACCTGCTGTGGGATTTGGGCCAAAGTAACCACGTTTTTATTATTGGATAAAAATAGAAAATGTATAAATCGCCTTCCAGCCCAGCCAATTCAGTCTGACTTTTGGGAATGTGTTGAGCTTTAATGATCTGCTTCTGATGATCCTGCCCAGCCTGCTGCAAGCAGCCAAAACCAGCACTGCTACAAGAGAATAATTCTCATTCCAATAGAAATTCCAGCAGCCTTGGTGTGGGTAGACTGAGTATCTGCTTAATGTTGGCTTACCATTAAAGAGCCAAACTCCTCACAGTGTACTGCATGCAATGCTGTTTCAAATTAACTAAAACACTCGAATCACATCCAGATGATGCAAAACAGACTTGTATTTTAGTGCCAGAAGTATGTAAAGGTCCTGCACAAGCCATGCATAATAATTGCATCTTTTTGGCGCCAGCACTTGTACTTGTCATTTGCTGACACAGTGCTGAGTTCATCTGAGAAGCAGAACACTACAGCGTTTCAAAGAATCGTGCTTGTTTGGAGGAAGGGAGGGGAAACGGAAAGGCTACTTACACTTGGATATTAAGTGTTAATGTGCTGTCCTATCTTTAGTCAGTGGGGGAGAAGGAATGGGGCTGCAGTGAGTAAAGTGCACTTGAAAGCTTGTTTCACTTCTCCTTGGTGCTGCCCACTGTGCAAGCAGCGAGTATCTGGTTACCGTCCTTGAGCTGTTCACACAAGCTGATCTGCCAATGGTTTGATTGAGAAACACAAGCTGGAAATGCCACATTTCATAGAAGGAGGCTGTGACAGAAACCCTATGTTTGGATTCTGTCTTATTTCTCACAATCCTTACTAGAAATGCAGCAGCCCACAGCTCTGTGACTCAGTGCTGTGCTGCTCACTGCATGCTCCCAGCTTGTGTTGAAGCAGTGGAAGTGCTGTGCACACGTGTGAGTTAAAAGGTCTCTATGAACTAGGCATTTTTGGGTTTGGGTGGCCAAACTATGCACAAGAACCAAGCCACCTGTTAGAGGGTCAGTGGAAGACTAGATTGCAAGAACTGAATTTTGCCTCTTGTTGTATCTCTTGAAATCAGGCATCGGTGTCATTTATAAAATCTTAGTAGGAGCAAAAACCTTCATCCCTCATGTTGCCTATGAAAAGAGATTCCACATTATGTTCTGTCCCTCTAATTGTCCACAGTCCATAATACTTCCTTTCCCTACCTTCGTTCCTGTGGATGGTGACTGTTTTCCTTAAAAAAGTCAAAGGAGATGCAAGAAACTGTCTTATTCCACAGACTGCATATTCTGATCCATGATTTATCAGAAGTGAGGCTATTTCAGGGAAGTGTCTCAGAATCATCTTTCTGGGAATTGTAATTTCTAAGGGGGAGCCTGAAATAATTTTTTCTTTCAATATTTTCTCTTATATTTCTGTCTGTAAATTATGTTACTGTTAATGTCTGTTCCTATTTAAAAAGCAGATGAATATATTTTCCTCTGCCTTAAATAGTCTCACAGCTTTTTGGCACAATTTCCGTCTTTACCAGCTCAGGATTGTAGGATATAAACCCCAGAGCCAAGCTTCAGTTTCTTGAATCTTTCAATCTAATAAGTATTTCTGACATTTCTCTGCAGGGGATGTTTGCCATTATTTGTCTTGTTTTTTATTCTGGTAAAATAATGTTCTCTGTTTTGCTGTATTAGGTAAATGGAAATTCACAATGGTAGAATCAAAGAGAATCCTCTTGCTTCTCTTTGTGAAGAAATGTCCACCTCTGAGCTTTTTATGGAAAACAAATCCAGATTTTCAGGGACTGGGACAATGAGGAACTTCCTGCTCTGGGAGAAGTTCTGGTTCAAGATCATCTAAGGAACCTGATGGTGCACAAGTCCATGGGAGCTGATGAGATGCATCTGCACATCCTGAAGGAAGTGGTAAAGCACTATCCATCATATTTGAGAAATTGTGGCAGTTTGGCTGGAAAAGGGGAAACATAACCCAAATTTAAGAAAGGGAAGATCCAGGGAGCTACAGGCCAGTCTGCCTGACCTCTGTGCCTGACAAAATCATGGAGCAGATCCTCCTGGAAGCTGTGTTAAAGCACGGGGAAAAAAGCTGATTTGCAACAGCCAGCATGGCTTCACTAAGGGCAAATGGTGCC
The DNA here is from genome assembly GCF_027887145.1 of Ammospiza caudacuta. Lineage (NCBI taxonomy): Eukaryota > Metazoa > Chordata > Aves > Passeriformes > Passerellidae > Ammospiza > Ammospiza caudacuta. Next base: position 25,841,526 of record NC_080595.1, read on the forward strand.
TGACAAGCCTGGGATCCTGAGCTGTGCAGACAGGCTGAGAGGGCTGGGGCTGCTCAGCCTGGAGAGGAGGAGGCTCTGGCTCTCACATTCCAGTACCTAAAGGGGGCTACAGGACAGCTGGAGAGGGATGTTGGGCTGGAGCAGGTAGTGATGGGACAAGCAGCAATGGCTTTAACCTTGAGTACCCTGTGCAGTAAAGCAGGGTGCAGTGAGGTGGGGTTGGTGTCTTCTGCTGTACCTGCACTGAGAGAACAAGAGGCAATGGCCTTAAACTTAAAACCAGGGATATTCTGTGAATATATTAAGAAAAAAACTTCATTGTTAGGGTGATCAGATATTGGAATATGTTGTCCAAGGAGGTGGTGGAGCCACCATCCATGGAGGTGTTCATGAGGTGTCTGGATCTGGCACTGGCTGATGTGGATTAGTGGTTTCAGTGGTGCTGCTGGGCAGACTGGATGATCTGGAAGGTCTCTTCCAACCTTGATGATTCTGTGAATCCATGAAAGAAGATGGCATCAGATCAGTTATTAGGAAGAAATTCTTTACTGTGAGGGTGATGAGGTGCTGGAACAGGTTGCCCACTTCCATCCCTGAAGCGTTGAAGGCCAGGCTGACTGGGGCTCTGAGCATCCTGTCTGGTGGGAAGTGCCCCTGCCTGGGGCACAGGGGTTGGAGCTAGATAATCTTTAAGGTCCCTTCCAATCCAAACCATTCTTTGATTCTATGAACTGTTTACTGATCAAAATGTATGATTTGAGCTCTCTAGCTGTGTGTAACCATCTAAAAACTTACAGTCAAGAGAAAAGTTCAGATGCATACCAAAGAGAAAATGACATCATCTTCTCGGGGATGAACATAACCACAGATGCTCCAATTAAAGCCCAGATTGATCAGAATTTTTTTGAAAGGCTGAAGAGCATAACTTTGCTTTGATTTGTTTTTTAACAGGTTGATGAAAGATGAGGTAGTAGGAAGCTTTCTGTCTTTTCCAAGGAAAAGAAGGTGAGCTCGAGCTCAATGGGCTGCTTGCTCCTGGTGAAGCCTTGCATTGCAGGGGTTTGCTCACCCATGTCCAGTGGGAACAGTGATGCGGCACTTAGACTTTACTGAAAAATAAACTGGTATTGGAAAACAATAGCAATAGGTTTTTAGTGCCTGAAGTTTGAAACAAACTCTTTTGCTAATTACTTTTTTTTTTTAACAAGTAGTTTTTTTTTTTTTTCCTATTTAAAAACAAAACAGTTTTCACTCTTAGTTATGAAATGTTCTGAATGAGAATGTGTGGAGTTCTACAGATCTCCCAACAAGCTTCATGTGCTGGACTTCCTGTCTATGTAAAATGGGGAAACTACCTTGTGACTGAACTCATTGGTCCTCACTCATAAATTGGGAATTGAAGCAACTCTTTGTACCATGTCTGTTTTTTTCTAGACTGGATTTTAGCACTTGAAAGAATGGCCCATTACTTTGTATTTGTCTGCTGCTTGGTGGCATAAGAAAGCAACAAATTTATGTGTGGTTTCTAAGTAGTGTTTAGTACAATGAAGACTGAGACAAGCTTAACAATGACTTATATAATGGGATAAGTTTTTCATTGTGTGTGAATTATTCCTAAAAGAGGAACATGTGACAAAATGCAATAACTGCAGCTAATTCAGCCCTCAGCAAGCATGCAAACAAGTGTGCTGGAGATGCTTAAGGGGATGAAGTGAGGGAAGATGACCTGTATATTTGGGGAGAACAGTTAAATCAACTCTTCTGTTAGTTATCCATGTCACAACAGGTTGGACATCAGGTGCTTTTGAAATAATTGCTGGTAAGCATGAACTCAGCCTTCCTGCAGAACCTGTGGAGCATGTGCTCAGGGCAGCACCACTGGGGAATGTGGCTGAGTTTGAAGGAGCTGCTTACACACTAGGCTGAGCTGGGAGTCTTGGGAGCTGCAGCAAAGAGAATTGCTTGATAGATGTGTGGGTGGTTTGTGTTTTGAGTAGAGAGGTGGGGGCCAGAGTAGGAGGGTAGGCTACCATAAAGCTATGGCTGAAGAAGTGCCAGAGAGGGAAAACTGTAGTTTTCTAATTTCTCTTACCCTTTATTGTAATACTTCCAAGTTCTGCTTATCCAAAAAGACAGAATGCAAAATAAATGTTTTATTTCCCTCTTGACCTTCATCTTTCTCTGCCAGAACAGGTTTTGTGGCATTGCTGCAATGAAACAGAATTTTTTTTCATCTTCAAACTGTAGTTTACCTGCTGAGGAGGGTAGATATATATATAAATATATAATAGAGAGTTTGAAAGGAAAACTTCCAGGCCAGTGTCACAACGCTTGCTATTGATGTTGCTATTGCCATGGATATCATTGGTCTTTGTCATCAGACAGATATTAATGTATTAATTTTATAAGCCTGTATATATTAAATTTGTGCAGGTCACTCTGCTCAGCACCTATCTGTGAACAGTTTGTTGTCTTAGGTTGATTCTCATCTTACATACTCTGAAGAATGACCCCTGAAGTTGATGATTTACGTTTCTTGGACACCAGCATTGTAGTTTGTACCACTATTTAGTCACTGCTAAATGTGACCCATGCAGTTTTTGGAGATGCATATTCCTACCCTGCTTCTGAATTTAGCTCGCTGCACTCTTACTAAGTAGAAGTCTGGAAGGGACAAAAAGAGACCTCCCTCTGAAATTTAATCCAGATCACACATGTGGTGTGGTAGGGAACAAGAACCACAGAGACCTCTGCCAGCCCTAGATCTTATAAAATCTAAACACACCAATAATCACTGAGGTTATTTTTAAATGTTTAACATGACTCTCCAAAGCACATACACATTTAACATCTGTATCTCTTTAAAGAGTTATTTATTCTAATATATCACAGCTCTGGCAGTAATTTTGTGTTAATTGCTCAGAACAGGCTGAACTTCAGAGGGTTATAAATTTCAGTATGACATGTACTGTGGATTTGTTTTAGTTTTGCTTTTTTCCCCCCAAATTTACATATACTGAATGGCCAACTAACCTGACATCATTGGGAGCTCAGGATGGTTGGTGTCTGTCCATTTCACTCCACAAGTGTGGATTTATGGCCATGAGTCATGGAAGTAGAATTACCTTTTCATGAGGTTAGCGTGATCTGTCTTTCCATATAAGATGCTTCTATGGTAATGTTGATCATGTTACTAGGGTGATGTAAAAACATTAACCAAGTGTTTTACACAGGATTCATTTTAAAGGAAACTGGGCATTAACTTCTGTTCCCTTACTAATGCATATGGTTATCCATACTTAGAAATACACTTTAGTGCTTGAATGTTAGTCTGAGCACTAAAGTACCTTAGTGACACTTAAATCCCCTAAAGGATTTTAGCCATAATTCCAACTCCCTGCTCCCTAACGCCAAATTTCTGTTCTGTTTCTGCCCATGCACAAACATCAGGATCCATCACTTGCATTTTCATTCTTTGTGGTTGCACGCACCCGCGGCTCCAGGAATGTGCTCCGAGTGGGAATCTGCCTGCCTGTCTGACCATCAGGACCTAGTTTGGCTTTTATTTCGACCACACACACATTTCATGAAGCCGTGGAATGGTTTGGATTGGAAAGGACATTTGAGAGCACCTAGTTGCAGTCTCCCTGCCATGGACAGGGATGCCTTCCCCTGGAGCAGGCTGCTGAGGGACCCGGCCAGCCTGGCCATGAACACCTCCTGGGAGGGGCGTGGAGCTGTGTTTAGAGGGCTTGCTTAAAAAATTCATACTCCAATGGTTTTCCCACCCTGATTATGTGGATGGCACATGCTGGTCAGGGGGCTGTGGGTGTCGAAATCTCTCTTTAAAACTCGAGGTTCTTTATCAGCTCTGGCAGGTTTTTTTTTGGCAGGATGCCTTGTCCAGCCCCCTGCATTCATATCCTTGTTTCATTTGCGTGCACAGGAGTAGTACATTAATGCTTTACTACTTAAGGAGCAGTCTGGAATACCAGACATAACTGGACAGCCTCTCAGCAGCTACAGCACTGATTAAATGTCTGTGAGCAGCAGAACTGGAGGCTTGGCAGAGAGAATAGGATCCTGTAGTGTGCTCAGTGTCTGTGAATATTTAGAGTGAAGGGGTCAGTTGTGAAAGAATTTAATTTTAAAATTTTTCTCTGCTTTTGCTTGTGGCAGGTTGGCTTTCAGAGGGAATCCATTTCCCATATTTGCATTGCTGTTTCTGAGCAAGCAGTGTCCAGAATGACCTTTCCTGTGCTTTAGGAAATTGTTAAACAACAATTGTGAATGCTGGTGGGGGACTGTGCAACCAATTTGGAGAATGAAACAATGAAATGCATCTTAAAGTACCTGGAAAAAAACCCCACCAATCTCTAAATGGATTTAAAGGATGGCACTATATTTTTGGGGAGAGATAGAAAATGGTTCTCCATCTATGTTCTGTGTCCTTCTCCTCTGGTACACTTATTGCTGCCCATGGACATTGTACTAGGTTTGTGTGGCCAGGTTTTGGTAGCATTTCCTCCTTTTGAATAAGTGCTTGTGCAATTTAATATCTGCTTTAGTTTCCTGTAGAATGGTTTCCCTTCTCTTTAAGGGAAATACTTTGCTGTGTGCTGTAGACCAGTTTTGTAACATTCTGCTTATTTGAGAATCGACTCCTAGAAAGACAGGAAGTGTCAGTGCAAGAGGGCAGGAGGCAAAAATGCTGTGAAGAAACCCAGGTCAAAACAACAACAGCTAAACAGAGGGCTTCTTGGTGCTTTTTGCTAGATACTGAGAAGTGTGGTATTACTTGAAAGGTGGGCAAATTTTTTAAAATAAATCTCTCCTTCCTTTTGTTACTAATTTTGAGGATTTCTTTTTTTGAACCCAGTATTTATAAACCCTTCAGATATTAGAACAAGAATTAGATATTAGAATTAGAACAGATAACTGGTTTCTCTAACCATCTTTTTCTCTGTCCATAGATAGTTTTACTGCTACAGGGAAATGTGGTGTGGCCAAACTCAGATATTCAAACAAATACATCTGACACACCCATGCACAAACAAACAAAGCAGAACCTTTGGTTCTAAACATGAAATGTGAACAGTCTAATACACTAAATTTATTTTCTTTTCTATTGGTTTTGAAATTAGTACACACAAGCAATTTCTCTAAGTCTTTTTCTACAGTCATGAAGAATGAGGATGTCACACCATCAGATGTGGGGCTTGGAGAATGGGTGACAAACCCATGGGGGTTAGCAGCAAATATGGGGGTTACAGGCCCTGTGTGATCCAGCTTCCATGGTTGTAGTAGACTAAAATAAGAGGGGAAGTTCTCACCATGCCAGAATCAGAGGGCTGTGCTTCTCCAAGGCAGGTGAGAAAGGATCCCTGGTTTTAGCCAAGGAAAGGTAGCAGCACTTCATTCAGCAGAGAGATTATTGTACATTTATTTGTTCTCATCTCACCTCTCAGCCAAGCAGTGGATGGAGAGTTTGGACTGTGGTGGTGGTTTGGATAGCAGCATCCAAAGCATATGTGCTCTTCCCTCTCAGAAAAGTGTCTACTGTGTGTCCAGGAGAACTCTGACTGAACTCTTTCAGTTCTCCACGTGGGCAATTCTGCATGTAAAACAAATCCTTTGGAGGCAGGAAAATTGGCCAAATGTACATTTTCCACTTAGGTTACAAAGTAGCCTGGAACTATTCTGTAACCTGGGTAACTGATGTTCTATTTTATTATACAGAGAATTCTTTTATCTTTTAATGCACATTTGATTCACAGATTGTTTACACTGGGGAGGTCGATATTGCTGGTAAAGATAGAAAGTATAAAACACATTAACAACAAAAGCTCCCCACCCAAATTCCCAAACTCAAACAAACAAGTGAACATAAAAGAATAATAAAAGAAAAAAAAAACACACACACCCCCCATTCAAGAAGACCCTTAAACACTGTGAGTTTTCCTGGGGTTGAGAGGAGTACCAGTAATTACTGGTGGTTTGGATGGTTTCACTTGGCTGTAAGTGATAATCACATGGCAATAAAATTTACTCTTCTGTTCAGGAGCTTCCTAGTGACTTAACAAAATTTGTGAATCTTCATGAGTCTTGCTCAAAAGACCCAGCTTTCAAAAGTAAGGGATTTTATTTTCCTTGGGATGAAGAAAGGGTAGAAAGAATGGTATTGGTCATAATGCTTGTCTTTCAGATGGAGGAATTGAGGCATTGGGTAGTTTGTGTATTTAAGTCACACAGCATGGCAGGAATTAAAATGTGATAATTAGATGTACAATGATTCTTTAATGCCACAGAAAATCTTGGAGTAGCTGACAGACTCTAAAAGCTCCAAATGTGATTGAGGATGATGAAGACCTCATTGCAGGGGACATTCAGGAGATGGCACTTAGGTCAGAAGCCTGTCAGAGAGAAGCTGGGAAACAGAGCAGCTAAAGGAGCTGAAAAGAGCACTGAATCACCCTTCAGATGTATTAGTGATAGTTAACCCATTGGCAAGTGTATCATTCACATCCTCTGAAAAAATTCGCACAGGATTTTTATCCTGGGAAGCTGAGAAGCCTCAGAGAAAAAGGAAAACAATTCTTACCTCATTTCCTTTTCCTCTGTTTTGCTGCTTTGGAATGTGTTTGGAGATTGTTTATCCAACAGGTGATTGTTTCATTGAATTCTGGTGTGAGTTGTTTTGACTCTTTGGCCAACCAGGGCCAAGCTGTGTCACAACTCTTTCCAGAGTCACAGGTTTTCATTATTGGCTTTTTAGCATTCTGTAAGTATCCTTTCGGTATTCTTTGGTATAGTTTAGTTTAGTATTCTTTAATATTATATAGTATCATAAAGTAATAAATTAGCCTTCTGAGAACATGGAGTCAGACTCATCATTCCTCCCTGGCACAGGGGTCCCTGCAAATACAATAAGAAACTCTAGTGAGAACTGATGATCAAAGGGAACAAACACTCAGAGGGCTGAGAAGCTGAAGAAATAGAGACAATTCCCCAGCCAGAACCCTCTCCATGACAGGACAAAGTGAAGAACACAAGCAGAGGATCTGTCTGACACTGAAGTGACTATAGGTTGAGTTTTTCAGAAGAATCAGCACTAACCTAATGAGTTTTCAGTAAAAGGCTCAAACAAAATGGAAAAAGAAAATTGCTGAAATACTAAAAATAATACATAACACTCTCACTGTTACTCTGGCTTAATCTTTGTTGGTGTCTGAGGACTGGAGTGGGGCAAATATGCCACCGAACTTTCTTAAAGGTTCCAGGAGAATCCAAGGAACTATAGGCCTGTAATCGGAACAGGCAAGTTAATGGGAATTAAGATAAAGGAACTATCAATTAGTAGGTACCTAGAGAAATACTTGAAGAGAGTCAGAATGGATTTTATAACATTTAATTCAGGCTTACAGGCACATCTGCAGTTCTTGGAAAGAGTTGGCAGATATGTGGATCAGGGATATTCAGTAGATGCATTTTATGACACCTCCAAAGAGGTTTCAGTAAATTCACTCAACAAGTAATTATTTCAACAAACTGAATAGTCATGAATAGAGAAAATGCATATATGTGATTAAAAGGTAGAAAAGAGAGTAAAATAAGCTATGAACTCTCCCATGAGGGGCAGCTCATGCAGTGATGTTCCACAGGAAACTTTACTGGGACCTGCAGAGCTCAAAACTTTCATAAATTATCTGGTAGGAGTGTGAGTAAAGTAGCAGGGTTAATGATGGTGCAACTTTACTCGGGACAGACAGGAGAAAGGCAGTTTCTGAAGACTGGAAGGAAGACTTTACATTTACATTTTGGAAAATAAAAGGGCAGATAAAACTCAATGTAAGTAAACATGAGGTAGTGTATATGGGAAAAATCAGTCCCAGCATCGTATATGAAGAGTTTCCCTTGAGTTTATAATTGCTAGTCAGGAAGGAGATCTTGGGATTATGATAGATTGTTGCATTGTGTGGGACTGGATGCTGGGCAGTCATCAAAACTGCAAACCTATTTTCTGGAATTCTTAGGAAAGGGACAGTGAACATCAAGATCCTTCTGTATCAATCCATGGCTTGACCACAACTTGAATACTATTAATGTAGTTACAGTTCTTCTATGTTTAAGGGTGAGGGAATGGTTAGGGTTTCTTTTGTCCTAGGAAAAGTCACAATTTTCCCAGAAAAAACGGGGTAAGAGGAATAATCAAGGATGTAAAATGGCTGCCAAAAATAAAAAGAAGAAGAAGAAAAAAGACTGCTTAGGCTAGGACAAGCAGAGTTACTGGGAACAGGGTCAAACAAGAAGTTTCTTCTTCTCAGTGGTGATAGCCCTATGATAGCCCTGCCGTCAGAAGTTGCTGCAGATGCTGATACTGTGGATGAGAAACTGGTGAAAACATTTGACAGGAAGATCTGTGGAAGGGTACTACCTAAAGAATTCATGGAAAGCTCGTGTGACTCACCAGCTGAAAACAGTTGGTGTGGGAAAGCACCCAGGGGAAGCATGCTCGCCCTGCTCCTGTTCTTCCTTGGACAGCTGCTTTAGATCAGGGCTGCAGGGAGAGAGCAGGGCTGGGTGGGCCCTGGGAGGGGGTTGGGGGGCTGCCAGCAGGAATGCAGGAGCTACGTGCTGTGCTAACCTGGGCAGCAGCACCAGGGCCCAGCTGGCTCTGGCTGAGCCCCCTCGGGGGCAGCCCCAGCCCCAGAGAGCTCCCCCAGGGCTGGCACCCACCAGCCGGGCTGGGATTCCTGCTGTCATCACTGGGTGTGCCCAGCTCTCAGCTGGCTGATATAAAATATTGCTACTCCTCACTGCTATTTGCTGCCTGGGCATTCCCACCCGGTGAGCATGGTCGTGCACCAATTATTCTGGTGGGGTCTACAAATATAAAGATGCTAAATTCTCAGAGGAGGAGAAATATTCCAGCTTTAACTCTCTCGGTTTGTTTCCATTTTCTATTTATTCATTTCATAGATCTAATGATTTTTTTCTGAGTGTCAGCTCTAGAACATTTACATTGGGGTCTGAAAATCATTAGGCTGGGGTTTTTTTGTTAATGGATCTCTGTCAGCAATAGTAAATATTTGCAGCCAGAAGTGATGCTATATATAAGAATAGATTCCAGTGTATTCTCTTTTTAATTGTGATGGCTTTGAAGATCTAACAGCACTGAAAATTAGCAAATAACTATTTTTATCCCTGGAGTCAGCAGTTCTGACTCAGTGTCCATTAAGGAAATGAATTTTAAACAACAGGATTCTTAAAAATTATTGTCACTCATTATCTTAACTACACTTAAAAAGGAATGGCATCTATTATAGAAATGAAAATATTCTATTGGTGTAATTATAAACTAATAAAGACCGTTAGAAAGTAATTATGTTAATTAATGTCATTGCACATTTAATCCCGGGATGATTCTCAAGGTCTCCAGCTGGGGGCACTGGGCAAACACGGAAACCTGGCAATGGCCAGCGCGGGTGAGGCTTGCACCTAGACAAGAGCTGTGCTGGAGGGGAGGAGGCAGGGAAACCAAAACCACCAAGGAAAATGGATGCGAGGTACAGCCATCACCCTGGATTTGAGAATTTCCTAAGATGAAATACATTTTATTTTCAAAACTCTTTTGTTAGTGACAAACGGTTGTATGCTTTTCATTACTCATAAATTATCCAGATTCTTTAGCAAATCTATCCCTTTAATCAATAACTTCCAATTCTAATGGACCCAGATAGAAAAATTATTGTAAATTTCAATTTGTTGCCATTCAGTTTCATTAAACATTTCCAGCCTTGTATAAATCATTGTCTCTACCTACCTTTAGTATTGCTATTTATTCATTTATATCAGGGAAAGAGCTAGAAAAACAGAAGATGCTCCTTGTCAAAGCATAGTGTGAAGCCCAGCATGCTTTGAGGTCTGCATGGGCCTGGAGAGACAGATTTAGCATCTAGAACAGGACCTGAGGAGAAGATGTGGCATATAATTTCTCAAGGAATACCAACTATGCTATAAGGAATATGTCAGAGACCAATGATGGTTTCATGCTTTCAACTCATACCATTAAAAAAAAATTACAAAATACCAGTTCAGGAAATCGTAGCCCTAATTTTGTTGGTAAGGTTCTCTAAACCAGGGCAGGCAGGTGATTTTTAAGTTAGCCAATTTAGTGTTGAACTGGGTACTCAAAAGCAGAGTTTGACAGCAGCTATAGGAGAATGCATGAAAGGGTGAATGTACTTATGGGGACTGCACAACTGCAAATGGATGGACCAATAAGGAAAGTAAACATTCAACATTGCCAAGCTCAGAGTAGCCTAGATCTTCCTTCCAGATGATATTTTTAACTGGATTTTGCAATAGAGCAATGGATTTCCTGATCCCTGGAGCTCCTGGCCTTCTATCTGGCCTCTGTGTTACAAGTTATGACTGCTTGTAATGGATTGAAGCCAAAAGTTGTGTGCACATCACCGGCTGTCAAAACACAGGGACTTCTGTCTGGGTGTGTAGATACTCAGTTTTGGAAAAGCAGGAGAGAACATTTTGTTCATGTTTCTCCCCAGACACACCAATACACAGACACAGAGAAAAAACCAAAGCCCTAATCATGCCATACTTCCTTAGTGTCTTCCATATAATTGTAGAAAACAATCTAGAAATATTAAGGCTTCAGAGTAGCAAAAGCATTAAATTCATTAGGGAACCAGACAGTTGAAATAACTATCAGCTGGTTGGTTGCAAGGTTAGGAAAGCTTCAGGAGTTCTGTTTTCCAGTCCTTTAATCAAGCTCTAGGCCATGAATAAGAAGTTTGCCTGGAATTCACAATCAACCTTGCAACAACAAAATTTTGTTTACACCTTGACAAGCAGTGAACAGTACCAGTTTTACCTTATAAGATGCTCATAGTTGCAAACCCATAAAGAGTGTTTGCTTTTTAATATTTCAGTGTTGTTTCAAGAGAATGAAGTTGCTCTTGGACCTTGACACATAGAATGAATTAAATGACACGTGAATAAATATATATTAATTCTTTTTTATTAAAGTATCAAAACAAACTTGAGAATAGAAAACAAACTGCTTTTTAATGCATTTTAAGGGTTCTCCTGAATAAAGTATACTTTGAGAAAACTCATGCAACATACTGTGTGGCTGTTCAAACACTCTTTTCCTGGGCACAGTCAAGTGACCCTGAGTACCATCATTTCCAGAGCAGCGTGCAGGAGCACACGCGCACACACACACACACACACACACACACACACAGAAGGAATACAGAGCAGCTATGACTGCACATGTAAAGAAATAAAAATAGATTCTCTTCTGACAATAGTAGTGGTACCATATTAACATTTGGCATGCCGAGTGAATAAGAGCAAGCAACAAAAGCATAACGCCTGCATCACCGGTGATATGGTTAAAGCAACCATACAAATTCCCTAAGGGAGACACATGAATTTTGTCATTACAGTCTCTGTGGTAACACTTTATAACCAATCATGAGACAAACAGCCCTGTCTGCAGGTATTTGAGAGGCAAAAAGCAAAGCCAAGGTGTACGATACCGGGGCGATGCCTTGGTTTTGTATTTCCCCATTACAGAAGTCAAATAATGAACATACTTTGACAATCTTATTGTACACACACCATGTAGATCTGTTGTCTGGTAAACAGCTGGCCCAATTACATGTAGAACTCGCCCTTTAAACCAGAGAAGTTGCCAAAGAGGCTCCAAACTCTGCTCACAGGACATGAGAAAACTCTCACTGAAGTCAATAGAACCTCCTTCCAATATACAGAAAGATCATGGATTCTTAAGACAGAATTGGACCTAGAATGCCATCTTTGTAATACATTCACTGTTCAGATACATGAAGCACATACTCTTAACATGTGATACAGGACATTACAATATATCCAGATCTTAGGAAATGGTACTAAGTAGTTCTGTTGCAGAATATAACAATCATATGAGAACCAGGTACAACATGTGGTGGACTCATGCGAGACTTGCAGGGTAAGAAGCTCATGGCTGAGGTATCTTCAAGTTTAGCCTTTAGAGCAAACACACAATTTCAACACTGCAGAACTGGTGTAAAATATTATGCATTGTAAGCTCCACTTGTATTTTGCTTTGTTTAGATTGTGGCATTGAACAGTCAGACACCACTGATGGAGGTACAAAATGTTGGAAGGCACATTATCTGCACCCAATCATTCAGGACACTCAGTGCCTCATCTTCAAAAAAGATGAAGGATAAGTGTTTTTAATAGTGGTGTCTCAAGTACAACTGGTGAAGTTTAGGAATATATAATATTAAACACCAAGAGATAAAAGACAGCTCAACACTTTTGTTTTCAGTTTTATCTTGCTCGCAGTATTTATTAGCTCTACTCATTATGATATTAGTGATAAATAAGGATAATACTTTCTTTTACAAAAAAAAAATGTAAGGGTATATTTTATAGAAATAAACAATCTGAGAATTTCATAGAAACATCAGAATTTCAACACTCATAGCTCCAACTGTTTTGTCCAGCAGCTCTTCTACCAGTTCAAAAACATCCAAGGTTAGTATTTAATAAAAAAATTAAACAATTATTCACTACATCAAAACTCTTGCCTCCTTTAGATTCTAAATAACACTTTAGATTGACTGTAGTTGCCACTCAAATGTAAAACAAAAGTAGCTACAATCATAACTTTTCCCTCTGAGTCACCTGGCAAAAGGAAGTAACCCTGACCAGGATGGAAAAATCTTTGCCAAGCTCTTATGCCTGTAAGAGCTATCTGCATGAGCAGACCCACTGACATCCATGGAACCTCTTCTGTGACTGAGGGGTAATAGCATGAATTAAGGCATGTAAGATTAGATCCTAGATGAATTTTAAAAAAATTTTTTTTTCCAAGGCTCAGGAGTCTGGGATTCACTCCTGCAGTTCTTTACTTGAGCAAAACCTCTATCAATACCCCATGCACAGTTAGTTCCTTCTTTCCAATTCAGTGGGCTCAAGTCACCAAGTCAGTAAGTGACGGTACAAGCTGCTCTTCAGCAATTCAAGGAAAAATTGAATTGTCCCCAGGGGGTAGTATCTGGGGTGATAGCTCATAAAATAGAAGCTAGGTTACCTAGATGTTCTGCAAGGAACTTTTCTTTGTCACACTTACTAGACCCTTCAAATTCAGTCACTGAGATGAGTCACAGAAAAACCCACATGAGCGTTGTGAAAAATATGAGAAAGCTTGGTTGGAACTACAGGGGGGTTTTTGTGTGTGTGTGTTTTAGGTTAGAATGCAACGTTACACATCAGTACATTCTGCCAGAAACTATCCTCCTGGAAATTCAAAAATACTCAGTCCTCTTTCCCTACCAGCAACAAGGAAGAGCAGTGTCCATCCAGCAGAGCTGTCTGTACCCCGTGCATGGCTGGAAGTCATAGTGTTCTAGCACAAACCTGTGAGTGCACATACTGCATGCTAGCAGAGCTAAAACTTCAGAAGCTGTTGTCTGTAGCTCCTAGGAACAGCAAGTATGACAGGTGCAAACCCTACATTGGAGGCAGAAGGCTCCTCAGTTTGATTGAGACCAGATCTTCCAAGGGCAAGGATCGCTGTCAAGCCAAAATGATTGTTTCCACTCATGAGAGCAATCTGCCCTTCCTAAAGGCTCTTGACTAATAGAATCCTACACTTTATGTCAGACTCCCCCACGGATTCTGGTAGCTGTTAAAAACATTTTAAATATCTCCACGCTTGCCATATCACTTAACCTTGCAATGTGCCTTCTTTGATCTGTTGAATAAAAAGATTTCTTTCATCCTCAGGTGTCCTCCCGTTCTGTGCACGGACTATGCAGGTGGGCCTGTGCAGGTTGAGCATGTATATCAAATGCTGCTTCTCGTTCTTCAACTCCTCAATCTGGGCTTTCAGCTCCGCATTGATCGTCTCCAGCTTCTCCGATTCCTAGCACAAAGCACACACACAATTTGACACTCAGAAGTTCAAACAGTAAGTCACTGGGTTTTTTTCTTACAGTTGTTGTGTTTAAGTGTGGGAAAGCGTATGGCTGGCAGAGAAAGGAATCACATGTACTTAGTGTGCTGAAACGATGAAACTGTACATTCCCCTGTCAGTAATGGCCTGAAAACCATATTGAGAGTTACCTCATTTGGCCTCTAGAGAATGTAATGGAAGTTGAAAAGCAAAATTCAAACTTGTATTCACTTACAGTGACAGATACCCAAAGTATTATTGCTATCTTCTGCAAAATTATTCTGAGCTTTTTGGGTCAAAAATTGACCCAAAATTATTTACGCTGCTTCTTAACTCCCTGGAACATCAGCTCATCTATAAAGCCATGTTAAGCTAGCAAACTGCAAACACAGCTTTTTTCCCCTACCCCTAGATGTAGGAATATACAGGTCTGTATACCTAGATACACAGGCTTGGTGCTACTGAAATACAGTTTTATATCACAGCACAGGAGATGAAGATGTGCCTGGGCTCCTAGGACAGAGAATTCAAGTTTCCACACCACTCTGTTCATAAAGAAGTCAGAAATTACTTGTAGGTGCTTGTGGGCTCTCCACAGTGAATATTTTATGAAATGTGATTTTACTTCTTTTTGTGTGCAGTGTACACATTCAAATTAACATTATCCCCATAGAAAGATTGGTCACTGAAACAGCAATCTCTTTTCACTCCTACCATGCTTTCACTTTATGCCAGTATCAACCAGGTTTGGATTTAATATTTGGCATGTTTATTTTTCATAACTAATGCTTTTAAGGGTTCACAAAGTTTTGGGGGATATCTTTCTGATTTCCTACTATGACAATACCCTATGCTATCTGTTTGGATCCTGGCAGGATGACAGATTTGGAACAATTCTATCCAGTCACTTACTTTTTGCAAACATTCTGTTTTTTCCTTCTTTTTGTTTCGGCACTTTGCTGCTGCAATTTTATTCCTTTCTCTTCTTCTCTTTTTTCTTTCATCCTCTTCAGGAGAAAACTGTCCCACAAAAACAGATACACACAATGCATAAGATGCTGTAAACAGGAGAAAACTGTATTTTGATAACTTCTGGATTTTTAAAATCGACATGGAAAGTGCTGTCAGTGCTCACATCATGAGTTACACAAAAATGTGATTCTGACCTTGTAGAAGGGCAGGAACTTCATTAGAATTGTCAATGAAAACCTTGACAATGGAGGGGGGTTGTATGTAATCTATATGATGGTTCATTAAAATCAGTGGTACTCAAAAAACTCACTGAACATCTCCCCAGGCTCCCACACCTCTGTGTCTCCTCCATTTCCCAGGGAGGAAAAGGAGGAGGGGCACAGGGAGCACATGGAGGATGTGTCATGAGTGAGGCAGCCAGAAGTGAGTGAATTAACGGCAGCACCAAAAAGGGCACACTGTCACACTTCCTTCTGTTTCCTGAGGAAGCTCAGACCAAGGTGTAACTCTTTCCTTGACCAAAGCTATTTCCCCACTTTCAAAGAGCAATGTTTTTCACGGATAGTGCCATCTTTAAGCAAAAATATAGTGTGGACATAGCAGGTCCATGCCTTAACCCCCACGGGTTCTGCTGGACTGTCCTCAGTCAAACAGAACTTCAGCAGTGACTTATTCCAAGTCCAACCACCACTGGGCAGGGAAACCAGATTAGCACTTGCTCTAAGCACTGTAAACATTGTCTGTAGTCCATATTGAAAATCAAATATCCAACTATGAGAATTACCAGAGGCTTTGCCCAAAGCACTCAACAGAAAGACAAGCAGCTGGCTTAAGAGGAAACAAGTATGGTACAGGGGGTTGTCTATAGTTAATACAGTTAGTGGTCTTGTGGCAAAACTTTATTAGAGAATTAATCATTCACACCAAAATTCTGTTTAAAGAGCCTTACCTCTGTTTTCAGCATTGATGTTTCAACTGGCCTTTCAGAAACAGTCACTGTGTCCAAAGTGGAAGACATCCTATGGAACTGACGCTTGTTCTGAATGGCAAACCTCAGTTCCTCCTTCACCAGAGGGGTTAAATTTGTGAAATCATCAAACCCCAGTGACCCTGCAGGGGACAAAGTGGGAACAATTGCGGAGGCGCTGACTTCTAATGCAGATACCTGGCCTGAGTGTTGGACCATCATTTTGCTGAAAGAGAAAAAGAGATAATATTGATAGTCTTTCAACAACTTTAGAAAGGCAAACAATATCTCTTAGAGATATATTTCATACTGTGAATAATACTGCAGTTACATTGCTTCAGTCCCCATTCCCAGTCTATCCCAATCCCTCAAAAGAGACAAGCAGTTAAGAATTTGGAACTCAAAAAACTTTCAACTTTATGTTAAGTCAAAGTTAGTATTTAAAAGTAAGAATAGTATCAGCACATGACACAATTTCTAGGTCTTTCTGAAACTTAATATTTAAAAAATTTTGTGCAAGTATGTGTACTGTTAAGTTTTAAACTGGTAGTGTGTGGCAAATGAGAATCGAGTCAATAGGAAGAGAAAGAAAACAAGAACAAAAATCAGACAGCAAATAAGTAGTACTATTATTTAAAGCATAGAAGGAGAGTAAGAGTATATTCATCTTCAGAGCTATATCACCACAAATTCCAGCTTCAAATGGACAGAGCAAACCTTGTTCTCAGCTACACTTAGCTCAATGAGTTTTACTAGAAGCTGAAAATTGCTAACCACAACAGGATCTGTCACGAAGTTATCACACTCAATTTTACACACAGTTGTACATTTGGCTATAAACCCCTGGAAAATAGTTAACAATAAGAGCTGACACAAAGGCAAAAGTCTCTACATGGTCTGTGGCTCCACAGCACAGGCTGAGTTGGAGGGATTGACTCATGAAAAATGTGAAGCCGTTTCTTTCATTCCTTTGCTCTTGTAAAATTCGAAACTGTCCTTATGTGCCCTCCACGAGAGGCTTGAAATTCTTAAATATTTATGGCTGGATCTTCTGCTGACATAAAACAGTGTGATTGAAGAGTCTTTAGGGGAATTATGTAAATGTAAACCCATGGAGAAAGCTAATTTCTAGTGGATTTCTGAAGAAAACAAACCTATCCAACAGTGCTCTCTACTTTTCTCTTTTTAGTCATTCTTGTTAGTTATTTTTAGCCAGTTTTGAAGGGAGAGAGGCCCCATGTGCTCTGTGAAAACTGGTGTCCCCACTGAGGGAGGAAGAGGCAAAACTCAGCAGTCAGTCATCCAAACTCAGTGGGTTTGCTGATGCACACATCCCTGCAAGCCACAGCTCATCTCTCACCCAGCAGAGGTGAGATAAGAGGTCTGGAAGAAGACTGAGCGCCTTTTGTGTATGGTCCAAGGGACAAAAGGTGCAAATCCACAGGAAAACAGATTGTAATACTTCCCTGGTTCACAAAGTGACTTGTGCTAAATTGGATTTTACTATGTTGGTTTTCCAGCTGTCTTTGGTGCAAAGATTTTTGGTTTTGTTGTTGTTGTTTTGGGGTTTTTTTTTTAAATAGTGGTATAGATAACTACAGTATGTAATTATCTACTCTGGATTAGAACCACAATAATTACAGGAAAGTCAATTGTAATTAACTTGGTGCAGGTAAGCAAACAGCTGCCTCAGGGTAGCAGTGTGGGTAAGCTAAATTTCCACATGGTCAATCCAGAACTGCACAGTTCCCTGTATGTTACTTCTGGAACCCAGCAAGAAATGTTTGGGGTCATGTGCCTTGACAAGAAGATTGAATTTGCTCAGAGATATCTAAAAATACACTGTAAATCCACACTGGTGCAAATGAGAATAGAACCCGGTTCATGGCTGTGAGGCAAACACAAAAATCAGAGGAGTGTGAATTGCCTGTTGCTGGAAAATATCAGGTCCAACTGCAGTCTTCCTCACTTCTTCCTCTCTCAGTGACCACAGAAGAGCTGAACATTTCCCAGAGTCTCAGAGTGAAATCCTGACCCCATGGAAATCAAAAGGACTTTTTCTGTTGACCTCAATGGGGCCAGGATTTCACCCGTAGTTATTCAAGATGGGGAAATTATTTGGAACAATTTGTTATTCAGAAAGACCTTGGGAAATTTATGTAATTCTCTTCAGAAAGCCCCTGCTCATGAGTCACATTTAAAGTACTGATACAGTTTAATCCTATAATCTCAGAAAGCTAGCAGTTACTCCTTTCCAGCAAGTCAGAAATGGCCCTATTAATTTCCAGCTGAAGTCCTCCCAGTATTATTTACGATTTACCAACATTCAACCATACAACTAATTTAAACAGGCTAATTCCAGATGACACTGAACCCCTCACTGCCAGCAGAAATTTCAGTTATTTTCACTGACTCAGTGTCCTTGAATGCTGATGATGGCTTCGTTCAACAAAGTTAATTCTGTATAATTCAATCCAACCAGGATTCTTAAAGTAGCAGTAAAACTGTTTTTCCAGCCTCCAAGATAATTAGTTGGGCAAGTAATTTTCAAGCTCTGCTGGTTTATTCAATTATTTTTCAGTTTAGGTGAACTTTTAATTAAGGTCAGCAGCAGCACCAGAGGAAACCAAGAATGTGCCTGAGAAATTGTGTTAATTGTGGATTTCTAGCGGTTAGTGCTAAGTGCACCACAACCACCAAAACCCTCCTGCAATGGCTTCAGGTCCTCTCACCCACCAGTCACTAGTGTGTAACAGAGGAGTGGTCAGGTGCCCAGAGCAGGAGAAAGTGTCCTTGACCGTAGGAGCTGGCTGCTCTCCTGCCCAGACAGCTCACTGCCCTCCCAACCATCCTGAAATGCAACTCTAATTGCTCCAACAAGCTAGATGTTGGGCAGCTTCTGAGGAACAAATCTGCTTTCAGAAATGTTTTACAAATAGGAAAATTAGATTTTACTATTGAAAAAAAATTGCAACAAGTTGCCCTTCCTTGTCCCAATTTTTGTACAATGTCCCTCTGTCCCAAAGCCATGCAGAACACTATCTCATTTCCTCTGGGTTTAGGAAGGCTGGGGAAGCAGTAGGAATAAGAGTATCAAGCCTTAGAGCGTGATTCCATGGTGGCCTCTCTGCTACAATCTCTGTTTACTGTGTCAGACCACGCACATGTCCTGCAGTTGCTGCCACTGGAGGTGCTGAACACTTCTGAGCACTGCCCTGCTCCCGGCACAGCCTGTTCCCGGGCTCGGTTAATGCTTCATTGCTTTAGCCTCACTTCTGGAATTCTCAACAGTTTTACCCTCCCTATTCAGGTAGGTTCAAACAACTCCATTCATTCGTTCTCCCCCTGCTTTTTGTTTGTTGTTTTGAAGATGATTCTTTTCATCTACAATGAGCTTTTACATCTCCTCTGCCAAGATTTTAAAATCTTAAAATCTTAGCTGTGCTCTTCCATTATTTAAGGATATCCTTGTTTAATTTCAATATTGAAAGTGACTACTTTCAGTTTTTTTCTTGCTTAACAGCAGATGGCTGACTGTGCTTCTTGGTTTTATTTCTTCATACGAATTCCTTTTCCTCTGGTGCTGATGCAATAAACCTTGATAACCACTGAGGTTAATCTTAAACAGCATTAAGAGCAATTACAGTTCACAACCTCTGTGCACGCTAGTTGACCTTAAGCTTTCTGACATCCCACATCGCTCCCGAGGCATTTTCTCTGCTGCCTTTCAGTTTCTCAAACGCTGTTACTAGGAGGAAAATCGATTTCCAACAGGAAACCCGTTTTCTGAAAGAAGTTGTCCGTTGTGTCACGCCTGATTTGCTTAGGCAAGAGTTCAGCAACTGATCTACCCCACGCCAAGACACGGGGACCGAAAGGAGAGCGGATATCCCCGGCTGTCACGAGAAGTTCCCGCTCGGTTTAGGGGAATATCAGCGATAACTCTGCCCGCGGCAGCGCGGGTTTGTCACGGCCCGGGCTGTCCCGCCGCGGCTCCCCCGTGCCTGTCCCGGCGGTGCCGCCGCCGCCTGCCCCCAGCACGGGCACCCCGCTCCGCTCGGGCATCCCGGAGCTGCCGTGTCCCCGCTCCGCTCGGGCATCCCGGAGCTGCCGTGTCCCCGCTCTGCTCGGGCGTCCCGCGGCTCCGGGGCCGTGTCCCCGCTCCGCTCGGTCATCCCGAGGCTGCCGTGTCCCCGCTCCGCTCGGGCATCCCGGGGCTGCCGTGTCCCCGCTCCGCTCGGGCATCCCGGGGCTGCCGTGTCCCCGCTCCGCTCGGGCATCCCGGGGCTGCCGTGTCCCCGCTCCGCTCGGGCATCCCGGAGCTGCCGTGTCCCCGCTCTGCTCGGGCGTCCCGCGGCTCCGGGGCCGTGTCCCCGCTCCGCTCGGGCATCCCGGGGCTGCCGTGTCCCCGCTCCGCTCGGGCATCCCGGGGCTGCCGTGTCCCCGCTCCGCTCGGGCATCCCGGGGCTGCCGTGTCCCCGCTCCGCTCGGGCATCCCGGAGCTGCCGTGTCCCCGCTCTGCTCGGGCGTCCCGCGGCTCCGGGGCTGCCGTGCTCCCGCCGCGGCCGCCACCGCGCGGTGCCGAGCGGCGCTGCCGGCCGGGGACAGCGGGGGCCGGGCGGGCTGTCCCGGCGCTCACATCTGGCGGCAGCCCGGGCAGGGGCTTCCCCCAGATGTGAGGGCGGGCACGGGGCCGGGCGGCCGGGGGGCTCCGGCGGAGCTCGGCGGGGCCGGGGCTCTCCCGGAGCTCACGGCAGGCGGCGGCACCGCCGCGCCAGACTTCGCCCGCGGCGGAGAAACTTTTGCCGGCGGCGCGGCGCGGGTCCCCCGGCGGGCATCCCTCCCTCCATCCATCCCTCCATCCCTCCCTCGGCGGCGGGACAGCCTCCCGGAGCTCAGCCCCCCAGTCCCGGCCGCCCCTGTCCCGCTCGCACCTACCTTGGTGCCGCCGCTGTCCCGGCCGGAGGGAAGGGGCTCGGCAGCCCCGGCGCGCTGCGCTCCGCGCTGCTCCGCCGCCCCCCGCGGGAGAGCGGCTCCCTCGGCTCCCCGCGCCTCTGCCGCTCGCCCGGGTTGCATCACCCCCCTTTTATAGCCGAGCGGGCAGCGCTGGTATTTACTCTGGCGGCGAGTCCCTGGCTGATGTCATGCTATTAATAGCCTCTCCGAAAGAGAGGGAGGAGGGAAGCGGGCCGGGGCGGTGATGCAAGGCTTCCCCGCCGGCACGGCTCGGCACGGCACGGCAACGCACGGAACCGCACGGAACGGCATCACCGCGCCGAGCCGGGCCGAGTAGCAGCATCCCTCGGCACCCCGACTGACCCCTTCGCCTTCCCTCTTCACCACTCTCCCCTCTATTTATTTATTTATTTATTTTTGTTAAGACTCCGGGAGTTTCTTCGGGCCATTTTGCTTCTGACAATAAATCAAAGTCCCTCTAGCGACAAAAAAACAAAAACCAAACCAAACCAAACAAAAAAAAAACCAAAAAAAAACAAAAAGGGGGCCAAAAAAAGTGGCAATTGTGTCTTTTTCGAAAGGTCTGAAAAGTGCGATCTTTCTCTAGAGGAAAAAAAATGTTCATGCCCCCCCTGCCTCCCCCGTTTCCACCATTCTCCCTCCTCCTCCCCCCGCCACTTTAGATGACAGCAAAAAGTTTATTTCACATAAAGGAGAAAGCTTCGGTTTTTTACTCTGAGGAGGAAAGACCCGTTTAATTAAATTATAGAAAGCTAAAAATAGCACTCTTTGGGGTTTTTGTTTGTTTTCTTAGGGTATTTTTAAAAACTTTTGTTAAAACACAGCAGCATGCGATTTCCTTATGATCTTATGAAAAAAACAGGGGATTCCTACAGCAGAGAGGGAAATATAGTTGTGGCTGTGGTAAAGGGGTTTTTGTTTAGTTCTTTTTTTCCCCTCTGGTTTGTTAACAGATAGAAATTACCTTCTAACAGCCTTCAAAGTGCTAGAAAATAAGATGTTAAAAAACCCCAAAAAACAAAAAACAGAACACCAAAAAAAACTTTAGCTGGGGGAGACACAGAAAGCTTACAAAGACAGATGCATGGGATTATCCAGTGCAATAATAATTCATATACAACACATGCAAACTTGTTATCAAGCCAGTCTTCAAGTGTCTGTACTTGACTTGGAAAGACCAGGACAATTCATGCTTTAGTATATTGTAACTAAACAAACATAAAATGTATACCTTCATGTACAAAATGTATATTCCAATCAAGTGCTCCAAATGGTTGAAGAATTTTATAATGTTCAATATGCCAGTTTTGATAATAGGCAATAAGTCTGGAGTGGTTGGGATATGTTAATTACTTGGAGTGTTTTGTCAAGAATACAGATTAGTAGTAGAATAGTAGTTTACAGAATTAGTATAATTGAGAATAGTAATTTGAAAGTCCCTCTGTACCTCCCTTCTGTGTGCATGTGGTTGTCTGGATGTATATATGGGTGTACATATATATAGATAGATAGATATAGATATAGATATAGATATAGATATAGATATAGATATAGATATAGATATAGATATAATATTGGTCACACAGTCTGGAGCAGTAAACTTAATTTTTTTTTAATGTCCAAGTGCCAAGTTACTTTGCAAAATTTCACATTTAGGTACCTGCCCTGGAAAGAAAAGTACAGATGTGGTGGGAAAGGAGGGAGCCTGGAGCAGTGACGTGGGTTTCCCTCCCGTGGAAGGTGCAGTCGCACCCA
Organism: Ammospiza caudacuta; assembly: GCF_027887145.1. Lineage (NCBI taxonomy): Eukaryota > Metazoa > Chordata > Aves > Passeriformes > Passerellidae > Ammospiza > Ammospiza caudacuta. The sequence continues at coordinate 25,864,193 of NC_080595.1, forward strand.
GTTCTCTGCAAACAAAGAAATGCATTTTGTGAGGGCAGCAGAGAACTCCTCTGACCTACCTGGCAGCTCTCCACCTACAGCTCCTGTGAGCTGCGAGCTTTTTTCTTTTTCACTCACCTATAGATAAATCATTCTTAGCTCTATCAAAACATAGTTATTGCTGCATTTTTATTAATCTAGATAAATCAATGTCAAGTGTAATGCCAGGCAAAAACTTTGCTCTTGAAGGGTCTAGAGCAACCTTTTAATTTCACCTTGGTACACCCTAATAAGTCTTTTTTACTTCAGAGGCACAATTTTATAATTCACGCTGCGCTCAAGGACAGCTGGCACCGTTTTTCTCAAGCCTAGAAGAAAAAAAAATAAAAATCCTCTCAAGCAGAAGCCAAATGTGGAAAATTTCTTCCCAAAAGATAGTTGGTTGGAAAATTTTAAGCACTGTGGAAATGTGTTAGCAACCTCGGTTTTAGTGGCCAAGAACAGGTGCCTGCTGCAATTATGACAGAAATTTAGCAACTGTCTGTCCTTATTTATTGAGGTAGCTGTATCAGAAGTGGGAATGTATTTAGAGTGTTTTCAGCTAAACAGAGCAGTGTTGCAGAATAATGGAAAAAAAAGCAGCTCTCTCCTTCCATGTGGATAGAAGTACCTTGGAAATCCAAGTGTTGTTATCCAGTTGTGGATGGTCACTGACACCTGCTTGTTTGCTACACAGTGCTGGTCCCATTACTGCCCATGAGCTGCAGCCAGCACTAAAACCTGACAGCAAAGCAGTTGTGCTCATTCTTGAACCTCTCCTGGAGTGAGGCAGCTCCTCCCTGCAAAGCAAACAGAGAAACTGTTCCTGTGCGCATTTGAGATTAGGCCACTGAAACATGTCCTGGCTTGAAACTCTTCAGTGAAAAAAGAAAATGAAACCATAGTGAAAAATAAACCCAGCTCCATTGTGTCATATAGGTTTTATCCAGATCCCTTTTGAAACCAAAGTTTAGTTAATCTCAGTTGGATCACATCCCAGTTAAAAAAAATAAATTAAAAATTAAGACTATCAGGAAGTTAAAGTAGCACCCAGTACAGCCACCAGATGCTCTGATGTTCTTGCCATTTTAATTTTATATCTCAGAAAATATCTTTCATTTGCCCCCCCCTGAACATTTACCAGTCCTTTTCCAATCCATGTCTCTCTTTCCTCACAAACTGCAGGGGACAGATGCCCTGCAACAGCATTTTTTTGACAGCGGTAACATCCACGTTCTTAACTTCTGTTTCCCTTAAGCCAGGTACACAGCCCATCACTCAGACTGATGGGCACAGGGTTCTCTTCCCTCTGCAGAGAAATCAGACTGAATATCACCCCATGGTGTGGTCCTTGCAGCCCTCCTGCAGTCTCCAGTGTGGAGAAAATAACTTTTTCTTTCACCTCTTTCTGACCAAGTCGTGCCTCCACATCCCTTGACACTACTTCACACACTGTGGATATTTGATTAAAATGAAAATATGGCTGTCTCATTATTAAAAAGAGCTACAGACACCATCAGACAGAGGGAACAGACCCCCAGTCTCACAGCAGAAACTTTCTCCTGTCCTAACATTTATGCTACTGCAGGACATCAGTCAGAGCAACACAAATAAAATCTCCATGTCCCATCCAGATCCTGGGTTGGTTTCTGGCCACACAGTTCCATTAAACCTGTTCAGTCTGATAAAAATATTATGAGATGTAAATAAATCAAATGTGTAGTGATAACATGAGTAAAACCTGCCTCTCTGTGTGTTTTGTGGTTTGAATTGTTTAAAGTTTTGAAATTACTGTAACCCTGACAAGACAAATCTTTCCCTGCACAGCACATATAAGAGAAATAGGTTTCCATAATTCAGAGTTATCGCATGGTAAAATCTGGACAATTCTGGACAGAATCAGGTTTTCTGACTCTGCCTGAAATATTCCTCTCTACTTCTGTGATGGGAACTAACCTCCATCATAATTTTTGCTATGTGGTACATTCAGGTCTGAATCTATGTGGCAGGACTCCCCTGTTCACCAAAGCATGCACTAATTTTGAGATGATTTTCCCATCTGACTGGACTAACACCAGGGGTGAAACCTGGGACTAGTTTTTCCATGTGGGTTGGTACTGCTGGAACCATGGGAGCAGCCAGCAGCAGAAGGAGCAGCAGCGCCTCCACCCAGCCCAGAGTTTTTCAGCAGCTGTCTGGGGACTCTTTGAGCATCTGTGGGCTACTTCCAAGGTTTTCTCCAAAAACTGAACGAAAAACCTCCAAGCCTTCAGGAGCAAGGACAAAATTCGGTCTGGAAGTGTTGGATCTCTACGGACATAAAAGGTCCAAAACTGGGAGTTAAAAACCGCAGGGTTAGAGAATTGACTCTCACTGAGACTGTGTGGCAAACCCTGCCACTCTCTTACTTTTAATACCTCTCAAGCAGATGAGAAGATGAGTATATGTTTTGTGGAGGGAAATAGGTGCTCTGTTTTAACAGCTTTTATTCTTTAACACTGAAGATAGAATTATTTTGCTCTTTGTTTTTCTCCCCACAGCTTACCTTTCTTTCCTTACTGCCTTCTCCATGACAATCCCTCTAATTCCATTTACTCTTCATTTATTCTGTCCTTTTAAAATCCCATTCCCTGGTCTCTTTTGCTTTGATTCCATAAGTTACATTTCCCATTTCTTTAAAACAGCAGCTTCTCCTTTTATTTTGCCACTTCCTTGTTTCCACTCTTCTCACTTCTCTCTTTTCCCTCCCTGTATCCCTGGAATTCATCAGTCCCCTTTTTTCTGTTCCTTTTTTCCTAGAAATTTTTTTTTTCCTCATTGATCCTTCTGGTTCTGCCTGGAAGCTTCCTAAATTTAAATGAGTAATTTTAAATTTCTCTTTTGCTTTCTGTCATTTTCATTTTTGCTTCTCCCTTAATGAAGGGAGATGAAGGCACTGATAATAACAAAATTACCACTGGGTACAACATGTACACCTCAGGATCAGATTCTGGGGCATAACATTATCACGAATTTTAGTGCAACTTTACTAAATTACAGTTCCAGAAGGTTGTCAGCCATTGTTATAGACAGAGTTTCAGAAGTGTGGGGTGGAGGTGCAAGTTCTACAAACATCCATCCTCTCTAAGTGAGAGACAGCCCTGACACTGGCGCAGACAAGTATATCTTTAGTTCCCTTTTCCTGAAAGTTTTCAAGGCTTTTTTTTTTTTTTTATTAGATGGACTTTGTGCACCAGCTGACAAGCTGGCAAAGCACAATAACCTGCAATTAAAATTTGTTCTCTTTGGATACATCCAGGCAATAAACAACAACAACAACAAAAAAAGTCCCACGTATGGAAGAATCACATCTTAAACCAGACTGAACACAGCAAACTCCCTGGCTTCACTGAACAAGCAAAAGGACAGGTCAGGTATATTAACTGCCCTCAGGCAGGTGCAAATTGTGTCTCCTACAGTGCCTTTATAGTCCCTTCCATTCCATGGCAAGAAAACTGCTTGTTCACAGATCCTGCCCTTCCTCTCCCTCTCCCCATCCTTTCCACCTTGACAAAGCATCCCAGATTTTGTTTGAGATCAGTCACAGGCTCATTCTGAACTTCATCAATGTCTTCACATGTAAAGAAATGATCACTAATGAAAGTATTAAGATCTGATCCAAGAAAGATTCCCATTGACTTCAGTGAGAGATAAATTTAGCCCCCAGGGACTATGAAAAATCAGCATTTAGTCACACTGGCTCTCAGCATACAAAACTCTCCTCCTGAAGTAACCTGGAAGAAAGTGTCGGAATTATTTCCTGAAGGTGTATGCTTCCCTGGGGTGGACTAATGTAATTATGGTTTGTGTCCTTGTTGTCTTCCAGGTGAACACCAAGGATGAGAGGAAGTAAGAGAGACAATATATCTATTTTTACTGTGCTAAGTTACAAGCATTTTTGACACATTATTGAATTAATCATGCTGCTGCACACACACACACACACACACACACACACACACACACACACACCCCCTATAAAATCCAGCTCTTCCTATTGATTGTCCTTGGAACTGTGTACACATATAAAGAATACTCTGGAATTTAATATAATTTATGACACTTTAAACAGCTCTTCTCATCTGTCTGGCAAATATGTAAATTACAATTTGTCATAATAATTACAAATGAACATTTTTAATTATTAAACATTGATTCCTACATAAACACCATTTCAAATAAAAACACTGTATGGCACAGATTGCGACCTACAGAAGACAGAAACAAGGCTGCCACTGCAGCTTTCACTGTGTTTATCATTTGTCCTCTCACCTACTTCACATGTGCCTTGCCATGAAAGGAGCACATGAATGATCATAACGTCCATTCAGCCTCTTATCTTCCTGGGTTTGCTTTTTTGGCTTTGACTGTACAGTAACTTGCCCAGATAATGAGAACAAAGTGTAAATAAAATTAAACCAACAGAGCTGCACACAGCTTTAAAAAGAGACTGCCCTGATTGCAGCCACAAAAGCACCCCCTGAACCCAGACCCTGATTGCTCTGTGAGGCTGCGGCTGAGGCAGCCCCAGCAACAGGGGAAGATGTGGGGTGCCCCTACACCCACCTGGGCTTCCCAGGTGATGCCAGTCCAGTGGGGAACGCTACCCATGGTGGGGTAGGGCCCACCTTCTCTGCAGTGACTCTCAGAAGCAGAACGATCACAGAGAGAGAAAAGCAGACTGCAGGATGCCCCATGTCCAGGTTGGAAGCAGAATGGTTCCAGAGAGAGAAAAGCAGACTGCAGGATGCCCCTGGCCCAGGGCAGGGCTGAAAAGTCAGGCACCATCTGGTTTCCTGCCTAATCGGCTCGAAACTGCAGGAGAGGAGAGCCTGAGTGGGAGACATGCAGAGTGAGAGTCCCCAGGCAGCACAGATGATCAGAGTGTGCTGAGATCATTTCTCCTCAGAAAGAGGAGGCACAAGTTTCACCCCACACAGCCAGATGTAAGAGCCTAACTCAGGTCTGTCTCTCCAGACTCACTGTTCTTGCTGATGGGTTTTTTTACTTTTTTAAAAACTAAGCCCAAGCCTGGTTAGATGACTCCACATTGCAGGTTAGATGGCTGAGTGGGGAAGAAATGGGAATTTATTTTCACCATGCACACCCTCCTTCTGTGGAGCTGGGCTTTAGTCCTACACTGGAAATAACATCAGGAGAGCTGGGAAATGAGAGGGCTCCTTATTCACCATCTTTGTGAAATAACCTGATGATCTTCCTTTTGTTCTCTTTCCCAGTCTGCTGAAATGGATAATATTTTATTCTTTAGGGTAAAGTAGCTGAGATTCCCAAATGAATATAATGGATAAGGCTGCTGAATTTTATTTTCATTTCTAATTTTAATTAGCACTCTTATAGGCCCTATTTTTTTGCTTTCTTGATGCATTATTATGTATTCTTACTACTGAATGTGTGCATGGCAGTAGTATTTAGCAGCCACAGTAAAGAATCTTGATGTGTTTTTATTATATATACAAGAGTTTTATTATATATACAAGAGTTTTATATTGAGCTCTAAAAATGATGACAATATTTCAACTGCCAAACAGAAGCCCAGATTCAGCACAGCAATTAAATACATGGCTAAATATTCTCTGTCCAAAAGCCTTGCCTAAGTTGCTATTAACAAAAATCTCATATAAATAGCCTATATAAATATTATTTCTTATTTCTGTGGAATTATATTTATTCTAACACATTTGGGATGAGATCACCTGGCAAGGTCTAATATTATGGTCTCTTGTTAGAAGGACATTTTCTTAAATGTATGGGCTGATTAATTAATTAATTGCAGATCTTTGAAGAAGAATAATTACTATTATTTTTCTAAAAAACCTAAATGTTTAGAATTTTGGTAGATCCTGATTTTTTTCCCACAAAGGGAAAGTGTAGTTCAATGCTATTTAAATTTATTTGGGTTTTTTTCCCTCATAAATTCAAAGCTGATCAAAGGAAAACATGCTCTACCATGCCATTTTGAAGAGATGTTCTGAAGGGAAAGGTGGTTTCCTTGTAAGTGAAGAAATATTTCTTGCCCTTGCATAAGCCAAGATGCTCTACATTGTATCAGAAAAAAATGTCAAATAAATCATCAGCATCGTGGCTGGAACAGAAAGTACAGATATGACAGAGTACCCAAAACAAGCCACAGATCCCCTGCAGATATAAAGTAGTATAACTAATTTAATTTCATCACCCAAAGATTTGACTTGGGATGGCCTAGCTTGATATTTTTTGTTGATGATTTGTTTTGTGATTAAAGAATCTGCATGACGTGGAGAGAATGTGTAATCTAGCAAGCAACACTTCAGTTCACCAGGTCTTTTTTTACAGGTGACTTGTGCTTTGTGCAAAAGGGGATGTTTAGGCTCCAAAATCTTCTCCAAATTTTCCTTAGTGGTCTGTGCAATCTCTTGAACTCAGGCTATAAATCAGCCACATTATGCAGTGAGTGCTTGCAGGAAAAAAGGGCTCTCACTGCAAGTGTGAGGTGCACACTGCTTTCTTTGCAGAGCAGGGGCACTGAACTTGTACTCAAGTTGCTGGGGGTTGGTTTACAATTATTAAAGGTCACTATAATTAATATAATAAAACTAATATATAATATAATTATAAACTAATATATAATAATTAATATAATATAATATAATATAATATAATATAATATAATATAATATAATTAATATAATATGATATAATATAATATGTTTTATTGTTATAAATAATGTAATGTAATATAGAAATAAATTTTTTCCATAAATGTTCCATATACTTAAAATATTCACGCAGGTGCCTAAGCATTTGGAGGTTTTGTTGATTTCATCACTAACTTGAATATATGTTCAAAGATATATTGAACATATATTCAATATATCTTTGTTGAACATATATTCAATATATCATATGTTCAATATATGTTCAAAGATATATTGAATATATATTCAATATATCTTTTCTTGTTCTGAAATGCCTGTTGAGGATATTTTTACAAATAAATCAGGTGCTGTAAAAGCATCATTCCTGGCCACAGCCCTGTCCCAGAACACAGATGCAGCTTCTCTCCCTTCATGGGTGTTCCTTCCCAGGGTATTGGTAGGACAGAGCTCTAATGGATCTTCTCTCTAAACTCATTCCTGTGTAACAGAGGGACTTCAGCATCCTTTGCTTTCCGGACAAAATTCATTCCTTGAGTCTTAGCTGTGTATGTGCCTGCCCTAGAAGGTCTCTTAGCAAACCCAGGGGGTTGTGATCACCCTTCTCCTATGGTCTACCCCAGCCAAGAGCCCTCTGTGCCTCTCCCAGTGTCTGCTGCGCACCTCCCAGAGCTCCACCGGGGCTTGGTGGGTGAAATTCAGCAGGCACAGGAGATGAGATGAAATGAGATAATCGTCACCGACTTTTATCATCATGGTGGCTGTTAGCACATGATTGCCTATCAACAGAGTCATCACCTATTTTTCAAATCCACTCTTTGGTCAGTATAAGAGTCTTTGTCCTCAACTCCCAATTCCAATTCCTTTTGTCCCCAGTTCCCTTTTCACTTCCTTATGTGAATTCCTGGACTCAGCTCAGCTGCAGTTCACCTGCAGCCATGAAGAGCTGAGCTTTGAGTCCAACTTCTCAAAGACCTTTGGCTTAACATCCATATACATTCTGTGATAAGACATCTAAATGTCCTGCAAGGCAGGAGAGATAAGCATTTTCTGGAGGCTATCCTTCCTTCTACCAGGGCCTGGATTATTTTAGATTTTACATGTGTAGCTCATTCTCTCTATGATCTGTGAGGCCACATTTCCATCGATGTAAGCATGAAATCAGTGGCAGGCTTAGAGCAAGCCCTAATTATATTACAGTTTAATAGGGAAACAGATCATGTCAAGTGGGAGGTCAGCAGCATATTTTTGGAGCACCTCTCAAAGTTCACCCAGTACACATCCTTTCCTTATACTGGAATATTTATAGTTTGTTTGTTCTACACTGGAAATATTCCTTCTGTGAGCTCTTCCAAAGAGACTCCTCCTCCTCCTTCTTTTCAAACTCTCCTGTGGTGGACCAGAACGGCAGCTTTAGAATGGACTAGCTGTAGTAACCCAAGGTCCCAAGCAAATTCAAGGTCCATTACACAAAACCTTTTCCCAGAGCTATTAAACATCCTGGTGCCCAGACCCCAAATGTGCTGCAATAAGCAGCCTTTATGTTCCTGCGCACCTAAAGTTCCATTTTGTCACTATGATATTTTCTAAAAAATCCCTTTGCCATGATTTTTCTCCTGAGAAGCTGAGAAGCCTCAGAGGAAAAGAAAAACAATGATTATCCGCTGCTGTGGAATGCAACAGGTTCATCTTTGATTGGTCTCATGTGGTTGTTTTTAATTAATGGCCAATCCCAGTCCAGCTGTCTCAGACTCTCTGGTCAGTCACAAGATTTTATTATTCATTCCTTTCTATTCCTTTCAAGCCTTCTGATGAAATCCTTTCTTCTATTCTTTTCATAAGTTTTAATATATCATTTTCTTTTAATATGATACATATAATAAAATAATAAATCAGCCTTCTGAAACATGGAGTCAAGATTCTCATCTCTTCCCTTGTCCTGAGACCCCTGCAAACACCACCACATTTAGTGAACCCCGAGTGAAGAACATAGCCACACCATTTCTGTATGGGTGCTCAAATACATCTGCTACCCAGTTAGGAGCCTTCCTCAGGACCGTGTCCAGTGGTTCCTGATATTAAATCTTCCCCTAGGTCCCCCAAAATATGTGTTTCCTGGTGGTGCCTATCCTACGCAGGGGGAGTGAGCAAGTGCATGGTGTAATCAGTCCTTTCAAAGACCAGGTGCTTTTTCAGGCACTTGCATGAAAGGATTGAGAACAGGGCTATGTTTCTGCTCCTAAAAAACACTTGTGTAAAATCTTGGAGCAGCCCTGGGAGTGAGAAGAGTCTCCTCCTCCTGAACCAACAGCCCCCTCTCCATTTTCTGTATGGCCTCAGCAAGGAACATGGAGGGTGTTCCTGTCCCCATTTTGAGCCTGATAGCTCAGGTAACCTCCCAGATCAATGGGAGTAAGGTATTAAACCTTGTCAGGCATCCACTGGAATTGTACCTGGCTTTTACATATCCCTGCTGGATGCTTCAAGGAAGCAGCACCACCTCAATTCTTCCTTCTTGCAAGCACTGACAAGAGAGGAGTGATGCCTTGCTAAACTGAAAAGAAGTGGCCAAGGCACAGGCAGGGATCTCAGGTTTGTGTCTCTCGAGAGGACAGAGATGCCCCCTACAACAGGAGAGAAAAGTGGTTCCCCACCTCTTGCTGGGGAGGCTAAGCTGCTCCCTGCACACCTTGCTGGCTGATTTGGGAGCCACTTCCCAAATCAGGGGCTGAAGTCTTCCAGCTGAGAATCAAGTCACGTAAGACAGGGGACACAGAGTCAGGCATTGCTGTGACTGGATTTTGGGTGGCTGAGGTTTTACAGGAACTCTATCGGCCCTGAGCCTCTCCAGTTAGTTTGCACTATACAATTAAGAACAGCAATTATTAACAAGGTGTGAGAAACCAATTTGTCTTCTGCTGTGATGATCAGAGTGCACCATGACCAGGGACAATTCTCTTTTATAAAGAGGTGGGGAAATGTTCAGAGAGCAGAAAGTCTCAATACTTTCACAACCATCTATTTTGAACTTGTAATGTGACAGAGCTATCATGTGAACACTTTAATGAGTGATTTAGCAAAGCTCAGTACCACTTGTAAACAAAATGCATATTTCCATACCAAAATAAAATGCTCTTCAGAGTTTTTCTGAAAACATTCAACTCATGTTGACAGAAGAATGAAATGTACACATTAAAAAAAAAATAATCTCTTCTTAGAAACATGCCACCTTATTCTAAAATAATAATATTCATCTCAGCTGACACTCAAAGTGTTAAATAATCAATTTCTCTTTCCCACTACAAAAGACAGCCACTCAGGCAGGTAATCACAGTGTTGGAGAGTTTAATTTTGTTGAGTAAAAATTTGTTTTATAAGCTACTTTTCCTATCAAATGACAGTAAGTCCCTTGACATAAATATCACTGCAATTTTATTACATGAATGAGTGGTTACTGGTTCGTGTTTTTTCTTTACTCTAAACAAGTGAAAGAATTTGGAAATCCTGACCTGAAAGAGTTTCACACATATTTAATTTTAATTGTGCATGTAATCACAGTGAGTTTGGTACCACTCATATGCTTAAATTTAAGCGTGTGCATAGGTGTCAGCAGGATGGGGCTTTAATATAGCACAAAATCTAAGGTCTGCTTTTTCAGTGTTAGAATTTATGCCTCAATAAATTCATTTTTCCAAGAGAAGTTGTTCTGTGAAACAAACTATAAAAATAAATCTGTATATATCATCAATTTTAACAGAGGCATATATTAATATATTTAGTATTTCTAAGTATAACTATTACAATATATAATATTTCTGAAAAGTACTGAGTCACACAAGGGACCTGACACATGACATCATAGAATAAACCCTTGGGGAGAGGGTTACTGAGAGTCAGGTAAGAATGGGATGAAATTATTTTCATTGCTGTTGGAATGGGTATGTACTTCCAACTGTTTTCTGCTGCTGCTTCGGAGTAACATATTACCAGTTATCACCAAAATAGTTATTCTCATTACAGAAACATTAGGCCTTGTTACAACATATATATATACACCCTGAAAACTCACAAAAAATTACTATCAGCTAATTTTCCTATATTTTAGAAAATAAGCCACGTCTTGATAGATCTGTTTACTTTTACATGCTCTCTACAACCATAATGACTTTCTGTCTGTGCAAGTTTTGTTTTGGGAGCTCAGCCTGAACAACAAGCTAACAACAAAAGCCAACCAACCAGTAAGGGCAAGCAGTACTAGCAAGATGTTATCAGTTACTTCCAGAAAATGCCCCTTGGTGCCTATTTCACTCTGCTATTTTAAGTTAATTTGCAAAGCTTTGACAAGGAACAAAGGTTAAATACTTGGAATTTGCACAGGTTGTACGTTCACTGCAGAATGCAAAATAAATGCTACAAATACATGGTAGTTCTCCCAAGAAGAAAAAATGTGGGGCATGGGTACAGCTGCTCTGAACATCGTTAAAGAAGATCATTATTCTGGAACCAAGTGGGAAAGGAAGAGGTAGAAATGCAGAGTGTTGCAGAGGTGCTGCTTTCAAGGCTGCTTTATTAGGAGACTCCAGGTAGGTATGGAGCTGATCAGAACTGTGTTACAAATATCTCCTGTTGTGTTACTCTAAGGAATAACACCTGAAGTACAAGAACCTGCTCTGGTAATACTGGAATGCATTTTAGCCACCTGAGCTGAGGGCTGAGCTTTGATAGTTAGGGATATTGGTAATTAAAAGTGGCAAAAGCAGATGAAAATCCAGTGGCGCTGCATGCTGTGGAGGTGGATGTTTGTAGTTATAAAACTGCAGTCCTGGATGAGCTTATAGTAGATCAGATTAAATTTAAGACTGCTAAATTTTGCTGTGAGAATTTATTTCTGTTGATAGGGCATGGATTGGTCTGTTTATGTTTTGTTTGGGTTCTGCTGGCTGATTTTATCAACATTGTTAAATACATTCATGCTGGTCATTGTAGTAGCAGCTGGAATGCCATCTCCACCAAGCCATCCCTTAGTAAGTAAGAGTTGGTCAAACTGAAGGAAACAGATTTAGAGTTTGCCCATTGACATACAGCATGAAAACCAGCAGAGAAAACAGAGAATCTCCAAGTCCTGACTCTCCTGGCAAATGGGGAATGTTGTAAGTACAAGGTACTGTGGCAAACCTTTCCTCCTCCAGCTTTCCTCAGCCATGAAAAATTTTTTTCCCTATTTCTGGTCCTCATCCAGCTCAAGAGTCAGTGACGATAATCAGAGCATGCCAAGCATCTGACCTCAGCAGATTTTCTTGTGAAATAAAGAACGCAGTGTGACGTGCAATTTTCTTCTGAATTCTTCAGATATGTCTCCCAGAATACATTCTTTCTGTTAACAGTTCTGCTATCAGCACTGTTTTCTGCATTTGACCCTCTCCCCTGCTTGTATTGCTGTGGTATTTTCTAAGGAAGTTGTTAACAGGTTATTTTCCACTGTGGTACTCCAGCAAATCGTAGTGGGTTTGAGTTGGTATTTCAAAATTAGCTTTCCACCTTCACAGCTAATCCTTGCGGGAACCAGTGATGTCCTGGGTGCTCAGCACATTCTGAATTAGGCCTCATCAGGAGGATACGCAGCCAAAGTTGACAAACTTATAAATACAAAGTGACCCAGTTTCCATCAAGAATGTACTTGTGCAGAAACAAACAAATCAAGGAAAAAAAAATTACCCTATTTATCAAATTACTTTTTAAAATCCTGAGAAGTCAGTAATTTCTAAAAATTTCAGGAAACACTTGAAACAAGATTGAAGCACTAAGATTCTGGTTTATTTTTAGAGTTTTTTTCATATAGCTAACACAATCCATAGTTACTGTTTCTGCTATTAATCCAGAACATATTCATTGTAATTCTTCTCTGTACTTTTTATCAATAACCTGCACAGATACTTTAATTACAGAGAAAAGATATCTCATTGTGGTAACGGTACCCAATTTTGCCTTTTCCTTATTGGTTTTCTTCTTTTGTGCTATTCCCATACACATGGTTCAAAGCACTTGTGAGATGATCTCATTTTTTGGGTTGTTGCCGTTTCATTTTGATCTTGCTTTCCTGGCTGAGAGGATGTGTGTCACTTGTGTTTTGGAAGGAACTCTGGTAAATACAGCCGCTTCTTGAAAAGATCACTGCTCCCCTTTGAGCACGACTCTGCCATAAATATGCAAGTCGGAAGAGAACTATGAAGAACTTGTTGTGTGAACTGCCCACGGGTGCAGCCCTGCTTCTGGATCCTTCCCCGCGGGGCACAGACACCTCCCAGCCCGCAGGGCACCGAGTGCCAAAGGAGGGCAATTGTGCTAGAAGGCTTTTTAATTCCCCAACTTACTTCAGCTGTTATCAGCAGCTGGTTACTTCAGCTGGCTGATATGCCTCGGAGTCCTGTAAACATTCGGTCTGGTGCATTACTCATAGTTGGAAAATCACTTTGACTCCTGTAGCATAATTATGTTAATGTCAAATGAGTCACAGGGAAACAGAAAACTTTTATCAGGGCTGCACCTCAGTGCCAGTTTCTGAATGCTCCTGTTGGCATGACAGAAGTAGGTTAGGGGATTTACAGGAAAAAACAACTTTCATTTAATGAGTGACATGAAACTGGGATAATAATTACTCACAGGGAAGCTTAAGTGACAATCAAACTTAGATTCACTGATACATAAAATTGGTAAGAGAATGCCCTGCCTGATTATTTATAAGAGCAAGAATAAAAATACTGAATTTTTAAACAATTACTTTTTCAGGAAAACTTCAGATCTCTTTCATAGATAAACAGCTTTTCACATTCATTATTTAATTTCAATGGCAGTAAGTGATTTATTTAAATTGACATCTTAATTAGATTGCATTTCAGAGATAACCTCCTCTGATATTTTATTATTTTTACCTCTTTCTTGGTTTAGTTAATGCTAATGATCAGCTAGGGAAAAAAAACAAAACAAAACAAAAAACCTCCCTTTCAGCTCATGTTTGGATCATAATGCAAAACGCCAGAAGTCCTCCAACAAGCTAAAAGTTCTTGTAACATATCTCATCCCAGCTTAAAGCAGACAAATGGCCAACGAGAGCAGAATTTGTTCCAGAGTTTAAAGACAAGGGGACAAACATCTGTGACACACTGGCTGTCTCAGGGCTAAGCTGCAGCACTTCTTTCTTTCTGGAACATGCAAGTTCCACTACAACACTCTGGTATTTGCCTACCAGGAGTTTACATGCTCAAACATATATCAACATTTGCACGTGCCATCCTGATGAATAGGACATACCATCTCAATGCAAAGGGAAAGGTTTTTTTTCCCCAGATGGCTGAAACATCATTCTCAGAACACAAAAGTTTAAGCATTCCGACAGATTCCACTGTGCTATACAATAAAAAGTAAGCAAAAGGCAACAGCTGAATTGAAAATCATAACCATATAATTTTAGATGGGAAAAAATAAATCACCTAGGGCAACGGAATAAAAATCTCTTATTGATAAGTGATGCATCTCCATTAATGTTCTATTTGAGAGGGAGACAAGACTTACATTTCTCTGGGAGCTCCATCCCTCTGAGCACTTCCCCTTCATCTGCTGAGCTCTCATCTCATGCCTTTTTTGAGTTCCCCCCACTTATCCAGAAACTGTTAATAAATTAAATCTCACATGTCCTAAAAGAAACCAACTGTTGTTACTAAATTGAGTGGGAATATAAGGTCATGCCATAGGTGACTAAGTTCCCCCCAGATTTCCCTACGAGCCATGATCTAAATATGATGGTACAGCATCATCTCGACCTTATAATGAGTGAGGGGCTTTATTTCAGAGCACATCCCCGACCCAGAGATAACCTACTATGGACAACACCTGTAGTTTGAAGCCCTCGGCTCCTGGCTGAGGAGGATAATAATAAAATTGTGTTTTATTATGTAAAACAGTTCATGCCTAACACATCACCAGAAAGCCTTCACTTGTAGTATTTGGTTCTCTCGCGTTTCGCGTGGGAACGTTCAGGAAATACACCGAGGCGTTCTTTCTCTGTAAAGCAGCATGGCTTTATTAGCGAGGTGTGTTTGTGGTTTGCCCCACGGAGGCGGCCACACGCTGCACGTGTGCTGCCGGGGCAGGACCCGGCTCTTCCCTTCTCCCCGCGCCCTCAGCGCTCCGGGGGAAGCGCAGCGGCGGGAGCGGTGACGGAGAGAAGGGCTCGGGAGCATCACGGCGGCCGACAGCCGGGGCGGGCACACCCGGGGCGCCGGGCACGGCCCGCGGGTGCGGGACAGCGCGGGCGGGCGGTGCGGGGCGTGCGGGCCCCCCCGGCGCCGCAGCTGCGCCCGTCCGTCAGCGCCGCCCCCCGGGCGGGGCCGCCCCGCGCTGCCCCTTTAAGGCAGCGCAGCCCCGCGCGCATTCCAGCGGCCGCGTCACCGTTCCGGGAAGCGGTGGCGTCACCGCGCCATCCCTCCCTCGCTGCCTCTCTCTCTCTCGGTGCGGCGCTCCGTGCCGGGCGGCGGGGCGGGCCCGGCAACAAAGGCGCGATATAAATAGAAGGTGAGCGAGCGCGGGCAGCGCTGTGCCCGCCGGCCGGGGCGGGGCCGCGCCCGTGTCCGCCGTGACGTCACGACGCGGGCGCGCGCCTGCGCGGCTATTTATAGGCGCCGCCGGTGGGAAGCCGGGCCCGGTGACGTCATGCGTCGCTGCCGGGCGTACGGCGTCACGTCACGTGCGGCGCTCGGCGGCCCCCTCGGGACGGCGGCGCTGAGGGCGGGAGCCCGAACCTGAGCCCCGGCCCCAGCCCGGCCTCGGAGTGCGCCCGCCGGCAGCACCCCGCCCCTGACAGCCCTTGAAACAGCGAGGGCGTTCTTTGAGTCTTGCCGGGGATTCGCCTTGCCTCGGCACGAGCCAGGGGGCCGCTGGCCGCGCTCCCCTCGCGGGGTGCTCAGTGAAAGGATAACTCCGTGTGAGGGCGGACAGCACCGCCGGCTGCTCCTGACCCTGCCCGGCTCTCCCCGTACACGCAAGCAATGCCTTCCCCCGGGGGATGGTTCCTGCGCCCGCTGGAACACGACATTCCCCACAATTAATTGTTACATAAGTGCCGTGTCAAGGATGCCATTGATATTACGGTGGCTCTCTCAACTGCGGCAATGACAGCAGCAGCTTCTCTCTAGAATGTAAAAGGATGCTGGCTCACTTCTGTGCCACCGGCCCCGTCGGCCTCTCCAGAGCAGCCCGAGGGTGTTCACAGCCTTTGTGGTCATGGGCTCTGTGAAAGGCTGAAGCCTGGCATTGTTCACAGTCCCCTGCTGGAGCTGGCCTCCTCTTTTTTTAAAAATCAGATAATGTGAAAGGGTACTGGGCCACGTGTAAGCTTTTAATAGTAGTATTTGGTAGGCAAGGCTTACATATCCTTTACTGTAACTCTTTGTATTTCACTACTGGGTATTAAAAAGCTGCTGGGTCCTCTTTGATCCCTTCTGAATGGGGGTGGAGGGGGCACCATGGTTTGTGGTTGGTTGGTTGGCTTGGGGTTTTTTTGTGAAATTGTTCATAAAAGTCAATGGCTGTCTCCCAAAGCTGTTGCTTTCTCTAGACAGACCAGACAGCAAATAGGTCTCTAATTTGAGACAGCATCTTCCCAAACTGTTCACGTTCAAAGAAAATGTGGTGGACCACATGAAACAAGGAACTATATCATCATCAACAAGTAACTTCTGGTACACTAGTCACTGTGAGCATGTGAAAGATCTAGAAAAAGTTCACTGAGAGTTGCACAATAAGCACCAAATAAAACACCAAATAAAGCACCAAATAAAGGTCCTTGGAGAGGAGCTGTAAAGTCAGTTGAAGTTTCCAGAAGGCAGAACTGAGTGTGCCAGGTTCTGTCCCCATAGGGCTGATGTGTCTGCATCAGTGTGCTCTCACCCCTAAGTTTGGGGTTTTTTTATTTGAAAGATAAGTGTTGAAATAAATATAGACTGAACTAAATCTAAATCAGTGATATTTTCATTCTAGAGCTTCATCAAATAGTTAATTTGGGATTATTCACAAGTGGTTTTGAGTAGGCTTAGCCAAAGTCTCAACTGGAAAATTGAAGGAAGTGGAGGTTCAGCCCTTTCTGCGTGCCAGTGCACTGTTCAAAGTTAGCAGTCCTTTTTCAGCCTTTGTGGTATTGTGGCATCTGTCTGTGAAGGTTGAATGTGGCATTTGAAGGGCTTTGTTGTGCAGAGTAGCAATGTCATGGTGCAGTGCAAACCTGAGCAGAATTGTGCTGTCCCAGAGCATTCCAAGGGAGGATGGTTTGCTTATTAGAGAGAGGCTGTGTCTTTTATTAGATTGAGTCATTCAGAGAGAAGTGGGCAAGCTTTCAGGAGCACAAACCTTTCTCCTTCAGCTGCCTTAAAAAAGACATTCTGGAAAACCATATCAGTAGATTTGTGCTGTTCTTAAAATAGTGTTCTCTGTCAAAAACCTGGATTACTCATTAGCTTCTAGAAATGTAATAGCTGCTGGTTTTCCACTGAGGTGTTCCTGGTTACATGCTGCTAGGGGCACACCTGTCAAACAGCTGTGCTTGGAGCCATAAAGGTGTAGTTGCACAGATAACTGCTTGAAGTGCAGCAGAGCAGCCCTGGATGTGCTGTCTGGAGATTACACAGCATCTCCTCTGAGGAGGGAATTTGCAATGCTTACTTCACTGTTTAGTCACCTGGATGACTGTATGCTGACAATAAAACAGGCTTCTGAGTGAGCCACCAGAATAAAATTTCAAAGCTTACAGTAACCTGCAGAGAAAGCCTGTACTGAGTGTACATCTCTGCAGTAGAGCACTAGCCTATGCTAGAACCTTCCTGCAAAACAGTTAAATAATCTTCTTAACCTAGGAAAAAAAAAGGCCTGTGCTTTGAAGTGAAGCTTTCCTGGAATTTTCCATGTGCTCTTCATGGCTTTGAGGTGGTGCCTGCTATCAGAAAGAACCTTCCAGGAAGTCTGTGAGCCCTGGGCAGTGTCAGTCTGTGAGTGAAGCTTGCATCATAAATGCCCTCAATGCAGAGCTGTGGATTCTGCTGGGTCTCATCCCAGAATGGGAGGTGTTTGCTCGCTGTGCTGTGTCCTGATGGAAGTTATTGGGATGAACCCAAGCAGTACCAGGCATGGGATGGTTCCCACAGGCTGAAGGACAGAAATGGCCTGCTAGCAGAATGTTTTCACAAAGCAGTCCAAGTAGACTAATAGAGCACCTCCAAAACAAGCTCAGAGCTTAATTTTTTTAATCCAGGTGGACACTTAAAAACTCTGGTTTCAGCAGAAACATGAATTTGGCACCTAATTTTGTCTTCCTGTCAGCCCTTTGCTTTCTTACAGGTAATAATTAACAACTGTTCAAGTTCTGTGATGGCCCCTCTTCACTTCTAAGTGTCAGTCTCCCTTTTATCTGAAAACATCTAGCTTTTCAGCATAATTAAGGCTGAATTCTTAGGCATTTAACAGGGATCTATTGATGTTATTTTTAAAAAGGCACTATATTTTTCTGTTGCCTTCTATGTCTGCAAACCGTTTTTCAGGGCAGACTAGAAGAAGTTTCTGGTGGAGGCTGGACTCCCTGACTCAACAGGGCTCTTTGTTTTCAAGGAATAAAAATAAAGAGGATCTCTCTTGAGTTTCCTTTAATTATAAGCCTGAGGGCAGAGTGAAAGGAGGAGTGATTTCTGTTCCTCAGTATGATTGTGATTTAGCTCAGTTTGTGATTTAGCTCTGCCTGGAGGAGTTGCTGTTTTGTTGCTAAATGATAATTGTACCTTTCCTGTGGCTGTAGAGGAGATTTGGCAGTGTTGCACTCCTGGTTCGTGGGAGTTCTCAAAAAAATTAATGGGGAGTTTCTTCTGTGACTTGAACATGCTGCTCTCCTTCACAATCCCAAGGATTTCCTTGTGGTATGATCCAGGGCTGAATGTCAAGTCAGTTCTTGCAGTGTGGCTGTTTCATTCTGGAGGAAACGTGATGCATCTGAAATGTATTTGAGATCCATTTTCTCATTAGGTGCTTACGTTATGCAAGGTGGGAATGGCAGTTACCCTTAGAGCTATTTATCACACTGCTCTGCAGCTAATGAGGGAAATGCAGTCAAGAAGGGACATGACAGAGGTTTTTGTAGAAGTTTTGTAGAAGAAAGGATAACCTGGATGGTGAAGGTATATGAGAACATTGATGTTTAAAAAAATATTTTAAAAAGTGTGTGCAGTTCTGCTGTTAATTATGAACAGCCCTTGGTCAGGCATAGGCACTAAGTCAGTATCCTGTCACTTTCTTCATGGCAAGAAGAAAGTGTTTCTAGCAGCACCAAAATAAAGAATTCATGGCTTTTTGAGAAATAAAGGAATTACTTTATCTCATTCCTTGGATGATAACTTCCTTTCTCTGAGGAAAGCAGAACTGTCAGTGATGATGATGACTCCTCTTTTCAGGTAGAGGAGTAAAGATGTGAGCAAGAAATTTATGGGGTGTTTTGGGTAAGTTTTTCAGTGCTTTCTGACAAAGACAAGGAGGTGTATCATGCCCACCAGGGCAACGTGGTGAGCATAATGTTAATCTGTTAATCATGTAAGTACCTGAGAGAATTAGAAATTGCACATCAAAGGTGTCACCTGTTTCTTTTGACCATTGACTGCTTTCTGCAGAACAGCCACTGCAGCATCTTAATGAACTGAAACAAGGTAGTTTTCACAGATTCTACTGTGGTCTAGTAGTGTCACAAAGGTATTTATTCTGTTTGTGGCATTTGTTACATGATTGAAAATTTGGGTATCTTAGCAAAAAAGGTGCCTTTTTATTTCTGTCTTAAATCTTGGTAAGAGTTTAAAGCATTTAACTCTAAAGATTTTTCTGATGGTTTACTGGGATTTAATAGTTTAATTCATATAATGGGGCCATCATGGCTTTTTATGTAATATGAAAATATTTCAAAAGTCTGTTAATTTCTAATTGACATTTTGTCACTTAACCTAGCCTGTGTTCAAGGTCAGTGCAGGATTGTTACCTGGTAATGTTTGTCATGACAGGATGAATTACAGAATTTATGAACTTTTTGTTATTGCCACTGCTGCGTACCCACAGTGCAACTTGAAAACTTACATTAGAAATGGCTTTTAAAATTCAGGAATAGATTAAGCCCTCTGTTCTCCCTTCTAATCCTTCCTGTCCTCACCCACCTCACTCTCCACCCTTAGATCAAAGTTTCCAAGAGGGTAAAGTCAAAATGTTTCACGTAAATCTCCTTGATGCAGCAGCTCTGGCTCTTTGAAACTTTCGTTCTCTTCTGTTTGTTTCTTCCAAAACTTCTTGTTGCTTCCTCTGTATCCACGGGGTCTTTTTTATTTTTTTTCCTCTTTGCTC
Organism: Ammospiza caudacuta; assembly: GCF_027887145.1. NCBI lineage: Eukaryota > Metazoa > Chordata > Aves > Passeriformes > Passerellidae > Ammospiza > Ammospiza caudacuta. The sequence continues at coordinate 25,884,313 of NC_080595.1, forward strand.
TGGAGTGTTACTTGCGTTTATCTAGGACTGTCAGTGGACTGGAACTCTGGTGTTCAGCTGTTATTTTAAAAATGCGGATAACTTTATTAAGTTCACAAAGAAACATCTGTGGTATACTGTAAATCACAATGAGAAATACATTTTGCAAGCAATCACAGTTGTGTAAAGAAGTTTAAAACAAGTAAAAACCTCATTGTTTTCCCCAAAGGCTCCTGTTTTTGTAGCTGTTTTGGTTAGTAAATTCTTTGGAATTTGTCTTTTGACTTGGAATGCCTAATAAATGTGAGATGTTGAAAATGAACTCAGTAGATCATGACTACCATTTTGAAACTTCCATAAACAATGGGGCACTGTGCACTGTGGAACATTACTCTAGTGAACACAGTGCTTAGCAGAAATCCTAAATCTGTTGCTCATTCAGTTGAAAGCACAGCAGAGGCAAAACCAATGCATGAGCACGTGTCATGGCAATAAATTTAAATTTTATCACAAGTTGCCCTATGAGAATTTAATCTTTAATTTTGTTGACTTTTCTACATGTTTATATCTTAAAATATTTTTAATTGAATGTTTCTGAGATGGTATCTTCTTTCTGCCCTATATTTAGAAGCAATGAAGGTAAGGTAAAGTTGTTTTGCAAGTGGGGCATGACCCTGTCCCTGTGGAGCTCGGTGACATTTCTTGCTAACTGAAATGATGCACAACTGGGTGTGGAGGGTTTTGGGTGGCACAGTTTGCTCCTTCTTGGTTTCCTTTCTTCACACAGATTGATTGTTATGTCTGAGTTGTTGTAAAAACAAGGTGTTCTAAACTTTTCTAATTAGCTTCTGTCTAATATGGCATACTTTCTGGAACTGAGAGATTACCTGCAAAAGCTTGGTTCCTCCCCCATCCCAGTAACATCACTAAATTACTTTTGAAAAAGTATTTCAGTGCTGCCACATGCCTAATTATAAGTTGATTTTTTGAGGCTTTTAAATTTGAGTTGTCTTACAAAAGTGAAATTATTTTTAAGGATTGAGTTGCATACTGCTTGAATGTTACTCAAATCTGTACAAAAAACTTCCTTTGATTCAATTTTCATATAATCTATATGCCTATTTTAGAAAGATTAATTAAAATAACTTGTCACAGTAGCTTATGTCCTAAAGGCCCTTTGTAATCTGGAAAAAAACTGATTTTTTAAACTTTTCTAGTACACTAAACAGATTACTTAAAACTAACTCTGATTTTGCTTTAACTTCTCTGATTCAGGTTGCTTTTAATAGCTGTGGTTACAGTGTAGTACTCTACTCTTCTTACCTCCTGGGTTATGCTGTCTTTACTGCAATCTTTGTAAGGGCTTGAAAATGCAGATGAAGGAAGCCAGGTTTTATCCTTTTGCTTCTTGAGAAGTGCTGCAGAATTTTGTTGTTTCATGGTTGCTGTTGTGTTTAAATGCTAAGTCATTTTGCACTGAGAAGAAACTGTTTTCAGCTGTCGAAAGTAAGAGTGCATCTGTAATAAGGGTTATTATGACTAATTTTTATGCTTGTTGTCAGTTCTCTGAAAAATAGAATTTCAAATCTAAAAAGGCACAGGCTTGTTTACTTAATGATCCCTTATCATATATTCCTTTGTCACTGAGATCAGTGATAACAGGATGAGGTAAGAATTGATTATTCAAGGTAAGATTTTGAAGTTCAGTGAGAGTTTTAGCACTAGGGGATGATTTTCTCCACCAAATAAAGTAGAAATTATCACTTATTTCAGAATGAATTCGGGCGAGGCTGAATTTGCTGAAAAGGTCTGTTTTCACTTGACTTGGAATATGAGGATTATCTGTTGACATGTGTATTTAAACCAAACTGGTGTGAATACAAACCAGATGTTTCATGGGAACCTTTTTATAGTACATTTGAACCATAAAAGGAGGTAACACATTTTTGTAATCAGTATTCCTGATTGTGTATTGAGGAAATGTGTGTTCTAAGTGTTATTTTGCTGTTTCTAAGTGGACAAGAATCTGCAATCTTGTACATTAAGTGAGCATTAAGTGCTGCAATGAAAATCTAGATACAGAATAGAATGACCCTCTGTATAAAAGAAAATAAATCATGTTTGATTTAGATTTTTAACACAAATAAGACTCTTTTAAAATTATTTCCAGCAATAGTTTTAAAGGCTTGGTTAAATCTTGATTTCCATATCCAGTCTCACTGAGCACACAGGAGGCTGTCAGCAAGTAGCTGATGATGTGTAACAGTGATTCTAGGACTGAAAAACAATTAGTGTTGTGGAAGTGTTCCACACTTAGTTGCATTGATTCAGGAGTACCTTCCTGTTATAAAACTTTCACTGTCCCATTAATTGCTCCCTGCAAACCCTCCAAGTGGAGATAACCTGTGTCCCCAGTCTTAGTCTCTTCTCTCCTTGGGAGCATTCTAGACAAGGACAGGGCAGAGGTGGGACATAGTGGTATTGGAATGTGTTAAATGCCATAAGTGTAGATTTTATAATTTCTAATAACAGCAGCCAGGAATGTTACTTAGAGTTGTTTTTACTTTTTTATTTTACACACATACACACAGGCACAGACACACACACAATCAGTGTTTCTCAAGGATGAGCTTGGCAGTTTCTGGTTAATTGTGTTCTCTAGCATTTTTCAACTAATATTTTATTATGATGATATTTTTAGTAAGGCCTACAATTTGGACAGTTCATTCCTGTAAACTGTCCTTTTTAATGTGTTGTATCATTAACTCTTGAATCATTCAGTCACAGGAGTTTTGGTGCTTATAGGTTTGGGAAGAGGACTCGTGTGGTCTTTGCCTGATTTTGCTGAACTTAGATTCATCAAAGAGCATTTCTCTCATAATTGAAGTAAATAGAAGAGAGAAGTCACACGTTGGAACAAATACTTTCAGCCCCTTCTTCAGGTCTCCTTTTCTTTCGTTGTATGAAACAATATACAGAGAACATGTTGAAAGCCACCTGTACCCTTTTTGATATCTTCAGATAGCTTTTCTCAAAAGCTTTGTGGTCTGTGAAGAGCCCTCATTACATCTGACACTGGAAATCCAATCAGTCCTTTTCTGAAGTGTGCTGTGGATGCCTATTCCATCTCATTGTGCACATGGAGAGATCCCAAAGTTGAAAGTAAGTTCATGGTAACCATATGTCACGACAGTGTGTCTGGTTTGGGCCTTTGAGGCACAGTTGGAATATACAGACAATATAAAAGCTCATGTTGCATTGCATAAATGTAAACATTTTTGAAACTGTCAAGTGCTGGTTCTTTGCCTCCATCATTTTCTAAACATGTAAAAAAGTCTCACCCTATTCCATTTAGCTAAATTTGGTAAGAATATAAACTGACCATAAAAATGTAATTACAGATTGAACTAGAGATAGAGTAGTTCAAACTGCAGTTGGCATTTAGGTGCTTGTATAGCTCTGTCAGTGCAGTTCAGCTGCACAGAGGGTGTGTTCATTTAGCAAAGGCTTCAGGCTTTGTTCATACATTTTTTCCCCCTCTATTTGGTGGTGTTAACCCTTTGCAAAAAGGCAAGAGTGTGTTAAACAGCATCAGTTTGTTGGGTGAATAGACCATAGGTGTTAGCAGATTCATTAACAGGTCTCTAACAGTGACAAGGGTTTCTAGCACTGTTGGCAAAGCCTGGCTCTATAAACTCTGACCTACATAAAGCTGAAACAGCTGCCAGATTTACTGGCAATTAGCTCTATTTGTGAGTGCTCCCCAGTCTGGGCATCTGGCTGTTTGCAGACGATGTGTCAGTTTGGGAACTTGAGTTGTACTCATTTAGCACGCACCCAAGGGTTTGGTATCAATGGGTTTGGAGTTGGGTTGTTTTGCATTGTAGCTTGTTTGATCCAAGTGCTATTGAAAGCAGCACAAATCTCCATTGACTTGGGTTAGTTGGTCACTGTATGACATAAGCCTGTGTTGATTAATTCCCTGCTGTTCCTACTATGAGCCCACACATAATAATGGAGAACCATTAGTGGCCATTGTCGCTGTTAGTCAGTTCCCAGTAATACCTCATTTTTATTTTCAGGCTGAACCCACCAATCCTACACAGTGTTATAAATAAACCCTGTAAACAAGACCTCCTTGTCTCATTATTAGAATAGCAGATGCAACGTTTGCTAAACTTAGAACTTTCTCAAAGTCATGGTCACAGGTTCATGTGACCTGTTACAAAAGTTGCTGATTTCATTGTTTGGTTTCCCAACACGACTTTCGACTTGCAGCCTGCTGAAGGTTGCTGCAGCCTGGAGCGGGAGGGCACAAAGGGCGGGGCCCTTATTGCGTAAAGGTTTGTTGCTGTGACTCGGTTTTTGCAGAAAGGAACACTCATTTGGCATCTCCTGCTTCCTCCTTCTTCAGGAAATACCCTATAGCACTGCTGTGAGAGAGTTCTGCCTGTTCAAAGAACACCTTCAAAACCTATTGGAAATAAGTGAACTGTAGCAGAGCAAAGCAGTAACCTGTAGTGTTCCTTTCTTAGTTGTGAAATCTGGGGGAGGTACCCATGCTACAGTCTTATTTCTTATTTTAGGAGCAAAATGTCTATCACTTCTTGTATATAAAATGTCATGTAACATTGGACAAAGTTGAAAATGTCCAACAAGTATTTGCTGCACAGTATTGTCTTACTGAGGAGATAAAGTGTGAGCTTGTCGTGTGTTTTTAGGTTACCTTACTAATACATTACCTAAATTACCTTAAAATTTATTAACAACATGTACAATATAGTCAGGAAGTCACCCTTTTTTGTAGTTCTACAAACTAATTATTTGGTCACCCACTTGTATCATTGCAAAGCACTGTCACTTTGAGGGTTCGTGCAGGTTTGGTAATGTTTGTACCTCCTAAATAGTCTGTGATTCTCAGGATAGATAAAGTATGTTTTGAAAATCATATAAAGAAGAATTATGAACATGATCAGTTTTTTTTTCCTTTTCAGAATTTCTTGCTCTATGACGTGTCTTCTGCCCTTTCTTACATTTTGCTATGTGCGTCCCTCAGTAATTCCACATGATGGAATAGAAAACAGGTCAGGATACAGATAAAGTCAGTATAAGGAATCATTATATCTCTTAGGAAAGATGAGCTACTTTTTCTGTAGCAGAATTACTTACTATCTCTTTGATTAATGTTGCTGTTGTCTTTAGGCCCAGGAAAAGAAATGTATTGAAGTAGATTGTAGAGTGCATTTTTGTTCTGCACAGTAATGTCACTTTAAGAGGCAATTAGATAACAAAGCATGTCTTAGAATATTGTATTGGTCTCTACTCAGAGATTAAGTTTCTAGAAGGAAAATTTTCTGATGGATCTTCTTTTACCTTAAGTATCAGTGTTTTTCTTGCTTAAAGTCTCATTTCCTATCTGAGGAAAAAAAGAAATAGCTAATAACCATAATAGAGGGGGAAATGTTCTAGGTTTTTTGTTTGTTTTATTAACATGGAAGCATAATCCTATACCAATTCTACATCTAGGAGTGGTTTTTTTTCTGCTTTGTCCCCTGTTATCTGCACATGAGGCAAGAGACCAAAAAGGTTTTGTCTCCCTCCCTGTGCACTGTTCCTCCTTTTTTCGTAGCCACTACAGCATCTCTGCATTCCTGGCCCCTGCACATGGCCTGAGCACAGGAGTCATTTGAGCAGTCAGAATGCTTTTCTGTGCAGACAGCCTGGAATGGCTTTATGGCCGGCTCTCCTGGAATAATTTATAAGGACTGCATCATTTGGAGGGCTGCCCTGAGTTGTGCTGATGGTTGTACATGGCCCTGACCCTCACTGAGGGAAGCACAGGCCATTTCCCTTACGTTGTTCTATCACTGCTGGCATGGAAGAGCAGCGGATCTGAGTTGGTGTGAGAGTCTGTAGGTGTTGAGAGAAATCACACAGTAGGGAAAATTACTGTGTCTCCAGAGCATGGCACTGGGGTTTTTCCTGCTGTGTAACTCGTGTCCTCCTGTTAGCCCAAAGAGTCACCACAATGCAAAGTGTGGTGAGATAGTGTGTCTGTACAAGAAATCCACTCATTTTTGTGCAGCAGGGTGGACTCAGGTGCACATTTCCTGATTCTTTTTATTACAGTGGATTTTGCTGCTGTCTTAGTTATTATTAATGGATTCTTAGAGTTATTAGAGGATTGTTTATTCTGGAGAAGTGCTAGGAATTGTGACTATCTGTGAAACTCTAATAGCATATGAGTGCTGTAAGCAGGAATTTGTGGTGTGAGCAACTGACAAGTTGTATGAATTGACCTTTACCTGTCATTTAATTTTCCAGTGTCATATCAAGCTGTGCTGTTGGGGTTTTTTTAAATGCATAGATAGGAAATTAATGTCAATATTTAACTTGCAACTTGAGCTAAGATTACAACAAAATCAAATCTAATACTGAATTTCAAAGGAGCCTGAAGGAAATTTTGTATCTTGGATCAAATAGTAATGGTTGATTAGAAATTCCAGTGTCATCCATGTATGGGCCTTTTGAAGAATGAAAGTATTAATTCCAGTAAACATAAAGGCAAAACCTAGGGAAGTGAGGGCACTGATCATCCAAGCATGTTGAAGACTAAGAAGTAGTGTAGTTGTACATTTGATTTGTTAATCTTGTGTAAGGATTCAAATTGTATTTTTGTTGTAAAGTACTGTTGTTGTAAAGCTTTCAATTCCATTGAGCTTCCCACTGCCCAAAATAGACCATTTTGCCAGTCATCTCTGAGCTCTGTGCTGTCCCACCTAGATCTCTGCAAGTATCCCAGGAAATCATTCCAAAGCTAGAACAGGCATGTCTAGATTATATTGCAGCCAGTGTTATGACTGCATTTATAATTACTGTGAGTTAACATAATTCTTTCCTTTATGAGGACAGCTCTTGGAGAAACTTCTGTTTCTCTTTGATTTTATTGTTTCTGTTGGTGTAGGATAAAAGCCACTCAGGCTAAAGGAATATAAAAGCTTTTTCTTATGAAAAAAAATGGTATGCCAGTATGAACACATCTTGCATGAAACCAGAAAGTAAGTCAGTTGCAATCTATGCTTTTAAAATTCTAAACGATGATGTACACAAGAGGATGTAAAGTAACTTTAGAAGGACCTTATGATGCATGCATCTTGTGTAATTCTGGACATTCTAATTACAGAATTCTTTTTGCACATACCCAGATTTAGTCATGTGTGGATCAACCAGAGATAGCTCTGTAGATGTTTTTTGGTGGGGAAGTGACATACCAAGCAGTACAGGATGTAAAACAGAAATGGGCCATATTGAATTCATGTTTAGTGCTTGACTTAAATTCATAAGGGATTTAGTTACACTCTTAAATTCACTCATTCCCAACAGGTAAGAATTTGAACATCACTATTTATAGTAGAAAAAAGAGGCTTGTTAGAATTCTAAGTGACCTGAAGTTTTCTAGTCTAGGTAACATTTAATCTAAATATACCTATCAAAGGCTCAAAAAAAGTCAAATGCACTCAGCAGTTTGGCTTCATGAGAATGCTCTTCTGGGAGCTGATGGAGTGCAGAGTTTCCCATGTGAAGGTGGTCTCTCTCTTCCCTTCATTGCTGAGTATCTATATCCATGGCCATCCTCAAGAATCTTATTTTACCTCTTGGCTCCATGCACTGGGAGCTCCTGTGGCATGAGTATAACTATGCCCTGGGAAAACAGGATTTATGGATTCTTTTTGTTCCCTGTGCTGGATGTACAGTGCCACTTCTTTTATTGCTCTGAATGCTGAACAGACATTTTCTTCAAATATTAATCCTGCCCAGATAAATCTTCCTTCTAGAGTTCTGCACTTCTCCTTTTAGTTACTGTTCAAATGGCCATCTCTTTTAGCTGACAGTGTTAATTTTTCACATGAAAACAGGCAGTTCTGTTCCACTGATGATATAAGTTTAGGATTCAATATTTTTATTAACACAATGTGTTATACATTATTCATAGTTATAAAGTATAGCTGCTGAATCAAATACATCTCAAAATATATACAAAACTGCTCAGGGTAACCATCCAGTAATGCACCTTGTGTGTCTATGCTAATCTAAAACCCTATCTCTTCTGCCAGATTTTTCACAAAATAATGTCAAAATCCCTATATTTTGCTTGACAAGTTATTTGGTTTTTTAAAAAAACACTATATCAATATCCATTCTTTACCAGGCTGGTGCTCTAGATGAGCACCAATCATACAGTTTAGTAATAAGTAATTTATTTTATGCATATGTATGAATACATATAAAAATATCATTTTTTGTCTGTAACTTACTGCTATTCCAATGGATGTGATATTTCCTATTGGTTGTAAATTAGATTTATTTTCCAGTTTAATATTTTCTACATGACTTTCTAATCAAAAGTTCTATCATGAAGAAAAAGAATACAGGGAAGTTATTAAAAACTACCTGGCACAGATAATAGATTTATTTCCTTGTAGTGGGTGTTGCCCCATATTGTCACATGCAAATGAAACATTTTTTATAAATGATTGATTTATAGGATGGCAGGGCATATTACAAAAACAACAGCCATTTACAGTAAGTATTTTTCAGTCTTGTGTTCTAGTAAGGCTTTTTGGAAAGAGAGCAAGTATTGGGATTTTGTGTGACTCACTGTGTAGGTAATTCTTAATCTCTGAAGAATATATATTCCAGTCCTTGGAAAGTACACTGTTGATTGGATAGGAATTGCTTAATACATTCTCCAACTCTTGATTAGTAAATAATGCTCTACTGAGTGAACGTTGCTTATGGAGAAAGTCTATCCCAGGTACGGGGTACCACAGACTGAAATCTTAATGAGAGCATGTTTTGTTTTTCTTAAATCTGTGATCTGGAATGACAGCATGGAATGGAGTTATGCTGTGCAAGAAGCTCTTGGTAAATTCCAAAACCCCCCCAAAATACATTTACTTTCATGATCTGTGTGATTTGCTCACTGTATGTGAGCAGTGCTCATCTATGCTTGCAAATCTTTTAAGAGGATGTCACTAATTGCTGATGTGGATGTCTGGGAAATGTGTGCTAACCAACATACCCAAACATGGAGACTATGTATTTCTGGTGTTGAAATAGTACAGTTAATGAAATTGCATGACTTTGTGGCAAGGCGAGCGTCAATGTAATTATTCAGATTCAGGGTTGTGAATTATTTTGGTGGATTTTGGCATTAAACTTGAAGTTTCACGAAGCAGAAAGTCTGCTTTGGAATGAGATATGTGTAAACTTGTTCACAGTAATTCCTCTCACTACCAATCATCCTTATACCTTGTGTTCTAAGCTAAACAGTCCAGATTCCAAAGGAATGCTGGTGTCTAAAGTCCAAATATCTGCTTTGTCATCCTTTAGTACTTGTGAAGTATTTCCTCTATTCAATCATACAGTTTAGTAATGTATGCCTGTGGAAAAATGTTCTGTCTATGAATTGATGTTCTGGGCTGGCTGTGGAAAAATGTTCTGTGAATTGATCAGGTCCTGTTACCCCCAGTTACTCTGGCTGCAGCACAGTACTTCATATAAGATGCAATGTGGGAATTTTCAATCAGGCCTTGCTCTGTTAATAGCATATACAGTTGCTACTTATCTTGACAGAACTGTTTTCAGGTTTTCATAGGTGAATGTACTAAATAAGTTTTTAGGTTTTTATACCCTGCTTTACCTAATTGCATAACACATTAAATATATTTTTGCCTTCTCTGGGTTATTCCTCCTGCTCTAATCCTGTATGTCTCAAAGTAGGCTGTAGAAACCTCTGCTAAACTTCTCCTAGAGTGACTTTCTTCATGGAAGTCACATCTCATATTTAGTTGCTTACTTCATCAGGCTTACTTGCTTAAATGCTCTGCTCTGTCAGTCCTTAACATTTTAATCCTTTACAACACTTAAGTATTGCATCACCCATATAAGATTTTAAAATCCAGTGGCCAGGCTGGATAAGTCTAGGAACCCAGTTTCTGTATTGATCTGATAAGAACTGTGAGTTAATGGGAGTTCTCTCAGACAAGCTAATTTGTCCTCCTTGTTTCATTTCTGGTTTGAGCCTTTGTGAGTTTGGAATTTTCTGAAAAGAATTGGAAAGGGGCTGTTCTCTGATAAACATGAAGAAGGCAGACCAAAGTCTGTAAATAAGAGTTCTGAACAGAATCAAATGCAAAAATTTTATTGGACTATTTTTTGAGGTTTTGTGAGATTAAATTCACTCTATCAAATGAGAAATAAATTACAGTCTCCTTCATGTGATAATCTGTCATCCATATATAAGCATAAATCGTGTCCTTCTCTGAGCTGAAATCCAGTGGGTTTTTTGTCATACTTTTTGTTTCCTGCCCTGATTATATATTGAGAAGGATATCATTACACAGGCTTTCCAAAGGATTTCCTTTCTGCTGTAAACTTGCTTCCAGGCTTCTGACAAAATTCAGTAAATGTATTCAGCTGTATTTATTAATTCAACAGAATGATATCAGTGATACTCTCTGAGCAAAGGTCTAACATTCAAGACAGGAGCATTTCTGACTGCTGTGTCTTAATATTTTAATGAAGCCACACTGTTTATTCCAAAACTCTAAGGAATATCCTCAGTATAATTTTGAATTTTTCAACTGAGTGTCTTTATATATGACAGATCTAGTTTCTGTTAAGTTTATTTAATTTTATGTACTTTAGCTCCTTGGAGCATTTCAGGATGGTCAAGCAAAGAAAGTTAGAAGCCACCATGTAAAACAGAAAGACAGGGAGTTGTGATTTGGGGGTAAGGAATAATGAATGACAAGAGAAGTAACAGTTGGAGAAATGGATGAAATTAGGATTAGTGAAATGAGGATTCTGGTAGGGTTTTTTGTATGTCAGGAAACGTGATATTTGAAATGTAAACTGTTTCTTAGTATGAAAGGAATTCTTGTCATCTTGTTGTGAAGCAGATGAGCTGCTTCATTCAATTTTGTTTTCCAGCCAAACAAGCAAGAGCCTGAGAGCAGTTGTTTCATTTACAAAAGTGCAGCTATTATGTCTTTATTTTCAAGGCCTCCTTGTGCAGGAAGCTTCTGGGTTTAAAGATCAACGTTCACTAAACAACATTCAATAAAAACTTGGATTAGAAGCATCCACCGACCCTGTCTGTGCTTTAGGAATTGTGTTAGAAATTCACTATTTGGGGAAGGTGCAGCACAAAGCTGTGATGCAGAGGTGTCTTGGAAAGAAGCCATTTGTGGTGAGCAAAGATTCTTTTCAAGGTTGTTAACCTCTGTATCCCTGAATTGTGTTTACATAGCTGCCTAAATGATTTCTGCAGTTTCAGTTGGAATATTCAGTTCCCCAACCAAAACACTTGTGTGACACAGCTGTTACTGTTTGCCCCATGGATGCTCACCTTTCAGTTAGGGCTGAAGTAACCTCTGGCTAACTTCTAAGATAGCTGCACTGCTTAAAATTATTCATACTTGTGTGTTTCAATATTAATTAGGCTTTTAGGCTCATTAATGTTATGATATTACTGCATTTTGTCAAGGCATAGGGCTGTCACCCAGGAAGTCTTATCTGTTGACTTGCAGTTTTGCCTAAGGCATGTTAGCCTGACAATTGTATTGCTAGAATTTGGAAAATTTGTTGTAATCAACTCTTGTTGCTAAAATGTTAAATTCTGTAATGTAAATGCACAGGAAGGCTATGAAAGATGCATAGTTTTCTATTAGAAAAAACAAAATTTCAGTATTTAAAAAAATTAGTATGTGCTATGTGCAGCTAAAGATACATAATCGTATCTTGTCCTTTTTCATTTTCTCTTGGAAGTGTTCATGTATTTTCCTCCTCTCATAGGAGTCTTAGTTTTTCCTTAGGAATGGCATGTTCACATTTGAGAAATTTTTCAGCAGTGCTTTCTTTTTTTTTTATTCATAGTACTTGTATCTTACCAAAATTTGTCTGGTAGCTCCAGAGAACAGGAGTGCATGAACTAAACCAGCCCATGAGAGTTCAAATCTTTCCAAGGTTCATATTCCTCACTGGAGAGCCTCAACATGATGAAATATTTTGAGGTGAGTGAAGGCTGATTATTTGATGATAAATACCAAGTCCAGATTTGTACAGTGAATCTGCTTCTTACAAAATCTATGTCAGCTCACTTTGCCAGTTTTTGCTGTTATCACAAACCAGGTATATGAGACTAGGGACTGATTTTTATCATGCAAAATCTTATGGAGTATGTCATATGACTTAGGGTAGTATCATTTTGGTTCTGCCAATTGTGTGCTTGGCTGGAGGGACTTGAGAGAGCAATGATAGATGTTCCCTGCTGAACACAAGAGGAGATAAAACTAAGTGCCCAAGTCAACAGCAAAACAAAAAAGGAGGCACCTCAGTTTCCTAAACCTCAAATTACCTTTCAGGAGCAAATTCCAAACTCTGAACCACTGGAGTTAGTGTAGTAAGTGAGACACTGACATTTTGTACTGCCCGTGATGAGATGAACCCACAACTAAGAGCATTGCCCACACCTACCTGTCCTGTATTTTAACTGAATCTGCCTATCTTGGATGTGTCTTTTTCATGTGGGAAAAGGTGTTAATCTTAATTTTGATACTCTGTGTAGGCTGCCAGTCCTTTCACAGCCATACTGGTGGTGGACAGCTCTTGGGCTGGCCAGGGGAGTGGCCATGGGTGGTGTTTGTAGGAGCTGTAACATCTGTGGGACAAGAAGGGGTTCACCTGAGCCAATAGTGAGGTGGTTGCATTATGTTCAGATGTGCTGTGCATGCTTCTTTTCCATATCCCTGATCAAATCAATGTGATTTAACCAGAATAATTTTTAAACTGCATGAGTAAGAACCTTTCTGCATTATGGGTCTTTAAGTTCTCTTCAAATAGGGAGTTATTTTGCCCTTTGCTGGGCCTTTTTATTTTAATGGTTGCTGAGGTTAATGGGTCTTGTGTTCAGATTTTAATGCTGCTTTTATATGGCTGCAGAAAATAGCTTAGACACACAACCCTTATATTGTAAACCTGAGGAAGTACAGGATCTGTGGATTTATAGGCCAGTTGCAGTATATAAAGGATCTTCACTCAGAGGCACTAAAATGTTAATCTTTTCAATATTTGCATGTATTGTTAGAGGTGCACAATTTCCAACTTTTGCCCCTCCCAACCTTGTAATGATGTGCTGTTGAGCTGAAAATAAGAACTGATATTCCCTTTTGGGCTCAGTTCCAGCAATGCTTAGGTCCTTGGGAACAGACACATCTTTCTCCTGCTGCTTGCCTGCAGTTCTTTCCTGGCTCTTTAAATCACAGCACTGAGATGCCAGCAATCCAGATACCAGAGGTTCTGCTTCATTTCTCCCAGGCAGAAATGTCATTTGGCACTTACCTACCTATTCTTTGACTGGAACTTTGTAAAACACCTTAATTTGACGTATTTGGGATTTCTGTAAAAGACTTCATATGCTGTAAATGAAGATGTATCATCTCAGAAACGAGAGTCACGTGTTTAATTGCAAATGGCTTGGGTTTACTGCATTCTGGTGTAATTTTGTGATGTCCTCACCCAAGAAACAGCACATGATTATTTGTAAGCTTGCCATCCCTGGGAGGGAATTTGATAAGGCTTTCAGGACCTGTGTTGTAAAGGCAGTAATTGCTGTGATCCAATAAGGGAGAGCTCTGTGGTGGCATCACTCGAGAGAGTAAGCGTGGTGTGACTGCTGCTGCTTCTCGGATCCTGCTGCCTAATGAAAGATTAATGATGAGCTGATGCTGTGTAACAAACAGCTAATGCTGCCGCCAGGTCACAGGTTTGATTTGAGCCAATCAATACAGTTCATTCTCCTAAAGGTAGCTAATGATAGCATGCTTATGAGAAATGAAATGGCCTGCAATCTAAGACAGCCTGCTCCTTCTCACTGTGTCAGCTTTAAAGAAACAGCACTCCTTTTATAATGCCATCTAAACCTTGGGAAGAAAGCAAAGTTTAAATTCTGGGGGAAAATATTAAGAAAATTTTTATTAAAAAATGGAACTCTAGAAGGGAATCCTTTATATCAAAAATAAATTAGAATTAAAACAATGAAACCTAAGTTGGAAAGAAAAATATCTCATATTCTCAAAGTTAATAGTATCTGAAAGAGAAGAGAGTTAGATTTGACCTTGGTGTTTAAAGATAAGATGTACATTTATGTGTGTGTTCTTAATCCTTGGAGTGACTCCCTTGCCTGTGAAAGGCAGGGGGTCAAGTGCCCTCCATGTCACATTGACCCATCTGAGGAGAAAAGGAAAGAAATTGGAATATCATTCTTCTTCAGGGCTGGACAAATACAGATGTAACCTATTGAATACTTTTTAAAATATTATACCAGCTATATGAATTCCAGAAGGCAAGTTTAGGACACAGAGGAGGATCTGTATTCAAGTAATTCCCAAGAATATCTCAAAGATATTCCTGTGAGAGGCTGAACAATCTTAAAATTAGAAGGCAGAATGAGGAAACTCAAAAAGTTTTTCAAGATTCAAAAAAATTTTCAAGATTTTTTTCCTGAACCTTTTTCTAAGCCCTTGGAAGACTTTCTAACACCTCCGAAGCTTTTTCTAAACCCTTTGAAGGAGACTTTGCATTCTTGCTTTTGTCTAAGTAAAAAAGTACTGTGAAAGTGCAGGCAGTAAGATACTGTAAAATATGAATAAGGGAGCTTGACTTTTGAGCTCTTGGTTATGATACTTCAGCTTTCCAAGATGCAGAGTGGGAACTCCTTACCTGTCTTTAAAAAAATGGCCAAACCAAACCCCCAAAAAAACCCCAAACTCAAGCTCAAATTTTGTAATAAAATATATGAAATATTCTTATTTTCATAGCAAAGTAGAATTGCTGTCCTGTAGGTATGAACAGACCCATCCTGACCTGGCTTCAGTAAGGTACAAAACAATATTATAGAAAATAATAATTTATTTCCTAGATGCGAATAATATTTGCTTAGTACTTAGGATACTTGCTTGTGTGGTACTTTCCTTCTAGATTTGTAAGTGTTAGCATTATTATCATTAACAATGATAAGCTTTTAAAGTGTTAGCATTATTATCATTAACGATGTTACATTCCTAATAGATGGAACAAATTGAAATTGTCACCAAAAATATCAGTTTGTCATCAAAATATGAGTACTAGAAAGTACATTAAATGTAAACAGAATTTTCATGCTAACATCATTTCCCAGGAGCACAAATGGACTGAAACACTCCCTTGCAGTGACTAAGCAGTGTTTGGTGAGTAAGGCACTTCCTAAGACCTGAAGAGCAGTTCTAATTGCAGTTTCAGACTTGCATATTGCCACTCTCACACAGTTGTAAGAAAGATTTATATTGATATTAGATAGCATTTCTTAATGTTTAGCTTTCTAGTTTTCATCATACAGCAGGGGTGAGCACAAATTAGTCACCCCTGGCTGCAATCTGAGCATCTGTGCCTCAGTCACTGGAGCTGGATCTGTTTTATTTGATTTCTTCCCCTCTGTATTGATTACATTTTCTTTCCAGACTGCACTGTGATCAATTGCCATCGTGTTTCTTGGATTAACTTGGATTTCTCATCTTTTCTCTTCCCATTTCCTTTTTTCTATTCCAGTAAGTGCTTTAAGTTTTGAATGTTTAAATAGAGCCTCTTTCCCATAAACCCTGGAATTTGCCAGGATCCCTTCTTACAAGAGAAGCATGGTCTAATGGTGAACAAGCTGAGATGGACATTGCTGTGTTTTTATCCCAGCTGATTTTCTTTTGTGGTCTGAGGCAGGTCTTTGAAATACCTGCCAGGAGAGCTGTGAGGATTAATTGAGCAGACAAAATGCTGTGTAATGCTTAACATTGTCTGACTTTAACAATCAGTGTACATTTAGTGCCAGTCTTGAAAACAAAGTCTGTGATGTGAGTGGGTGAAATTGTTGGATTTGGGGTTTTTTGAGTGATCTTGCCTGTAGAATGACAATAGGATTCTTGACTCCAGCCATACAAATTCATAGTTGCACATACTTCAGGGAAAAATCTGTCATTTCTCTTTCTTGTTGGTAACTGGTATTTTTTTCTAAAATTTCCTACCAGTCTCAGAGAACAATATTAGTTTGTCTGTCTTTGTGAGGATTCATGTCAAAATTAATTTCAAACTTGTTGCTATCCATAGTTCTGGAATAGAAGATTGAAAAAAAACCCCAATATCCAGAAAAAAAAAAAATGCAAAAACTTATTTCTAGAGAAACAAAGCAGGAGATAATGCTGTTCATTTTAAATTGTAATCATTTCCACATAAAGGATACTGTAAAAGAAATATTCAAAGTATTGAATTTTGTCAGCTTGTTAATAGTCAGATCTGACTTCTTTGTCATAGGAGTTGATTTATCTACATCCTTACTGTTTATCTTATTTTTATTACTGTGTCAAACTTCTCTGTAATTGCATTATTTTGACTTCATTTTTCTTGAATATGAGTGGCCAGATCTTGCATTGTTTCATTCTGATTAGCACTCTGTATCCTGACCCTGCCTTTCCTGGCAACGTCTCACCCAGAATATCCCACTGTTCTTTGTGCCACATCACAGTGGTTGCTCACAGTCATCCTCTGATGCACTAATTACACCCTCTTCTTTCTCCTCATTTGTAATTTCCAGCTTGTCACAGGAATCCTTACTCTATATGGATGACCATGCACTTCATCGAATTTCTTTCTGTTTCTGTTATTGCAGAGTTCTCTGCTCCCCCTTGGAGTGGAATACAGTCTTTCTTTGTGCTAAGAGCTTATCACAAAGCTAGTTTCTCTGCCAAGATCACAAGGGAAAATATTTAATATGTCTCATGGCAGCTACTTGAGGAATTACCCTTACAGTTTCTCTCTAGCCTGGTATTGGAATTGTTTGAAAGGCTTTCTCTTTAACCACAGTGTAGAAATATTAAGTGCATATATTCCAAATTTTCCTCTTAACTATATGCATGGATCTTAGATATTATAAATCACACTGAAACCTAAAAATGGATTGCCCTACAGTAATCAGAGAAGTCTCTGAGAGGTTCTAGATGTTCTTCAGGTATTTGCAAAACAGCTCCACTCAGCCCACTGTGCAAACAGAAAGATTTCCAAGGCAAGCATCACATTTAAGAAAGCATCTCTGCAATTGTTACTCACTTCCAGTCTGCCCCCTGTGTAACCAGGGCTGTGATTTGGAGCTGCCAGGGCTGGCATGTGTTTTTAAGCACCTTTCAGTAGCTGAACAAGGCAGTGTTAGTGACTGAAGTTCAGGTTATGGCATCCATATGCACTCTGAGCTTTATCTAGTCAGCTCTGGAGTACTGCCAAGGATGAAGCACTTGCAACCTCTTTGGACAACCTGCTCCAAAGCTTGGCTGGTGAACCATGCTCATTCTGAACTCAAGCTTGCCTGAGAATCATTATAATCATTTTGGTGTGTTGTTGCTTGGGCCTGATGTACTTAAGCTAGCATGCACATTGTTATTTTAAGTATCTGTGCCCCTATGTCCTGATTTATATGTAAAATACGTAGCCCACACAGAAATTTGACCAAGTTATTAGCTGTGGACTGACAGTGGGCCTTTTAGTAACTGGATATTTGAGTCTGAGCACATCTTCAGTTCATATTTCCCAAGGCAACCTCCTGCTTCTATTTGGCACATGATTTGGGAAATATAAATCGAATTATTTGGCAAACTGTTTTTCTGATGTCATTCACAAATGAAGCAGATGTTTAAATGATCCTGTTTACCTTAATTGTAGTATCAAAAGGTGAAGAAGGAACCCCTTTAAAACTAGGCCCTGAACATTTTTTTCTTGAGTTTCAGTTGAAGCTGAAACTTTTGGAAAATTTGTCTCTGATGTCAATGGGAATGAGATAGGGCATGTTTATAGAATAAAGGCATTATGTTGGCTGTTAGTGGTACAATGTGTATGAATAAAAAGGGTTTATCTCACTAAATGTTCAGAGGTTTGCCTGAAATCACTTTCAATATCCTTTCTTGTTCTCTATACAGTAAACTATGTAATTAGGGAACATGTTATACGGCAAGCTCAGTTTAAAAAATTGATTTTTAAAGCATAAAAGAGGCAGTGACTGAAGTGCTGCCAGGCTGTATTGAATACTCACATGTATTATATTGTAAACATAATATGGTTATAGTGTATGTTGTCATAATAATTGGCAATGGTACTGGAGGCAGTCATTGAGTGCTTTGTTCATGTGGTAATAGATGACAAGGGCCACAACGTTTGTTGGCAGCAAAGTTGTTTTCCTATCTCCTTCCCTTCGTAAATTGCTTTCAGAATAGTTTTGTGGGTTTTTTTTCAATCTGACTGTCTTAGGATCCAGATGGCTTTATCTCTTTTTAATGAGATTTGGGATATTTTCCTTACAAGTGGTGTTCACTCAGTGCTGCCACAAAGGCTGCATTCTTCATTTTTCTTACAGCATGGTACTGTGATGTGAGAGGAAAGGCTCAGCAGAGACCCTCAGCACAGAGGGGTGGATTGAGGCTTAGTGGGATCCAGGGCTGAAGTGCAGCCTGAGTCAGGAAAGAACATAAAATACGAGTCTGGAGGCCAGCAAATGGGTTTTAGGTTTGTGGGTAGGAACAGCCTAGCTAGTCTGTGTAGCCTTGATTCCATGATCCTAACTCTTGCTAGCCATGTTACTGGTGTCCAGCAGGCTGACATGGGATGGGAAATGTTCTTTGTGAGTAACTAGAAAAACTGCCCTATCCATTTGCAAAGTTCTGAAGGGGCACTCAGAATAGAGAGCAGTTGG
Source organism: Ammospiza caudacuta (assembly GCF_027887145.1). Taxonomy (NCBI): domain Eukaryota; kingdom Metazoa; phylum Chordata; class Aves; order Passeriformes; family Passerellidae; genus Ammospiza; species Ammospiza caudacuta. Next base: position 25,903,115 of record NC_080595.1, read on the forward strand.
GAAATGGCCTTTTTGCCTGCAGAGACTCCCAGATGGGTTGTTTTTTTCTGTTAATTGTTGGACTTCCATGGGACATTACCCTCTTCCAATTATTTCTTTTAAGATCCAGACCAGCTGAAGACAGGGCTCTGCAGGATCCTTAAAGACAATTTGTGGTGGCGTCAGGCATTCACAGTAGGCATTCATTTTCAATTGTAAGGGAGTGAATTTCACCTAACACAGGTTTAACAGCTGAAAAAGGTTGTCTGTGCCAGCATTTCACCTTCCAAATTCAGACTATGAGCCTCAACTTAGCTTCAGATTCTTGTTGAATCTGCACCAACACACAACCTGTGCATCACCATGCTTTTACCTCTATGTACATCTTTCACTTTTTGCTAGTTTGAGTTAGCTCTTCCTGACTTTAGTTTCACATGATGTAGTGATGTGCTTCTACCCTTTTCAGGCTCCCTTCCTTCCATTGGACTGTTTAAGTCCCTGTCCTGCTGTCCCTGTGTCATCATTTTCTGTCTCATTTCACATTGTGCACCACTCGCTGTCTCAGAGCCCATTTGTGTCTTGTCTCCATTCTCAGTGTCTTTGGACTTCCAGTTGCAGAATGTTCCACCTGCATGTATCTCTACTTCTGCCAGCAGGACAAGAGTTGCAAAACAATCAGTTCTACAAGGATGTCTTATTCCTACAAACAGACATAACTTGATTGTGTCTTGTACTGATGTGTGGGATTTGCCTTTCTCTGTTGTCTACACGGGCATTCTGCATCTGTAAAGCTGCTGCCAAAAATCTGAACCTAAGGCAGGGATTGTCTAAAGCTCTCACTCGATCCATAGCAATATCTCAACAATTTCCACTTAGAAAGCACACAAATTAACACTGTCATGTTTTCTCAACATTGTAAAGATTTGATTTAGTGGGTCTGATGAAATTGTAGCATTTTTTTCTTACTGATATGTAGCAACATGTGCATGTGTAAATTCTGTTGCACAGTGGATTCTCATGTCAGGTATAATAATTGAAAACTGCAATTGCCCCAGGTGCTTTCCTTGTCAATATTCTGATTGTTTGTTGTGTGACTAATCTGTATTTAAAACCAATATTTACTCATGAAGAATTATTGATTAGGACATGCTCACAGGTCCTCTCCCTTCATCAGTGCTGTGTACAGTAAAAGGCATGCATTGGCTGCATGGGATCAGCACAGAATCAGAACAGGAGTGTTTTCACAGCACACGAGGGAGCTGAAAATTGTTTTTCAAAACCACAATGAACTTTTCTTGGTGTACTTTACACCTTGTGAGGGGAAGTCTTCATGCAACAGTGCTCTGTACTGTAATTGGGACTGATTTAGTTTGTACTTTAACCAACAAAAAACTCCTGATATCTGCATAATTTTCTTTTACTCTTGTCCAGTCTGCTGCTTTAGCAGTCAAGCTTTACAAACCATGAAAAATCTTACAGGCAGGGCTGTACTTACCCACACCTTTTAGTCTGGGGGAAATGGTAGAATCTGATAGAGAGGTTTCTGTACTGGAGCAACCAGAAGTTGGGTCTGTTTATATCCTCTACACTGGGAAATTCAGAAAAGGGTAGTTTTGCCATTCCTGAGATTCTAAGGTGATATGCTTGAAAGCACACAACAACCTAGCCATAGGAAAATTGCCTCTCCAGGTGTTTTCCAGCTATATCAAATCTTGTAGCAAAGAAGGAAAGGAGAGCACAAACACAGCTTTTCCTTGATGAGTCATCTTATTTATTACAATTCTCCGATTTGATAAAATTATTTGCAAAGGGTCTTGAAGCTCTTGTTTTTTTCTTCTAAAAGTGGCACTGTTTATTAGAAAACTGAAATAATCATGTATTGCCTTGTACGTTACATCTTACATGAGAGATCATGTAAGTTGCTGCTTCTTGCACATTGATAAATTCACACCTGTCTTGTTCTGGAGGCTGCCCAAAGAAAGGTGCAGAGTTTGTGAGCGTGAATTGGGTGCTGCAGCACCTTGGAGTCATGCTAAACTCTTTGTCCTTTCTAGTACCCTACCCTTTACCACGAGTGCTGTGGAAAATGTTGGCTGTCATCCTTTAAACAGCACAATGTTTGCATTTCCCTTGATCATCATCTCAGAGCAAAGTTCAGTAGGTTGAGGAAGTGTTGTTTAAGTGCAATTGATCTAAAAATATATCAAAAGGAAGGCTACTGTATGTGAACAAACTGTGGAGAGGCTTTATATAGGCTTCATGATATCTGTAAATACCTAAAACAAGGAAGCAGCAGCCTGTGACATGGTTATTTCTGGAAAGGAGGAAGATCTGACTGTTATTATTATTATGCCATGCACAGAGCCAAACAGTTGCTCCTGAAGAAACTGTGGAATTAAGAATCCCAAAATTAGAACCATTTCCATAGGGTTGTGAACACTCTGCTCCAGATCTTGCCACTGCAAATTGATGGCAAATCACATATTAATGTCAATGGGATCAGGCTTAGGATTTCCACTTCCCTCCACCTGCACCCTTTTAACAAAACCCTTACCTTTCCAGGGAATATCTGTTCTGAAAGGACTCTGAGGACTTGATAATCTGTAGTGAATTGTGGCAGATCTCAACGTAGAATATTCCAGAATCAGTGGTGTGTTTGTGTCAGCTCAATTCTTCAGACAAAGAGAGAAAAATATATTTACAGTATCTACATGGGGGAAAAAAAAAGCTGGAAGAAACTACTGGGTCAGTTGGTTTGCTCTCTGTGTCACAGGTCATTATTACCCAGTTACCTCTGTAAAGATTATTTTATGTTCAGCTGTGGTGCTAAGCAGGCAAATACACGCTGACCTACAACACTCAAAAACGTATCCAGCCTTGAACTGAAGAGGCCATTGAGATTTCCCATGGTAATTTCATCTATAAATAACTTCTTGTTTAATAGGCTATGTTTCTACATGAACTTTGTGTTTACACTAAGTAACCATTAGGAACCACCATTTTCTGTTCTAATAAGTCAAGCTAGTTAATAATTTTAACACGAGTGTTTTCTTCAAATATGACACTGTAAGAGATTTTCATCTTCAAATAATTTTGTCTGATTTTTTAATGTTTAAATTCTATTTTGAAGGCATTCTTTCTAAACTGTGCGACTTCGTGTGGTGATTCACAGCATGTTTCACCAGTGAAAAAGCTGGTATTGCTTTTTGTCTATACATACAAGGAATGTATTAAGACTGGTTTTTAGTTTGGATTTTTTAGCTACAGAGTCAGCTGTTTGTCACCTGTAATTCTTTTCAGACCATGTGTTTTCCAGGGAGAAGATTTGGCTAGTTGTGGAGCTTTTATTTCTATTCCCCTTGGAGTTTGCTGTATTAAGACATGTTTAATTAGAACTGGCTTAGTTTATGAAGTGCTTCAAATTATTCTGCATTAACATCTTCATCTTTCATCCTCTCAGTCTTATTGATCTCACAAACCTTGTTATCATGGATGCATATATTTATTTTCTTCTCATGAAAGCCCTGAAGTTTATGTTGCAAGTCTCCATTCATTATTACTTTGTTAGATCTTTCAGTTTTCAGTTCATTTAATACATTTTACTGATAGTGTTATGCCAGTGTTCATAATGAGAATGTCATACACTATTAAGTCAAGTGGTCTCCACAGATTCATTGTAAATATACAATTCCTTTCATCATCCAAATACTTTTCTCATCAAACAATGCAAAGACTTGTTTTACAAGATCTGTTTGCCACAAAACTGGGTTCACTGGTATGATATTAATTATATTCCATCACTTCCATTCTTCATTAAATTTGTAACAGCTGTATTACCTGGAAGGAAGGTCAGACTCACTGTCCATTAGCTCTGAGTCATCCTGCTGGCCTCTGTTGTTATTGGCACAACATTAGCACTTTTTCAGTCAAATGGGATTTCCCTGGAATGCCTTAATTTAGTAAAATAAACATGATTAGCTCTCAAGTCTTCTCTGTCTTAGTTCTGAGGTGTGAGGTAGATGAATTGGCTGACTTTAAAATGTTGATTTCTGATGCATGTTGTCTAACATCCTGCTTGGTTACCAGGGGACTGGAAAATAGTTAAAGTTCATCATGTGACATAAGAACAGCTGTCCAAATATAGAATAAAAATATTTCTAAATATGTCTGTCTTTTTTGCATCACTATTAAAAGTTTTATAATTTCCATCTGGCAAAGGGTTTCTATAGCTGCTGGGTTATTGTAGTCTTGATAAGTTTGAGGGGTTTTTAATTCTTCATGTTACATTGGTGATGTCAGCTGTGGACTTTCTGCTGTGTTTCTAACTTGTTGATATTTTTCCCTTTGTAACTTATAACTCATAATGATTATTACTCTTTATCTTCATTATTATATAGTGCTTTTTATTATGAACTTTTGCTTGCACTTGAATTGTGAAAGAAAACGGCATTTTTAGGCAAAATTATCCTTCCCTCGACTATGGAATTACAAATTCATGACCATCCTAAGATTTCTTTAAAAAACTTCTCACTCCTGACTTTCAATTCAATTGTAGCATAATTTTAATTACTGTGATAGGATTCTGAACTTGCAGGTTATTGACAACTGCAGCACGTATATCACACTCATGTCTTTATGCAACTTTATGCAATCTCATCTACTCATTAAACATTGTTAGTGTGGTTTGTTGGGTTTTTTAGCACTTAAATCACATTTTACATTGTTGTGCAGTGTTCACTAATAATAATGGCATCATTCTCTTGCATTGGTGGTAATTTCATGATCTCTGGTTCGTTACCTCTTCCAATCTCAGTATGTAAAGGACTGAAAAAGTAGTATTTTAACACTCTGCCATGCTAGTTCAGGTTTGTCAGAGACTGAGCATGTACTGAGTTTGCTCTCTTGCCAGCTTCCTCAGGTATTGCTGCTGTAACATCCTCCTGCCTACTCCAGCTTTTCTCCAATCAAACAGAGGTAAACACTTGCACTGTCCCCTTTTTGAGTTTTTCTGAGAGGTGAGGTTACCACAGGGAATGTATTTCCATAAAAGCCCTGTTAAAGAGGTCTGCCCAAGTCATGCACTTGTTTGTCTGTTATCCATATGATCATATTTACTCTGAGGATAACATCATCTGTTCCAGAAGGGGTGCTGCAAAAGTGAGATTTCAGATACATTTCATCACAACATTGTGTTCTCTATGCAAATTTTCACCAGCATGTCTCCCACAGTAGTACACCATGACTGTAGAATCTGTGATTCCATCAGCAGAAGGACCAGCAGAAGGACCCTCATTTTAGTTTAGTGCATTTTGCCGCTGTGGCTCAGAGTCCCACATGTCTAGAGGATGTGTCAGCATTTTGTTCCACACCAGTGTATATTTTTCTTCTTTTAGAACAGTGTGTTGTAAATTAAAAGGGATGATTTAAAGGGTGTTGAGGGAGCTGTAGCATCCAGCTGGTTTGTAAGGGATGCTAAAGGCTGCTCCCAGGAGTAAAGCACACTGCATGTTTTCCAGTGACAATTCATGTTTAGTCAGCATTCTGAAACAATGGCTGTTCAGAGGTGATAAAGCAAAAAGGTGGCTTGGGCATGCCTCCTTACTTTAGTATTTTAAATCAAATGCTTTCCCAGGGCAGGGCCCTTAGCACAGTTCTCCCCTCTGACTTCCTCCTTCCTTCCTGAAATACAAGAATCACGGTAGGTTCTCCTGTACTCCCAGGAAAAACTGTTTCCTGAATGCACATACATTGCAATTAAACCTCTTAAACATCATTTTAGTAATAATTATTTTAGGAATATTCCTGATTAAACCTGCCAGTTAGACAGACTAGGAGGAAACTAGAGACAGCAAGGAAACTAGTAAATAATGACTTCTTTCAGTATGTTTTCCTATCCAGAATACTCATAGATAATGAGCAGAGGGAAAGACAGTTGGCAAAATTGAACTGTACCTCTTCTTTCATGGGCTTTCAGTCTGGTTTCTAACTAAGGAAGAAGAGTAACAGAAACCAAGCAGAATTAGGATGTACAGGGGCTTTTAAATGCAGGCTTTTATTTTTCTAATTCTTATCTATTTTATACTCTGTTAAAGTGATCATCTTGCACATACTTAATCTCATGTTCTCCAGTCATAGACAAAAAACTTAATGATGGCTGAGTGTCACACGTTTAGCCTGTGACCTTGATGTCATTTGTCCAGATCATGTTGCTAAGGGAATCTTTAGGGTCTTGTCAGTACAAGGACACTTACTTCCTTCTGAATGACTGTCATGGAAGGAGTTTCTGTGATAAACCAGTACAGTCCTACTGCAGGAGCAGTGTTAAGTTTGACATGATAAATGCAAAAAAAGTCCCAAGAGTCACAGTGACTGAGCCACAGAGTCTTTCTGAATCCAGACTTGTTTGGATGTTTTGAAAGAGAAAATGAAATTGTCACATGGTTGCTGATTACATAGTGACTGAATTGTTTGAAACTCGTGTGCTTTGGGAGTCTGCAGCTGGGAAATCCGCAGCACGTGACTGGTACATCTGTGTTTGATAGTGTGGTTAAACTTCACTGCAGGCCTGAGTATTTCACCACATTGCATCTTCTACCTGCCTGTTGCAGCATTCCAATAACTGCCAAACATTCCTTGTCTTGCAGAATTTGCATCAGGGTTTGCATCAGGAACATCTGAGCTGCTTGAACTGTGCTAATCTTGTGTGGATAAAGCAATGGGGAAACAGAGTCCCTAGTGAGGCAAAGGCAAATGTCTAATTAAGGGTGAACATTCTCTTTCAGTCATCTGCATTTGTGCCACACTGCCAGAAGATAAAAATCAACAGTTAGGAAAAGGGGAACTTCTGGACTTCTGCTTTTCTTCAAGCTATTTTTGTGCTTATCCATGCCCATCTTGTTCCTGTGTTTCATCCTCCTGTGGCCATCTTGTCAGCAGTGGATGTGGTGTGTTGTTTGGGATGGGAGCTCTTTGTTACTTATGGTACAGCGCCAAGAATAAAGAGACAAAATCCTTTATGGGGTTCAGAAGACTTTTTTTTTAATACAAATCCAATATCCACTATTGGTTCCCTGGCTGACTTGTTTTGACCCACTGTGTTGTGGCACTGGGTGCAAACTGCCACCACATTCCCATGGGAGAAGGGAGATGCTGCGCTGTGGCTCTGAAGTGACCCCTCAGAGGCCTGCAAGACAGGCTTCTAGCTACTTCCTTGGAAATTTGGGTCATTAACCACTGCAAACCAACCTGTGGTGACTTCGCCTGATGAGTAGTCAGCCTTTTCCACACTTCTGCCACTCCCTGCAGGTTTCCTAACCCTCTGTGGGCTCCTCTGTCTCTCCCAGAGAGGAACCCATAGCACAACCAAGTAGCAACCAGCAAGGAACCACCTCTGCTGGAGCTTGGGGCATCAATTATGTGGTCTCTAGAACTATCTATTATATGGTCCCATGAACACTGTGATCCCTGACCAGAGGAAGCAACTAAGAAATAACTGATCTGATTTAGGAGAAAAAAAAAATTTTAAAAAATCAGTGAGGCACCAGGTAACAAAGTCTTACATACTGTGAGAAAAATGCACAAGTTTTCCATTGTTTACAGAATATTTGCAGGATGGTGTCCCTTGAAAATATGTTTAGCCTTTGCTTCTCAGATTTACCACATATTTCCTTCACATGTGTGATGTCCAGGCAGAATCCAGCAGGGTTCTGATATTTCTGCTCTATCTCAGCTCTGCCAATTTGGGGTTTGGAGGATGGTGCCACTTTTAATCTTTTTGCCAAAGCTTTGCATAACATTTAAAATACATTTTCCTCTTAGTGTGTATCACCTCATGTCTCTTGAGACTAGATAAGGGCTTTTTCTCTGATATTAATGAATTATTTCAAAATGCGTAATAGAACGAGATATTGTCAGTAGCTACCTGAAAGGATTTTGCTCATGTTTAATTTTATGCCTGAGATTTTTCATATGTGGTGGCAAAAACATCTGTGGTGCAATACTGTAGCACATTAACTTTGCCATCTCTAATTCTCAGTATAAGTTGTGTTTGTTGATAAAGTTCAATCTTGTTGCTCAGGGCTGCTTGTTACCAGCTTTACACTGGAAGGGGCAGAAAGGAAAGTTGTGCATATATGTGTTTTTATTGTTAAAATATAGAACAACATTATCTGCAGATTGCTATATGATTTATATGAAGTTGTTTATTTTTATAGTATTTTTCAAAAAACTTATCCCTTTGTGAGGCCTTTAAGGTATTCTTTGCCTTCACTTCTTTCATAACAAAGATCAACCTCTGCTTTAGTTGATCTGGTTAAGTAGTCAAAGGCTAGCAAGAGATGACAGAAACGTTTGAAAAATGCAGAGCCTGGAGTAAGGATTAGCTCAACAGCAAAAAAAAATCATGAGATGAGCTATTATTATTCCCCCAGTTTGTTGGTTCCTGGTTTCCATATGTTATTAATATTCCTCTGTATTTTGTTTGAGGAAGTAGTCAGATGAAAGGTCACAACTGTTTTATGAAAGTGGGTGAATCATTTACTGAGTCACTGTGTACAGGCAGTGAATGCTCTATGTATTTGTGACTGTGCATTCCTCTATTAGTTTGCCATCTGTTCTATGGAACCCTAAATTACTAGAGATGAAGAGGGCTGCAAATCACTTAAACAGAAATGGTGTTGCAATATAACTTGATGGACTTGGACAGGAAATTGCATAGTTCATTTAAATCACACGCTCAGTGAAAATTTGGGCTGCATCCTCCCATGAATATTTGAGATAAAAGTGAGATGAACAGGTATTTACTAGGCAGAAGTAGGATCCACAGTCATGCCCAGTGCTTTGGTCATGAGGTGGAGAATATGCTCGTTTCAGACTTTTGTGATCATATGCAAGGGCTGTAGCTTAAACATATGTTGTCTCCCCACATTCACACTAAAAACCCCAGTTGGGTTTGGGGTCAGGGTCTCTGTGACAGCTCATGTGACCCAGAACAGCAGTTTTGCTCTTGCTTTCCCATCACTGGCACTGGAGATGGGGAAATTCCCACAGCTGAGGTCGGACAAAGACAGAGAGGGAAAAATCACATTACAAACAAAAATTCAGAGAAAAATAATCACCAAAGATTGCAATCAGGATGATGGAAGGGTCTGGGTTAGTTTTGTTTGCTTTTTCTCTAAGATTGTCCAGGGGCAAAGTTGACACATTTTTAAATGTCACATCTGCTCAGTCATTTGGCAGACATGCCCACTTCTGCTACCACCAAATGATATAACATGGTGGGATGGAGGCGGCCTCACGTGCCTCGCCACAGCCTGCTGGGTCACTTGACAGGATGAGGAACACAATATGATAATCAGGGTATCTTGTCTTTCTTTCTTTTTTCTCCCTCCAACAGAGACAATTTCATGCTGATGGGAGGGTGCTGTGCTGGCAGTTGTGGGAAGTGACACTCTGTCCCTGAGCAGGCACCGCGCACGTGGTCACACCGCGCTGATCCCGTGCGTGTGCGACACTGCACGCTTCCCTCATCCTCCTGGGACAGCAGCCTCATTGCCACGGGGAAAAACAACCTTTAGGGCTGAAAAAGTACATCAGGCCAGCCCAGGTGTTTGGCTTTTGTTACTACACATTCTTGACAAGACCGGCAAAACTTTAAAACTGGAGAATTCCCTATAATTTGAGCCAGAGCAGACAAGAGTCCATCTTATCAATACTGATGGAAATGTGGCCCATCTGCTAGAGGTACTACCTTTTACTTGAGTCAATAACTATAATTCTCACAAATCATGTAGGAGAAAGCTTTAAAACTGCCTAATACAGCTGCAGGTGTAGCTGTGATATGGTCAGAGGGCTGCATGGGCAGTAGCAATCCATGGCTGAGTACTGCTGCAAGGAGTGAAGTAAAGGGAGAAACAGTCCTGCTAGAAATGCAGGTGAATCTGCTGCAAACTAGTTGGAATCCCCATGCAAATTTAGGATCCTGTCTGGGAAAGTAGTGCTGACCTTCTGTATAGGACTCAAGCAATTGAAAGCTAAGCAATTTCATTGATACATTTCTGGAGTGAGGCCTGAGTTTCTTCTAAATGACAAGTTTAATTACAGCTCCTCTGCTCTGACCTTTAGTTGGCTTTATGTAGGCATCCAGGCTTGCAAGTTGTACATTGTACAAAGGCACTTCGAGTTTGGTTTTCTCTTACTACACCTACAAGTGGAATGCCAGTCTGATGCACTCAGAAATGAAAATAAACGCTCAGCACAGCAAGCAGAAGCACTTTGGCACATGAGGGTTCAGTAGAACTTCACTTGCCTAATGCCATCCTGAAGATTGATTTATTTTTTTTAACAGAAATAAGTCTAAATAAATGCATTTTTCAGTCTTTTCAGGTGATATAGTAGTAATTTATGTGGTATTGAGCTAATTTTGTAAGTTTTACAGTGCAAATCTTTGGAATTATCTTACAACAGGTATTGCTTCATTCTAGCAGCCACTGTGTTTTCTGCAGCTAAATTAAGGCTTTAAAGCCTGATCTGGAATATGAACTGACAAAACTGTGAAGAGAGAGAATGTCTCTGTAAAATATCTGTAACTACTTACCTTCAATTATGCAGGTATTATGCAATATAGGATCATAAATTATTTATCCCTTCTTGAGAGACACGGAGCTTAGATCTTTTTGAGATCAAAATGTACAACATGCAAGGGGGAAAACTAGAACTACTGATTCACCCTAAGTCTTTTTTTTTTTTTTTACAATTATTTGTATAAAAATCTCCTTTCCTATGACCATTTAAAGCTGTTTCCTGTGTGACTGTATGCAAGGGGAAGAAGCAGCTGGGCTAAAGACATGTGTTTGCGTGTGCTTAAATATTCCATCATTAACTGGCACCTAGTGAGGTGCTTTCCTGAAATCAGGAGGTTTTACTGATGGCTTTTATTTCTTGCAATTCTATGTTAAAGAAATGGTACTGTGTTGTAAAAGATACTTAAGCATGTCATAATTTCTGGGAATAATTAGCAGAGGCTACTTGAATATTTGAACAAATTGTACTGATGGGCAATATTAAGTCATCTTGCTGGGGAAGCACGTATGCAGAAGGAGCTGGGGTTGAGAACTTATACAGAAAAACCACAGAGTGAGTAGGAAGCTTATCTTGGGTAAGAGTAAAGAAAAGCTGAGCAAGAGCTCCCAGAGCAGCATCCTGCTTTACCCACTGGGGGCACGTACAGCTGTCTGATCTGTTTGATTCTCACACAGCTGGGAAAGATCTGACCCTGTAAAAGGCTTGTTAGTTTTATCTTGAAACTAGAGCTGATAAATAAATTGGGAGGGGGGAAAAAGAAACAAGCAAAGAGTAAAGTCAGTTGTTGCTTCTGCCTTCTCTGTGTGGGAGGTTTCTCACCCTTCAGCTGGAGTGCAAGTAGTCAAGGAGGCTGAGTACCTGGAGCTGGCACAGCTGAGAGGCTGAAGCTGTGGTGTGGAACACAGCCTGGAAAGTGTCGGACACCTCCTGAGAGCATTCTGGTACTGAGGAAAGTCCCTGTGCTTTCAGCAGCAGAGCTACTACTCTGGAAGAGTACTGGGAAGAGTCCCAATCCTTCCCATTCCTCTGCTGTGGCGAAGGCTGATCCAGGAACCTTTGCAGCTGTGCTGTGAGTGTTGGGCTGAAAAGCCCAGTGAGCAAGGTGGAAGTGGAATGCTTTGAACTAAAAATTAATGCCAGTTATTAAAACTAACAGTTAAAACTAATTATTACTTGGGAACTTAATTAAAGCAGCACTATTTTGGAGTTCAACTCTCTACCAGTATCTTTTAACTGGAAAAACCACCTGAGTTTTGGCGAGGCACTCAGGTAAAAATGCTCACAGCTGAGTAGTTTGACTGGTGCCAAAGTCAAATGTGTTTCCTCAGTGATTAATGATCAGGCTCAGCCTCCATGAGAATGTGGTTTCACAAGCCCTTCTTTCTTTCTCACAGTAGTGTCCTCTGCGTGTTGCTCATTCCTGCCTGCTGCCACCATCACCTTCGTATTCACTGTGCCAGTCTAACAGCTGGTGGGCCTGCACAGTGAGTTGGATGGGGAAGCTAATTAAATCTTTCTAAAAACCTTTTCTGGGGGAAGGAGAAGGGGTAGGAGATGTTAATTTTCCTCAGTACAGTTCAATGTGTGCCTGTACCAGCAGTTGTCCTGGCACAGGTAAGGTTGTGATGTCAGGTGAGAGTAAATTGGAGGGACCAAATTGTTAAAGCCAGCACTGTTACTGAGAAGTTTGTGAAAATACACCTTGTTTTGTGCAAAACAGCTGGAAAGAGGATGTAACCAACTCTTCTGGGAATTTCTGGGTTACATGTGGTTATTTTGCTCAGAACAGACTTAGCTTGGAGTGCCTATGGATCCCCAATCAGATCTCTTTTTTCTGTATCAGACTGAACAGAAATCACCTTGCCTCTAAATTCTGGAAGAGCAGGCTGAGCTGGAATGGAATGGATGCGACTTTATTCACTGGTAGAGAAGAAAAAATAACCCTAACCAACTTGAATTTTTCTGTATGGTACTGTTGATCTTCGGTGCAGTCATCTCATGTCCTTTCCTCCCCTGTGCCCTGGGCACTGCTGCCACAGGGAGAGGGTGCAGTGGCCCGTGGTGCTGTACAGATGTGTGTCCCTTCCAGGCACTGGCCTCAAATCTGCCTTTTTTTGTGCTGTAAATCAGCTCTCCTGGACTGTCTTCTTCACTGCACAGCTTGTGCACTCCTTGCCTGAGTATCCCACAACTTTCCCTGAACTTTTGCTCCCTCTGGTACAGAGGCTCCTCACCTTCCTTTTTCCAGGTGTAGTACAGGAAGATTTTGCTCTTTATCCAGTGCTTTCTGCTTAGGGTTCTAGCAACTAAGTGTGCACCTCCTCATTTCTTACACGGAAAAATAGATATAGGTGACAGTAGCAGTGGAATACAATCACAGCCTGCTCTCCATCAGAGTGTGCAATAGTTAAATAGCTGTCCTGGCTTCAGTAATCTGCATTTTAACCATTCCTTCTGGCAGCTTGATTTGCTTATTTTTTGTGTTTCTATATAATGTTTCTGTGGTATGTGAATCCAACCAAGTCCTGCTTTGTGCCTGCAAGCATCTTGCACTGCATACCTGAGACCACACTCGCCCATATTGCTTCTGTTTTTGCAGTCCCAAGTTGTTGCTGTGCTGTTGCTGCTGGAGCCCACAGTGCTGTCCCTATGTAGTGCAGATGGATACCTGGGATGGGATGGACACCCTGGCATGTGTGAAGCTCCCTTCACCTGGGATCTCGGGAAACAGGATCAGAGTCAGAAATCAGGAGGAACCTGCACGTTCAGTGACGTGATTCAGAAACCTAAATGGGATCAGGGTTGTGCTGTGTGACACAATGAGAAGCTAATGATATTAAAGAATAAAGAACAGTAATTATGCCCTTCTGTTGTAATTTTATGATAAAAACTCATTGATGCCTTCAGTTCTGAGTATGAGCTGTTAACTGGTCAATTGTCAGAAGCCTTTCTCCAGATTTTATTCCGTTCTCAGAAAGACTGTCTTGTCTCTCTACAACAGAAGCCTTTCTCCAGACTGTATTCAGTTCTCAGGTAGGCAGTTTTCCCATCTGCTTTGGCCTGAGAAGAGGAACAGGAGGGAGTTTTTAGAGTCTGTGCCACGCAGCAGTGTCACTCCTCTGTAACCCCAGGCTGGCAAAGCAGCAAATCCAGTTCTGCCTGGCCCTCACGTTCACAGCCAAGGTGGCTGTGTTTATGTGGATGTCCCAGAAAACCAGCAATCTTTCTGGGCCTAGTATTTTGTATCAGGAAAGGTCGATGTTCTCTGCTCCTCACTTGCCTTCAGGAAGCCCTTTACCTGCAGTTTGCCGGATTCCCACACCGGCTTGCACGCAGGGTGTCCCGGCCGGCCGGCAGGCAGCGTTTCCCTGACGAAGGTTGTGTTCTGCCGGGTTGTGTTTCCCTGCCGGAGGTTTCGTGTGTGTTTCTCGGCCGCAAGTTGTGTTTCCCTGCCGGGTTGTGTTCTGCCGCCTTCTCGCGGTCACCCAAGTGCTCGCAGCCTTCGCTCCGAGGCGGGCATTGCCCTCACGCCTTAACGCTGCCCCTGAAGGGCCGTTCTGCTGTTCCGCCTCTGGAAACATTGCCTAAAAGTAACAAAAACTTTAGGAAGAAAGTCTAGAGAGAGCCGCAAAGATGCTCAGAGGGCTGGAGCGCCTTTCCCGTGCTGAGAGAGACGTGGCTGTTCAGCCTGGAGAAGGGAAGGCTCAGGGAAAGCTCATTGTGCCTCAAGGAGCTTAGAGGGAGCCGGTACAAAACAGGGAGAGCAACTTTTTACTCGGGCAAGGATGAACAATTTTATACTGACATAGGAGGGACTTAGAATAGATATTAGGGTAAAGTTCTTTAGTGAGACACTGGCACAGGCTACCCAGAGAAGCTGTGGCTGCTCCATCCCTGGAAGTGTTCAAAGCCAGGCTGGATGGGGCTCCGAGCAACCAGGGACAGTGGGTGGCATCCCTGCCTGGGACAGGGGATTTGGCACTAGATGATCTGTAAGGTCCCATCCCAAACCATTTTATGATTCTATGGTAAGTTCTTAACAGAGGAACTTTGTAACAAAGCTGATTTGAACTGGGACTTGGCTAAAATAATTCAGTTTCAGGGTTTTTTATGATAAAAAAGTACTAGGACACTACTAAACCCTATGCTCCTAACTATCCTAGCTAAGCTCTCAGCAGCCCTAGGAGGATGAATGGGACTCAACCAAAATATTGCTAAAATAATTCAGCTTCAGGTTTAGCTAGCTGTCTCAGCAATCATTTTGTTGTTCCTTGAAGTCAAATGGAGGAAAATCTGTTGAAAAAGTATAAAACATGAGGTCAAGGGATCTGAGTTATTGCTCTGTTTCAACTGTAAAGTGTTGATGAAACTTTGGATGTAGCTTTTTTCCTGCCATTTTCTGTATGGAGAATGGTGTGACAATAACAGCTATTTTATCACAATGTTTGATTGAAACAAGGTCCTTAGTGCAAAGATTATATGGTGTAGAAACCAGTAGTACATTTCCCAATAGAATAGGACCCAAGTTCTTTCAGGGAATCCTATCTCAGCAGTTGTATTTTTTAAAATTCTTGTACAAAATCAGGGTGGCCTCATGCCAAGTATAGATCACCATTTTGAAGTTTTTGGGTAAATTCTTACTGGAAAGCAGAACAAAACTAAGGAAAAATATTTACTTTTCATGTAAGCATTTAAGAATATGTTTTTCAGTTTGTTTAGACCCAAGTGATTAAATAATTGATTAGTAATCAATTGTTGATTTAACCTTTAAATTAAAAAATATTTTGCAATAACTAGAAAGTAATAATAATTCCATTACTGTCTGGTATCCATTCAGCTGTAGTGATGTACAGGTGAAAATTCTACCAAGTACCCTCCTGATAATTAATAACTCTTCTTATAGAAGAAAATACACATGCTTTTTTCTGCACTCCTCCAAAGGAGCAAGTATACAAATAAAGATGTTCATAAGTATTGTTTCCAGCCAGTGTCACTTTTTTCTGCAACAGAGCAGTAATCTGAGAGACTTTATATCTCCAGAGTACAGCAATTAGGGAAGACTTGAAGATTTTCATGAGTAAAGACAGATGAGGTGTCTCTGGTTTTGTCTCTCTTTTCAGAGGCACTGTTCAGCACTCAGCAGATGGACAACTGTAGTTCATTTGAGTGTAATGACTGGGCAGCAAATTTAGCACTGATCAAAGCTGATTTGAGGGGTGGCAGATTTATGTAAATGGGCTGGAGCTCAGTGTGTTGTTGTAAAATCATCTGTGATGGATTTGCTGTGGAGGAAATGGCAGGAATGCCATGGCTGTGACTGCCCACACAAAGCACATCCTCCTGTGCCCATGCCCCAGCAGAGAGCTGCTGCCTGCAGGGCTGGCTTGGCCTGGGACAGCCCCTGACATCCAGGGCTTGGGCCACTCAAGAGTTGCTTGGACTTCTGTCACCTCATATTTTCTGGAAAATCCCCTGGCCCAGGATTTCTCTCCTGGGAAGCTGAGAAGCCTCAGAGAAAAAGGAAAACAATATTATCTCATTTGCTTCTCCTGTGTTTTGCTGCTTTGGAATGTGGTTGGAGATTGTTTATCCAACATGTGAATTGTTTTTACTAAATGACCAATCACTGTCAAGGCTCTGGAGAGAGTCACGAGTTTTTCTTTATTATCTTTTAGGTTTCTGTCTGTATCCTTTCTCTATTCTTTAGTATAGCATTCTTTAATATAATATCCTAACATAAAATAATAAATTAGCCTTCTAAGAACATGGAGTCAGATTCATCATTCCTCCCTTCATCCAGGGGACCCCAAAAATACCACAGACATCAATACACTTTTCTTCAATACATTTAAGTGTGGTGCCCCACCCTTAAGAGTAAGGAAGCACCCAAGATTCATAAATGCTCGTGGGCAAAAGGGATCACAAAAGCCAGAGGGTCTGCAAACAACCAGAAAGTTTTATTAGTGAACTGCAGACTTGGCAGGGACATTGGTGTGTTGGTCCCTGACCTATTGTATAAGCACACGGTGTGGGTTTGGGATAAAGGGCTGGGGTGAAAGGGAAGACAGGAAGGAAGAGATTAATTAAATAGAGGAAAGGAGACAGAAAGAGATCCCCAGTCCTGGTTTCAGCATTGACTCCTCTGCTATTAATTACTAATAATTGTAGGGTATGTCAGTTTTTTTCATAAGCAGCAAATCCTGATAATTTTGGCTCAGTCCATCATATTATCTGGTTTTACCCCATTGACTGATGCACTTTTCTCTTTAAAAGCTCTTTAAACACATCTCTTAACTGTATTCCTAACTCCACATCCTGCATTATTGACAATGAAGTCAGCAATTGCCTGCCTTTAATTCTTTTCTAAATATGGAAGACCAAACCCATTTCCTACTCTTTTCATATAGATCTTTCAAGTTTGTAAGGGTCAAGCTTTAAAAAAAACCAATTACTTAACATGTAGTAACATTATTTATCATGATGTACTTAACATCAACTTAAGAAAGTTGATTCTTCCAAATAAATTACTTCTAAATTAATATTGCTAATATTTACTAAAAAAATGTAACCCTGTTCCCCTTTTTTTCTTCATCTTGTCTTCATATTTTTGAGCTTATAAGCCCTTTTGTTGTGGTTTAGATTTCCAAATAAGCTGTATTTTTATGGACAAGAAATAGTTTAGATATGGCAGGAAAGACGTGGAATTTTTAATGACAAATACTGTATTTCTACTAGTAAAGTTAATAATATGTTTCTCCTTGCTCTTACATGAAGATCACACCACTTAATACTAGGATTTACAACCAATTCTCTGGAATTTTTATCAGTACTAACTGGGAGCTCTATTTACTATACAGATAAAAACAAGTAGTACAAATAGAGTTAAGGTTAAAGAAAATATTTGAAGAGAAGATAGTAAATGTGAAAAATACATCTGAATAGGCAAAGCACTGGGTTGTAGCTTCATGGAAGTTAATAGATCTATCCCAATTCACATGTGGAATCCAGAAACAAAATAATGAAGAAAAAGGGAGAACCAGGGGTGGGACTTTTGGGAACACAGTGAGAAAGTCTGTAGGCTGCATGAAAAATGCACAGCAGAGATTAAAGTAGCGCTTCAGGCACTGGAATATTTTTTTCCTCTCTTTCTGTATGTCCGGTAGTTGGCTCATAGATATTTTCTTGTGCACGCAGGGTCACGGCTGGCTCGGAAGGTGGCGGAGTTGGTCTCCAGGTGTGTTCAGAAGCGCACACATGGAGCAGCCGCTGGATGTCCCTCCTGCTCCGCTTTCCTGCGCAAGGAGCGCCTTCCGGAGGGACGAGCCTGCAGCCGGGAGGGACAAACGGGGCAGTGTGGGAGCAGCTGCTCGCTGCTGCCCAGCTGCCTGCGATGGTGTGACACAACTCTCAGCTCAAGGGATGGTGAGGTGTCAGCAAGACTGACAGATGAGAAATGTGTTTTTCTTCCATTACAAGAGCACTTTCTTCCCCACTCCGTTCTTCTCAGGTTTGCTCTGTGCCACTCTGCTAAACCTGCTGCCAATAACTGAAGACTATTTGAAAAAACAAGTTATAATGCCTTTCTCAACAGTTACCATATGTAAGCAAGTACTCTGTTAGGCTGGATGGCAGAAATGCACCAGGTAAATGTTCTTTTTTCATGCCAGGGGGTTCTGGTCCAGATCAGTTAAGCTGGGAGCACCTTCATATAAACAAGAACTAGATTTCCCCTTTCTGGAAGAGTCTGTACACTCTGTTCTGCAACAGAAATTGAGAGACATACCTTCAGAAGTTCCCATGAAATCCTGCTCTGAAAAAGTGGACATTGGGAGATAATTTTGGTTACCTGTGTGAGTCAGGGGTACAGGACCAGGCTCTTTGTGTTGCTCAGCTGCTGTGTTGGAAAGGCAATGGAAATTATCAGCCCTTGTTTGTTTGGCATCAAAAATACACAAATGCAGCAAAACTTTTCAGAAGCTCTGTGAAGGCTGAGAACCTCAGGGTGTCTGACTTGTGTAGAGCCAAAGAATTCTCCACTGCTGCCCATCACAGAGCTCTCAGGATGGGAACACAGGGGAGAGCAGAGAGGTGCCTCAGGCAGTACTTTCAGAAGGACCATGAAGCTGAGAGCAGGGAATTTGTGTTTCAATGATCTAGCTAGGCTAATATGGGAATTTGGGGTTGGGTTGGAATGTAATAGAGAACTCAAAGTTTCAAGGTAATGTGATGACTAGATCATCAAATCTATTCCTCAAATCTCCATGCTATTTTCAGAAAGTTTCACCTGTATATTGTGAAGTGTATGTTTCCTTATATTCATATTATATCTTCAATTCTTTAAGTTGAAAACCAACCTAGATTACAAATTCTGAATGCTAAAAGTCCGATATATTTCAGGATTTTGCTGGATTTTTTCCCTGTGTATTTTTTTCTCAGCATATATGAAAGGAGTTACATAACTTTTGACTTAAGTGGTCGGCCAATATTTGATCTCCTCTAGTTTATTTATGTCAGAAATGTTTATAAAAAGTGATGTATCTTTGTGTACATTCTTTGTAATCAGAGTAGGATTAAGCTGAGGTCCTGTTTTCCTGAATGTAGCAGAAAAAAAGACAATAGGAAACAGCTCTTTTGGCAGTAGCCCAGGCCTCTCTCTTCTTTCTGAGGGCTGCACTCAGAAAATCCTTGCTCCCTTTTTTCCTCTCTTTCTGGTAATTCAGGATCATTCTACAAAGTGCTTCACTGGTTTGGGGTGTTTTCTTACCTACATTTGTAATATTCCTTCCTGGGCCACACAATTTTGCTAAAATTCCATACACACACTTTTGTGTTTGCATCCACATGACTCAGATTATTTTTTTTTTTTTCTTGTCTTGTGGCTGATGCTTGGGTGGCAAATACCTATTTCTCTGCATCTTCAGCTATATTTCAAACACATTTTTTTCTCTGGGACTACAAACTGGTTTCATTCCACTCCATTTTCTGCTGGGTTTCTCTGAGGCCATTCAGGAAAACAGGCAGGAAAAGACATTTTGGTCTCTCTTAACTCAGACAGTGAAATTTAAGGAATATCAGAAGTGTTGTTTAACATTCTAAACTAAACATTAAACAGGGGAGGTGCTTATTACCATGTTCTTAAAGTCTGGGGCAGTCAAATCTGCATTTTGCTATAATGAATATTTAAAAGGCCCTTAGTCCTTCTGGATTTTCGCTTTTCCAGGGTTGTATTGAGAAAGATGTTTGCCTAATCCTGACTATGCATAAAAACAATAATCAGAAGTGGTTATTCTGTGCAAAAGCCAAAATGCATGGTTGTTATCTTAGACTGGCAGTGAAACCCCTGGAGACCTATTTAATTATGTAAATTAGCATGAAATTAGAAAATTATATTTACTTTGAATTTGGGAGGGGAACGTTTGGTTTTTTCCCCTGCAAAACCAAGAATAGCATTATCAAAACATATGGGTTTTTTCTACAGCTTTTAGCTAGATTTAGCAGTTGCTTTAGGTTCATAAGTAGCTACCTCATCATAAGTAGCTACCTCATCTGTATCTTGCAACAATATTTGTCAAAACTCCCAGTAGTGTGGATGTCTTAATATTCTTCATAAGGAGAAATGAAGGAAAGGGATAATAATGTACACAGATGCACAGTGAAGTACAGAGCTCTGAAATTCCAAAGTTGTTTTTTTTAACCAAAAGCAAATGTCCATTTAAGAATTATGGAAGAATAGTGGATATGTAATTGTGTTCATAATCAGAGAGGTGCTTTTTTGGTGCTTTAAATAATGTAAAATATGTAGGTTTTTGAGCAGCATAGAAATCATGAAAGTTGATAGTATATAGGAGGTTACTGTGGTCTAGGGAAAAGGGGGGACTGGATTCTAAAATAGTGAAATTCAGCATAGCTCAGTTGGAGTTCTGTGTTTCTATTGATGTACACTAGTTGAAAATTAGTTTATGATTTTATTAGTTGCATAGAAACAAAACAAACAAAAAAGTACTGCTATGAAAGCATCCATCTAGGAAAACATTTGCGGGGGGAAGAATACAGTGAAAACAGCACTCTTTCTAAATTAAATTTACTATTGCCTTTAACAAAGTTTCCTGGTAGGGAGTTCCTGAAAAAGGTGGACTGAAATGTGAAGCAAACAGTCAATGCTCTTTTAGCTGCCTTGATGGTATATTTACAAGAATACATTTCTTAAATATTTTTTTTTCATTACTTCTAAAGAAAAAAGAAATGCTTCATAACCATCTGGAGGAGCATTTGCTATGATTGTTTCCAAAGGGGCAGCTTAAGAGTTTCATAAATATCAAAGTTAATAGGCTCCTAGAAACAAGGAAAATTGCCTGTAGGTGATTTCTATTTACACAGAAACAGCTCCTCTCTGAACTGCAGTCTTCTCTAAACTTTCTCTCCAGGCCTGTTGCCTATTACTGTGCTGTCCTGTTCCTACTTCCTTTAGCTGGTTTGAATCAACAGTGGGTAGAGCAATGCTTATATGAAATGTACTTGAGGGTGAAACACAATCTCACAAATTACAGAAAATAAACAATGTTAAGTGTAGCTTGTGGCTATAGGCAGATCAGAAGCAGTCTAATGAGAACACATTGGCTTTTTGGAAATGAAACAGCTCTGCCACATTGTCATAAAGCCATAGTTAGGGCTGGGTTTGAAGAAGAGAAAATCTTCCACAAAGTGGCTTCCAGAAGGAAGTCTGAGAAATAATTTTTTAAATTTTTTTTTTATTTATTTGCTATTTGGTATGTGGTAGGAGATGCCTCTCCTTTATTTTTGCACCTCCTGATGTTAAGGCACTTAATGGATAACTTTTACTAAAAATATAAAATCATTGTTTTCTGCGTAAGTAGGATAATATGTGTATGCCTCATAATGGTCATACTTGGAATAAGAGCTCCTTCCTCTCTTAAAGGTGCAGGAAAACATCATTATCATCACCCAGCTCACAGAATCATGCTTGGGAAAGGATGTGCACTATGACAAGATGTGCTAGAAATGGGCTTTTCCTGTTGGGCTTTCATCAGGCTTTGAGTCCTGATGGGCTTTCTGCTGGCAGAGCCTTAAAGCTCCTTAGGCAGAGCTGGTTTTACAGAGGCAGCAGGAGCCGGAAACAAGGCTGAGCAGTGCTGGTTATTGCATGGGAAGAGGCTGGTGACAACTGCAGGGGCTGTCCCTGTGAGAGCTGAGCTCGTTCCAGCCAGGAAGGGCTGGTGAATTGTGATTTAGTTCACAATATTGGGATGCCCATTAGATAAAAATGAAGAGTGCCTTGCTTTATTCTTCTTTGCTGTTCCATGTTCTGGTAATTTCATTTTATGTGTGGATAGCTGTTCGTCATGTTAGATATTTGGATTTCACATTCCTCATGTTTCCTAAATTCTTGTTGGTGGGGAAGAAACATTCAAAAAGTTGTGGCAAGTTTCAGAAGTCTGGTATCAGATGCTTTTCGCAGGACCTTTTATAGAAACTGTTATTTTTGAAAGCTAACTCAGGAAGAACATTGTTGCTGTTAGCACCCTTGGGGGACTGGCTCCTTCTAGAAAATAAATGTATGCTAGCAAAGACGATGTTGTAGTCTTGACTGAAGAGTGAGCTTTTAATTCCTTCAGCTGCTGTTTTTTAGCAAATCCATCCCTGATTCTGTCTTGCAGGGTGTAGAGTAAAATAAGGAAAAACATTTTTTCTCCTTCAGGCAGCAAGTAAGCCTCTCCCTCCCTCCTTCTGTCCATCCAGCTGCAGCTGAACAAAAAACATCACAGGAACTTAAGGGGAGAAATATAATCCAAGATCTAGTTCTCCTAATCACTATGTACAATATAAAATAATACTTCATTCCCAACAGCTCACTCTATAGCATGTGTTTCTTCTTTCCCCACTTCACTGGTCTGAAATAATTCCTGCTGGTTCTGGCAGGAACCAGCCGCACAGTGAGGCTGGCTCTGGACTTCTCTTACTCTGCTGTGGCTGGCAACCTCAAAATTTCCATTACCTCTCTCTCCCTTGATTGTGGGGGTCCTTCTCTCCTCTTACTCTCTTTTTATCACTGATTTCTCCCTCCTCCTCATGTAATTCTTTTGTTTTCTTGATTCTCCAAGAGCTTTCCAGTTTGCCCCACACTGGCAGGATGGAGTCCTACTGTTTATTTTGTTCTGCCTGATTGGGAAACTTAGCAATCCTTGGACTTCTCCAAACTGTGTAATTGAATTGTCTAGAGTGTTAATCATCATTGGATTATTCTGACATTATCGATGCAAAAATATGTACATTAAAATAATAACATAATTGCAGAATTTGCTTTTAGCATGAATATATTTTTTCTTAGTGACACTGAAATGATTTACTACTCCCAATATTTATATATTGTTTTGACAGATATGCAGTGGACTGTGAGTAATTTTAAGGTGGTACAGTTTATTCCATGCTGCTTAAAAGCAAGGATTTCCCCCCTCCCCTTTTACCCCATCACATTTTATCATTAATGGACTGTGAGTAATTTTAAGGTGGTACAGTTTATTCCATGCTGCTTAAAAGCAAGGATTTCCCCCCTCCCCTTTTACCCCATCACATTTTATCATTAATGGACACATTTGAATTGTCAGCTTTCCCAAAACCTTGGTGTATTGGCTGGAATGATCAGAATAATTGCTTAACCATGTCATCCCTAACTAGGAGTACTGAACATGCTCTTGCTTTATCTTTTCCCTAGTAGTTCTTCTGGTTGTTTTTTTTTTTTTTTTATTTATCCTGTTAGTTTAAACATAAGAAATACAAGCCACAAGTAATGTGGAAATGGAGGCTGCCAGCAGCTGTGTGGGCTAAGAGTAAACTTTTGGCTTTGTCTGGAGGCAGGATGCTAAGGCAGCTCAGCTGGCAGGTTAATGGTGATTGTCATGAATATTAAATGACAGAACCAAAACAAAACTCCCAGAGAGACACTTGTGCACAAATCTTACATAGCAACACAAGCAGCTCAGACAGCTGGCTCTCTGTAGGCTCTCTTGAAAGAAAACAGTGCTGGGGTGTATTAGGATGATTTTTATCAACCAGAAAGCCAATTTGGGATGCACTGGTTGAAAGTTAGAGGCCTTAATGATTTACAGCTTGAGGCAAAAATCTGTTTTCTGAAGTAGATAAATAACAGGTAAATTATATCTATGCTGTTCTCCCTTGGATTAAGTGCTTTGTAATATTTTTTGGGTTTTGTGCTGTCTGAAAATGTGTAAACAAATGTGTATCAGCCTTACTGTTAAAGTTCATACCAGCTCTCTGGAGTGCAAATATAATCCCACTTTTCCCTCTGAAGTTCCTCTAATCCCTTTGTTGTTGTTGTTGTTATTGTTGTTGATTTGGCTTTTTGCTTTGGTTTGGTTTTTTTCTCTTAAAGAAAAAAGAAAAAAAAGCCACAAACAAACAAAAAACCATATTGCAGGGCACAAAATAATGAACTGCATTTGAATTTGTTTCTGTCTTGTGATTTGTCCCAGACAGGGTTAGAATTTGCTATTCACAGAGTACCTCCTTTGGCTCCTGTGGTGTAAAGCTACCTGTATCTCCAGGTACATGGAAAAAATTGCAAAATAATGAAAATTCAAGAAGCCTGGATTTATTTGAAGTAACACCAGCAGAGATCTGGATGATTCCATTAAAAACACTGCAGTCATGCTGTTTCTAAAAGGATATCTAAAGGTGAGACATCTCCAGGGCCTAGACAGTAATCTTTGTTACATTTTTAAGTGGGGATCAGATCCTTGCACATACTTTCCTTGACTTTCATGGTTATTTAAATTTATACCAACTTAATATGTGGTTCAGTGATTTCCATCCTCCAAAAGGAATGAGCTGAAATAACAGAGTAGGTTTCCTCAGATAACTGCATGTTGGCATGATCCATTTTGTGGTGTTATTCTGAGTATAAAAAGATAAAGTAAATCTAAACTATTTTTAGGTGCAATGAGTCAGTCTAAATGAGTTGATGGAAAAAGATAAAAATGAAAGGACAGTCCAGTTAGAGGAAGTTATGGAGAGTAATGCTTTTATATAAACATTCTACAGAAATTATTTGGCTTTCCAAACTCTGTCTATAAATCAAGAAGTGCTTTGCAGTAGCTCATGGAGACCTCTCAGGTCTAGCTGTCTACTTTTATTTCAATTTCATTGAAAACAGATTTCTTATATACATATTTAAAGTAGATTTTTTTAAGTATTTTTGTAAATAATTAATGCAGGTATCCCAGTGATTATTATGTGTCTACCAGCAGTGTGCACAATGAAAAATACAAGTGGCCAGCAGATTCCCAGCTGTAAAGAAAACACATTCAGTGAGATGATTTTTCAGCTAGCACCAGGAAAAACCCTGATTTATTTCTGTTGTTCTTAAATCAAACAGCCTAGTGGAGGGTTTTTTTTAAGGGTAACATAAACCAGATATATTTCAAAGACTTAGACTAGCTTATATTTGTGTTTCCACAGTACCATGAGGAATTTACACACACTGCCTCCAACAGGCCTTGCAACAAAATGAGCTGCAGTATTGTAAAAGAATGGTTTGTAACTATTTTCCTTTGTATTAAAGCTTCCCATAAATACATATTGCTTGGATCAGCATGGGGTAAACCTCACTCACTTCAGCTGAAAGATGAAGCAGCACTAAGTGATACCTCTTTGGAGTGAGGAAAGTAAAGTTAGAGTTCCATAAAGTAGCATTCTTGATGCTATAGCCATCTTGGGGTCCCGCCAGCCCAAATGTCCAGCCAACATTACCTTCCTCAAGAGGCTGGAAGTCACAGCAGGGATAAAAGTCACAAGGAATTCAAGGAAAACACCAGCTTATTTAACAGCTAGGGAGCCATTAAGGATGGCAAAGCTGTAGTGAAGCTGAGAACTGCAGCCCCATTTCTGTGTCCCAGGTCACCTCTTCACTGGCTAAAGCCTTCTTTCACTTCCAGCCTTCTTTCTTAAACTTCAATGGGCATCATTTAAAGACAAAATGGGAAAAACTGGTAAGTTATGGTCTGAACAGCAGCAGTGTGATTTTCCATGAACCCAGGCACCTGCAAGGTATCAAAACCAAAGGCATCATATTTTTGGAAAATGAGGCTGAGGTTGTCAAGCAAGGAGCCAGCAGTATGAGCTGTTTAATTCAGGCTGATTTCGCCAGAGCTGTATCCAAGAGGGTGTCACACTTTTCTGTTCTCAAGTCCAACCTTATCTTTGAGAGCATCAGCAAGTTTCACCTCTTCTGAAAGAGCACTCTCCTGTGATTTATTTATAATCTCCTGCTGCTTCTTGTAAGTGGAGTTTCACTCCCCTTCCTTTGCTCTGCCTCACATCAATATATTGCACTGGAAGGCTGCTGCTTCACATATGAACCTTTCAGCAGCCTGTTTTCTTCCAGCTGCAGGACATGCTAAGCTCAAAGGAGACCACTCAGAGGAATAGGAAGGAATTCAGGGACAATTATTATATTTGATGTGTAGAATCACAGAGTCTCAGCACATACCAAACATCTCTGCTAAGCTCATGTTCCTAAAATCCTTTCAAGTTCACTAAAATGGATAGGTTGGTCTTTACACACATTAATACTGAGAGTTTTTCAGCTATCCCTACAAGCTCATTTCTGCCTATCATTTTTGTTGTGTCAGGGTGCTATTTGTGACCTGGTCAGTTTAAGAAATACATGGAATACAACCTGTTTTAAAAGACTCTAAGATTGCTGCTGCCTTTGTCTAAATTGCTGGATCTGTCTGTTATGTTTATCAGGTGCACGTGTACCTTTGTCCTTGTGTAACATGAAAATACTTCAGAAATGCCTTGAAGGTCCTACTGCCCTATTCTTAAAAAGTCTTGCGTCTATTTTAAAGTACAGAGCATGGTGAAACAATATATAAGGAAAAATCCTTGAAATGCCTGATGCACTTCCAAACATGTTACCTAAGAATGTGATCTCAAGTTAAACATGGAATCCCTTTGATTACCACTTTTGCCTTAAGTATACTTGGGTGTGCTGCACAGTTCAGAATGAACACTTTGCTTTTTTTGTGTTCACTTGTTAGT
This sequence comes from Ammospiza caudacuta, assembly GCF_027887145.1. NCBI lineage: Eukaryota > Metazoa > Chordata > Aves > Passeriformes > Passerellidae > Ammospiza > Ammospiza caudacuta. The sequence goes on from NC_080595.1 coordinate 25,929,752, forward strand.
AAAGTTTTTAGGAGTTTTGCTCAAACTTGAAAATTAATAAAGGGATAAATGTAATTAATAATTTTGAGTTTACCTGGGCTTTTATCTGCAGTGTAAAATAAAGGCTATGGAGCCACAGCCCCCAACAAGGCAAATAACCTTGCTAGGATACTCTTGATCTGCCATGGCTATTTTGAACCAGCTATCAGTTTAATCTATAAAGTTACCCTCCAGGCAGTGGCTTGCTTGGTAACTAGTTCTGTGTATCCAACACAAATGATTTTAGAATCCCTGCAAAGCAGCACAGAACAAGGCATGAGGAAGTTTTCAGTCACCATCTAATTCTTAGGCCTGGCTTGATTCAGTTCATGTGTTTGACACTTTGTATGCCACTATCTGAGTTGTTGTAATCTTTAATACCCCAGCAGAAGTGGATTTAAATTTTCACAATGCAAGGGTTTAGATTCAAGTCTTTTTCAAGGCTTTATCTGCTGCCTTTGCACAGTATGGGAAAACTTTCAGCAAAATCTGGAAGGTAAAATATAGACCCTGGGACATTGATTTCTTTTCCTTTTTCAGACAGGTTTCTTTAAGTAGAGGGAAAATTAGGTCATATTTTGATTTCTCTTGGCTGGCTTATCTCCAAGATGGCCTGCATCCAGTTTCTTCTAAACTTGTCACTTCTCAGGAGATAATATCTCATGTCAGAATGATAAAGAAGTACTGCAGAGCAAGGTAAGCTGAACATTCATCAACAGAACAAAATTTCTGATGGCAAGAGCTACAAATAACTTACAGGAAACATGAAAAGAAATTGTTTATTCAAGAGTACTTCCTGTGGCTCTGCAGTTCATCCAGGTGGACAAGCTCTATTTTTCACAGAACATTCATCTCTGTTTCTCTTCATTTGGATTTCTCATCAACAGGTTACCCAAGCCAAGATTTAAGTGTAAGTTTTGTAAACAAGTAAATCATGACTCACACTTTCTACTGAACAGAAAGAAAAAAGCTAAACCAAAAGGTGTTATACAAAGCCCAACAGATGGATAAGGGTGCAAGTTTGCATTGTTTTCTTTGGCCATATTTGACCAAAGCAAAAATAGGAAGCACTGCTATCAGACCTGCTCTGCCACATCTACCTTGCCAGTATCAATTGTCCCAGCAGCACACTAAGATAAATTCTCATTTCCCACCTATTTTCTTTTCTGGGTTTGGGTTATTTTGGACATGCCAAAGTCAAAATCATGCCTATTAGAGTATTTCTAGCAGTGATGCCCACCTATCATACATGCAGGTCTTTGACACACTGACTGACTACAGAGGGGAAAAATCACCTTTTGGTACAGCACCGAGTTTTCTACCAAAGCAGACAGACACACTGTACATTATAATTTTCTGAACTGGCACTCAGAGACAGAGCTCTGAGTGACGTGCTACAAATCTAAAAGTTCAGTGTTTTTTGTTTGCTTCAAAGCATTCACAGACAAGTACTAGCTTGTTTGAAAACTGCCATGCTGTATACCATGTAAATAGCTTTCAGATTATAGATTCATGTGCACTTTTATGAATATTACTTATGGGGCACAGATTTGTCATATAAATTGCATGGTTTGTATTTTTTTCCCATATGGAGAGGAAAACATTGGGCAAAGGAATAAATGGATGATGGGTAACAGTGTGTGATTGTCATCACTTACAACAGTTCTGGGATTTCAAGACATCCAGTGTTCATCTGAAAATATGCAAATACTAATCAGAGCTGCTCAGCACATTTTCCTGATGTGCAGCTGAATCCTTCTGAACAGCAGCTTTTTCACTCACAAAAGTAGGCAATGCTTTATTCACTTTTTTTCCTTTCAGTTCAACCAGATTAGATGAAAAATTAGCATTGGGCTTCCTAAGTGGATCTTTACATATCTCTTCCATTTTCTCTTGAGCAAATGCAAATTACATTGAGCCCATTTCAGATAAATATATTCATCTATAAGAGACAGAATACATATGTGAAAGTCATCTAAACCATTTTGTATTGTTCTGCAGGTTCTTGGGAGTCTCATGAGGGAAAACGACAGCAATTTAATATCTTTCCAAACTATCATTAGTTGAATGTATTGCCTGATAGTGGTTTTAGAGCAACAGTAAAAGGAGGTGATTTACAAACTGTTTTGAGGCTGCCTCCATTCCAGAGCACAATCCTTAAACAGATAAGCATCCTCTTTTAATTTTTACTTAAACATGGAAGTCGGCCAGGTCTGACAAGTGCAGTCTGAACTGTGATCCCACTGTGGTTCCTACACTGATGTTGTGATGAATTCACAGTCAGTGGTACCAGCAGACCACAAAGTTAGCAGCCTATGCTGCAGTTTTCAAAGGATCACAGGGATCACAAAGGATCTTCTGCCTTTTCTGCAGAAGAAAACTAATACAAAACCTGATTTAAGACTCATATTTTGGCAAAAGGCTACAAAAAAAATGGTGTCCATATACATATTATGGATATAAAATAAATAACTTTGTCTTATCCTAAATTCTTGGAAAAACCTCAGCTGCTCAATCTGCAGGATTCAGAGCCCCTGCATTCCAGCAGGTGGTCTTGGTAACATTAGGATGCAATAACTAATAACACGTTCTTAGGAGGATTTCTCTTCACTGCACTTTCTACAACTGCAAAAAAGTAAAGAGAATACTTTGATTTGCATTTCATAAACCCTTTACTGAATTTTTGTTGCTTATTCTTGCAGTCCTAATGCTTCAGTTGTTAATAAGAGAAGTCCTTAAATAGGGATGATAGAATTTATCCTGTCACAAATGTGTTAGGGTCAAAGTGAGGGACTTTGGAAAAGAGTGCCAGCTGGGAAACACCAACTCAGATTATGCATCATCTATGTAAGTGAACCCATCTGATAATTCTTAACATTCTGAAGAGTAAACTTTTATTAAATACTAAAGGAAGGCAATTCTTGGTGCAGCAATTCATAAAACCTTAGACTTAAGTTAGCAAGATGGATGTTGGAAGCACACAGTAAAAATAATGACATTTGCAATGCTATCTGGAAGCAGCAAGCAAATTGAAAAGAAATTCTAGACTCTCCAAAGGAGGTGTGGAGTAGGAGGGCTACAACAGGGCTTTGCACAGCTTGCTTGTTTTGAGTGTAATTTATAGATCATGAGGACACCTGTTTTACTGGAATAATACAGAGGTCAGGGAAATGCAGCTGCCTGAACCAAGCAGCCATAGCTAACAGTTGGCTTTTAAGCAAAATCCATTTCAGGCCATTGGCAAGTAAAACAATCTTAGACATAAAGTAGTGTTGTTGAATTAATGCTAAAAGAAATACTGTGCTACTCTAAATGCATTTTGAAAAAGCAGTCAGTGAAAACGTGTCAAGGATGTGTCCACTTAAAGCCTTATTGTTGTAACACTTCTGTTGAGTGGAAACCCCAAGTGAAATAGCCTAGAAAGTGACTAAATGTGAAACCTTCAGTTTCCAGATGGAAATAAAAACAAAAAGGAAATGTTTTGCTTTCTAAAGTGCATTCAGTTGTGATAACCTTGTCTTTCATAACAGAAAGGAAGGACTAAAACATCTCCCTCACAGACGAGTGAGAGCAGGCTGAATTTGTGAGGATCTTGCAGTACAAGAGGCGTTTTATATCACCATTTCCTGTTGCAACAGGAGCACTTCCTCATGGAAAAGAACCTGAAACTCAGTACAAGCAGAAGCTGAGTTACCTGCATTGACATCAGCAAAGGTGATTTCATAGAGAGAACAGGGAAAGCAGGGAGAGAACAGGAACACTGAGCCACTCAGTGGTGATGAGCTGCAGTTGAGCTACAAAGGGGTTTTATTTTGAAAAGCAGCTGGATATTGTGATGCCAGATGAAGCAAGGATTTCTACAGTAATCACAGCAGCACAACTACTGAAGCTGCCCCATCAGGATGCATGCAAGGAAAGGAGGAGAAGGGCAAAAAAAACTACTAGGCACTGAAAAATTATTTGTGAAATGTTGGCAAACAGCCTACAACCATAACCACCAAACCCACATGCACTCCCACAAAGACAACAGGTATCATCAAGGAGCAAACTCCCAGCTGCTCTTGGTCTCTAATCAAAAGAGCAGCAGTAATACTAATAATAAATAATAACACAAAATAATAACTACCAGAAGCAATAGTAATTTCTTGGATGCTGATTTATTTTTTCTGCTCAGAGCACCATCCAACAGTGGGAGGGCCCATGGAGTCCCTCCAGCAAATGAAGTGGTCTAATGGTGGGAAACAAAACAAATCTAGAATAAAATGTATAAGATTGTGAAAGAATGGGCAAATACATAGAAACAGCTTTTCTAGTTATTCAACTGACAGGCAGCTGTCCCCTGCAAGCTAGAAGGTGGAGAATCATCTAATAAAGTCTTCCCTTCATAGAAAGTTACCCAAATGCTTAAGAAGTAGAACAACAATACAGAATCATACTTTTATTATATCTGTATCATTAATACAGAGTCAGAAGCAGCTGCTTAGCTTTTCCCATATCAATCAAAACGGTGACAGTGACAGATAAATCCACATATGGGACAATTCACATTCTACTTAAGTTAGTGAAAGTCAGGGGTTAGCAGCACTTTGTACAGCTCAGGCTTTTACAGTCCTCTTGTGCTGGAAGGCTGCCAGGGAAATGCCATCAGGGGGGTTTGCTCTCACACTGCAGGATCTGCAGTTTTGTATCAGGTGAAGAGGAACACGGCACTGCACTCTCCATTAAAACAGCAGTGGTGATGCCAGGGTAAGAACAAAGAAAAACTAAGAGACAAAAAATGAGAGCTGAAATTGTTAATATAAAAATGCTAACAAAGTTCACGGGACACTGAGCTGCTATAAAAAACCTGTGCTGTAAGAGTATGTGGCAAACAGTGGGCTATGATTTCCTCTTTTTGTCAGAGAAAGATAGAAGGAAATCATCATAATCTAATACAGATGACATCTTTGATAATTATTTTTAAAAAGTAAAGTGTCATTTATCCAAACCAAACATAATAGTCTTACTTAAAATGTCACAGTAGTCCTCATGGGGGGAAAAAAGATTTATTTTTCTCAGTTTACAGCTGTAGGATTTGCAGAAATACTCCACAGTAACTGCATTTGAGGAGACTGATTAACTTTATATCCAGTATTCTCAAACCTATCAAATATTAAACTCCATAATGTTTTTGAAAATGTAAGCCTGTATATAATGTATTGCACCTGTCTGTACTTGTGATACCTACACTCACATGAAGCACAAAGAATTGATGTTAGCTTGTCCAAATAATTCATTTACACTTTTCCAAGGAGTGGGAAACAACTTGGGATTTACAAAAAGACCAGTCATATTTCAATTATTAAAAGCTTTCTTCTTCTAAGGAATGTAATTTTACATTATACACTTCTTAACAGAGAAATCCTCGCAGAAAGAACTTGCAGGTTAAATAATTCCTGTAATTCCCAGCAAACAGCCCAGGTGTATGACACTACTACAGATCTGTTTGTTTCCTCTATGCTGTGTGTACATACACACTTATTTTCTGAGCAGAGAACTGACTCATGGTAGCTAATTGTAGTAATGAACTCCACAGCACGGGGAATTAATTTAATATTCTGCTGTGCCTCTGCCCAGGCATTCTCTAGGTACAAAAATGTTCCTCAAAACTCATCTTTAATGCTGAAATGTGGCTGATCTTCAGGTTTAAAGTCCAGGTTGGGGCTGCCATCCTCATTCAGAATTCGCCGAGAAGTATAGCCAACAATTGGATATTTGGCTTTATAAACATTATTGAAGATGTCATCCAGGGACTTCAGCTCCTCCTCTGTGAGCCCTGTCTAAAGGAAACAGGGAAATCAAAGTCCTGCCTCAAAGAAATAAAACCAGAGATATTTACATGTTTGGGGTTTTTTTTTTAATGATTACTGTAAACTTTAGGGTCAGCTTTTGGGTTTACACAGCAGAGCATGATGAACAAAATTGATAGCACAGCCTGTAATTGTGTTCTTTCCATTCAAATTCAGCCTTGACAAAACTTTAAGGTATTCAGGTCAGACAAGCAACAACCCATCACCAGATCTAGCATTCACTGCCACATCAGGATACACCAAAACAAAGAAAGGGATTTACTGTCTTTGTGAGCATCTTTTTAAATAGCAGGCAATCTCCCTTTTATATGCTTACAGAAGTTGTATTGATTCCAGAAATGAAAAACTTTCCTCTTGAAGGCTGTTAGCACCTTTCATGACCACTAAATATGTTTTATGTATCTAAAGAGAACTAATGCATTTTGATTTTAAATATGTGAGTCAAGTTATATAAATACAAACAATTTAAAACCATCATTCATCATCTTGCATAATAATAAAAATTTGAAAAGTGGAATTAAACTGATGGCCCATTTTCTTACTGTGTCATGTGTAAGATCTGCTGGATCCAGAGACATCTTTGCAACTCCTCTTGTTGAGTCTTTTCCAGCCAAAGCATTGTATGGGGCTCCTTTTCCATAAAATTCTGTCAGATTAAAAAAAAAAAAAATCCAGTGATGATCTGACAATGTACAGGGTATGTTCAGCCTCTACCCTTCACCAGACTGTGAACTGAATGTCAATGAACTGAAAGCAACAATTCAAGTCTAAAACTCTTCTTTTCAGAACTGACTTTGGATTTCCTACTTGTTGGGCTTGTACAGCTGTTGAACTTCCTATACTGCATTCTTAAAATTTACCTATTATTTAGGGAATTGTGCTTTACATTCTGATGAGATGTTTGTGGACCCCAGAATTCGCAAGCTCTGTGTAATTTAGGATTTGAGATCAGCCAACCCAACATGTATGCCCAGACAAGGTTAGTACAAACACAGTAACAAGCCATTGGTTTACTTATGATGACACCCAGACAAGTGTCTGACACCCTCATGGTCCCTTCAAACCTTTTATAGCAAATCTGGATTAAGTAGCAGGAGCTCAGATGAAAACATTTGCAGTTCTCAGGGAGGGCACAAAGAGCAATGGGTGTGAGCACCAGCACAGAAGGAAAAGATGCAGCTGCAGCAGTGTTGATATTGTGCAGTGGGTACATCCACACTAGGTTTGATCTGCTCAGCTCCTGTACCCAGGGCAGTGAAATGCTGTAGCTTCCCCAGATGTGCCCTGACCCCACATCTGGCAAGGACTCAGGGAGCTGGGAAGTTCTGCCAGTTTTCATTAGCAGTGCCCAAGCTACCTAGACAGGGCTGGCTTGTCTGTCTGCATGTTGTGATCTCAAGCCAGTGCAAGTTCTAGACAAAACCTTAGTAGGGGAGCTGTCAGAGAAGGAAAATCAAGTTTTTTAGAAGAGGAAAAAGTGTATCTTTTTGTTGCAATTGAACTGCAGGCTTCCAATGCACTGGGAATGTTTAAAACCAAATGTCTGAATAATAACATGAAAGCAAAGTAGCAGAGGAGAAGCACACCAACCTTTTCCAGAGGTGACATCAAACACTACTCCCTTCACTGCCAGGTAGATGGGCTGTCCTTCCTGGAGGGAAAGCCATCAATACATCCTCAGCACTTAAGCACAGGCAAAAAGCAGTTTATTTCAGCTGTGAAATCCACAAGCTCTTAGGACACAAATTCTTTGTTGTACGTTCACTCTTGTTTTACCACCATACACGTTCCCTCTCTTGATGTCACATGCTTGTGCTTTAAACTGCCCCTAATATTATTTGGGGGTTCAACCATAAGCAATGAGAATCTTTTTAATCTAAACAACCATAGAAGACAAGTCCCTTTTGCAAGTCACCTCCTGTCTGCACACTAGTCTGCTTGAAGATTGTGAACTGCATCTTTCTATTCCTAATGCAGATGGATATTGCCCAAAATAAAAGGGTGTGTGGCCAACAGCATTATTTGATTAAGAAAGAAAGATAAATACATAAACACACGTAAATCTGATCTGCTGACATCTGTTTTACTTAATAAGCCAGTGCTTCTGCTTTGTGTTTCATACATAAGATATCATTTTAGTCAGACATTGGATAGTCTCTTCAAAGTATCTAGAGAAGACCCTGAGAAGGTCAGACAGCAAGTGTTTCAAAAGAGAAGCAGATGTGTATCAATACAGGACCTCATCATTTTGAATCTGGAGTTCGGCTGAGCCTTCTGAACCACAGGAAGCTAAACACTCCTAAGTTAAAACTGTCTTCTTGTTGTGATAATCTTGGTGGGGTTTTGTTGTTGCTGTTGTTTTTGGATTTATTTTTTTTTAAGTCTAAGTACGTGGTTAATAAATTACTGAGAGAAAATGAACTTTGGCTCCAACTCATGGTAATCTGAAATTCTCTGGCAGGAGCACCTTGCCAAGCAGGGAGCGAGCAGAATGGCACATGGCACCCAATTACCTAACGGTGTGTGCAGCATCAGCCGCGGCAGCTGCCAGCCGCACCGGGGCAGGGGCTGGAGCGCACGGGTACCGCAAACCTCCCACAAACCACGGCAAACCTCCCACAAACCGCTGCCCGAGAAGCAAGAGCTGCCCAGAACGACAGGGCAGGAAGGATGGCGGGGCGGCACGGCAGCAGAGCACGAGAAACCCGAGCTCGGCGGCGGCTCCAGCGCTCGGAGCGCCGGGGCTGTGCGGGCCCGGCCCGGCCTTAGCGCAGGGCGGCGGCCCGGCCCTACCTGGTGCCCGTCGTATCTGGCCAGTTCGGGCTCGGTGAAGAGCCGCACGGGGTCCTCGGCCGGCGGCCTGAAGCGCAGCTCGGGCTCGGCGCTGGCGGCCGGCAGCAGCAGCAGCAGCAGCAGCAGGCAGGGCAGCGGCAGCGGCAGGCAGGGCAGCGGGCCCCGGGCCGCAGCGCCCGCCATGGCGCGGAGCGCGCACCGCCCCCGGCCTGCGGCCCGAGAAGGGAGCGGGGTGGGACCGCAGTTAAGGGAACGCCATGGAGAAGCCCCAGGAACAGCCCGGGGTTTACAACAGTTCTTGAAAAACAACAGCCTCCTCGCACAGCGCTGAGGGGCATGGCAGGGCTCGGAGGGAGCTTATGGCGCTCCAGGACGGCCTGAAGGGAGGCTGCAGCAAAGTGCGGGTCTGCCGCTTCTCACGGGTAACCATCGATGGGACAAAGGGAAATGGCCTCAGGTTGTGCCAGGGAGATTTAGATTGGATTTTACGGAAGGCTTCTCTACAGAAAGGGTGGTCAGGCATTGGAACAGGCTGCCCTGGGCAGTGGTGGAGTCACCATCGCTAGAGGTAGTTAAAAGAAACATGGATGTGGCGCCTAAGGACGTGGTTTACAGATGGACTTGGTGGCACCATAACGGACACCTAATAAAAATGATTTCTCAATTTTCCTCCTTCTTCCCCTCTTGAAGTTTCTCTGCTAGCTGTTTCAATGGTTATTCACAAAATCAGCACGCATAGTGCAGGTTTCATCTTTGTGATTTAAAAAGCCCAGACATTTTTAGCCTAGGAATGGACTGAATAAACAGGAAATTTTCAGATTAGAGTTTTCCCTATGCTATAAATATGGCACGGGGGAGCATTCAGGACTGGCAGAAGAATAAGCTGGGTGTTTATCATTCTATATAGAATTAAGAAAATTGGAACCTTTTTGCAGTTCAGATGCATATATCACATGCCTCGCTGCAGCGCTGACAAGTGATGATGGGAAGGATTTAAAGCCTGGATGTTTGATCAAATGTACAATAGGATTGTTATTGTCAAAGGACTTCAAATCTTGGTTATTAACTTACTAGGCGTGGGACATAGGCAGAGGGCAATGATCTACTCAGCAGGGACTCCCTTACAGTGTTGCATCTCAATGCAAAAAAAGTTGCACGTGCTTTTTCTTGATGATGCAACATTAACAATTACTTCCACGCTGGGGAAGGAAAAAAATAAATAGCTGTGAAGGTATTTGTGGCCACGTGGCCCGTGAATCAGCCCTTATGTGGTTTTGGCTTTTATTTTCCTGCAGTGCCCCATTGCTGCGGGCACAGTGTGAGTGGGTCACCCCCGGAGTCCTGCAGGAGTTCTGTCTGAGGGTCAAGCACGCCTGGTGTTCTGATGACAGCCTTGAGCAAAAGCAAATTAAAATTAAAATTAAAAAGAAAAATTTAAAAGATAATATCTTGTGCAGCTTCGGGGGAGCCGGCTTTCCAAGTCTGGCTCATGCTTGCGTTAGCAGAGTTTGCGTTGTGAAGCAGAAAAGTCTCATCTCCCCGTCAGGGAGGGAGAGCTGTTCCCACAGAGCTGCCCAGGAGCCCTCAGGCGTGCGCCGAGCAGCCGGAGCGCCCTGCCCGGACTACGCCTCCCGGCAGCCCCGGCAAGGGGCGGGCACTGGCAGGGGAAGGAAAGGGCCGGCCCGGGCGGCTCGGGGGTCCCGGCGGCGCCTGCGTGGCCCGGCCCGGGCGGGGCAGCTCGGCTCGGCCCGGCTCAGCCCGGTTCGGCTCGGCCCGCGGCTGCCCCGCCCCGTGCGGTGCCGGCGGGCGCTGCCCGGCCCCGCGGCGCCGCTGCCGCCGATGCTATGCCAAAGCCAGAGGTGTCCGCATCCTACCAGGAGGTACGGGGGGCCGGCAGGGCTGGGGGCTCGGCGGGGGGGCACAGCCGGCGTGTGGCGATGAGCTCGGCTCGGCGCTGGGGCAGCTGCAGCCTGCAGAAAGCACCGGGTGGCTCGGGTGCGCACGGTTCCCTTCTTCACCTTTGAACGGGGTTAAAAGAGTGGGGTTGTTTCAGCTGTGTGAGGTGGGTACGGCTGGATCTTAGCCGGGGTTTGGTGACAAGGGGCTGGATGGTCTGCCGGGTGGGAGAAGCGACTCGGGGAGCAGAGCTCCCGCATGCGAAACTGAAGCACGCTTTATCACACTGCCAGAAGACCGAGCAGCGCCTGTTCTGCATATCAATGTACGGGCTCCGCAGCCAGGCTTCCTTGCCCGGTCCTATCTCTCCTAGAAGATGCACAAGCAATTTCTGCCAAGCTCAGCAGAGGTAGAGTTACAGCAAAGCACTTTTGTATCTTGCAGGCAAAAGGAATGTAGATATCTTCCTTCCTCTACACGTGACGGGTAGTTTGAGGCTCAGTTTTAATACATTCTAATTTAGTGTGGTACAGTCTGTTTAGTTTCAGCTTCTGGTTTTCTCGCCAGGCTAGAAGGCACTGGAAGGTGATGAATCAGCAGATCAGCAAAAGGCCTGTATGAACAAGTTCTTCTTTTATTTAAGGGAGTTTTATCCAGCAGGAAGGTTTTAGCCCGTGACTATCCAGATGGGGTTGACTTGTGTGCTTGTACCTAGAGAAGGTGCTTGTGAGAGTTAATGAATCTGCACTGATGCCTGAAGTGTGCACATGGGCAATGCGTGTTGTGTTTCCACCCTAAGTATCAGCCACCACTGACA